>NC_042615.1:87709461-88012036 GCF_901001135.1 Rhinatrema bivittatum | reverse complement strand
GAATTTGTGGTTCTTTGTTTGAACCTTTGTGGAGGGCATTGCTGAATGACCTCACCTTGATAGCGGTGTTTCTGTTGGCAATTTGACTAAGGATTTCAGAGCTTCAGGCCTTGTCCTGTAGGGAACCATTTATGTGGATTTTGGAGGATGGCATGTCTTTGCGTACGGTACCCTCATTTTTGCAGAAGGTTGTTTCTTCATTCCACCTCAGACAGTGGAACTACTGGCGTTTCCAAATTTGCCTACGGAGGGAACATTTGCAATGATTTATTTAATGATTTATTTATTAATGCTATTAAGTGTCCGCTATTATTATTTTACCTCAGTCGTTATTTTATTGTGTTCTTAGGAATTTGAAGGCTAGTACTTAGTTTTAATTCATGAATTTATTTATTTATTTACCCTTTTATATTTTTATTTATTGTACTTTGTATTATTTTACAGATGGTTCTTTGTATTCTTATTCTTGTTTGTAAACCGTTGTGACGGCTCGTTCCAAACGATGGTATATAAAAGTTTATAAATAAATAAACAATGGAACTTCACTTAGGGGTAGATTTTCAAAAACCGCGAATAGGTGTACTTTTGTTGGCGCTCCAGGCGCCAACAAAAGTACGCTGGATTTCAGTAGATACGCGCGTAGCCGCTGAAATCCGGGATCGGCGCGCGCAAGGCTATCTATTTCGTTTAGCCGGTGCGCGCCGAGCCGCGCAGCCTACCCCCGTTCCCTCCGAGGCAGCTCCGAAATCGGAGCGGCCTCGGAGGGAACTTTCTTTTGCCCTCCCCTCACCTTCCCCTCCCTTCCCCTACCTAACCCACCCGCCCGGCCCTGTCTAAAACCCCCCTTACCTTGGTTGGGGGATTTACGCCTCCCGGAGGGAGAAGTAAATCCCCGCAGGCCGCTAGCGCGCCAGGACACGATCTGGGGGCGGGTCCAGAGGGTGCGGCCACGCTCCCGACACGCCCCGAAAACGCCCGCGCGGTTCGGGCCCGCCCCCCGACACGCCCCCTCCGAAAACCCCGGGACTTACGCGAGTCCCGGGGCTCTGCGCGCGCCGGTAGGCCTATGTAAAATAGGCTTACCGGCGCGCAGGGCCCTGCTCGCCTAAATCCGCCCGGATTTGGGCGGATTTAGGCGAGCAGGGCTCTTAAAATCCGCCCCTTATTGGATGCGTGGCAGACCCTGATGCATTATCTTAAGGTCACTAACCATTTCTGACGATTTGCTCATCTATTTATCTTGTTCAGGGACTCAAATAAAGCTGCTAAGGTATGTAAAGCCACTATTGGTCGTTTATTAAAGGAGACTGGTTTGTTTGTTTTTTTGACCTATCTCTGTAAAGCGCGGAAGTTCCAGGGGATTTGCAGGCACATTCTACTAGAATGCAAGCAGCCTCTTGGGCAGAATGTCAGTTGCTGTCTCCACAAGAGATCTGTAGAGCAGCGACATGGTCTTCCCTTCACACTTTCACCAGACATTACTGCTTAGAGTGCAGGTGCCAGAGGAGGCAAACTTGGTGAGAGTGTCCTGCAAGCAGGTCTTTCGGGTACCCACCCAGTGTAGGAGAGCTTCGGTACATCCTACCTGTCTGGACTGATCTGGGGTATGAACAGGAAAGGAAAATTGGTTCTTAATTGCTAATTTTCATTCCTAGAATATCACAGATCAGTCCAGAGA
Organism: Rhinatrema bivittatum; assembly: GCF_901001135.1. Lineage (NCBI taxonomy): Eukaryota > Metazoa > Chordata > Amphibia > Gymnophiona > Rhinatrematidae > Rhinatrema > Rhinatrema bivittatum. The sequence continues at coordinate 88,010,358 of NC_042615.1, read as the reverse complement.
CCCATTCCCTACATTCCCAAAGACTGATATGATTGTGATAAGTGTTTTATGCAAGCTTATTATGTGTATATAGTTGGAAATTTTAGGACTGAAAGGTTTTTGGTTCATTTGTTGGATGTGAAGACTTCACTTTAGAGGGCTCCAACTTTGGTTCCCATGTTCACCTTAGAGGGGGAAGTTGTTCGTTGAAGTTGGGAATATGGCTGTACATTGGCTTGAGTACACGTCAATACTGAGAGACTGCAGGTGGCATTACCTGAAAAGTTTTTCTCCCAGGACAAGCAGGATTTTAGTCCTCACATGTGGGTGACATCATCGGATGGAGCCCTATCACTGAACACTTTTGTCAAAGTTTCTAGAACTTTGACTGGCACACTGAGCATGCCAGCATGCCACTAACCCTGCATCCAGCAGGGGTCCCCCTTCAGTCTATTTTTATCCACGCAACAGTTGCCTCGCGGTTCTTAGCTCTGTGAGAATCTCTCACAATATTTTCCTCACGGAACTTTTTTTCAAAATTTTCAAAAATTTATGCCGTCCCGGGGTCCCCCATCGACCTCCGACCTCCACTAACGCTGGTAAGTTTTCCTCGTTCCTTGCGGTTGGTTCTCAGTGGTGCTTCCATCTGTGCCAGACAACCACCTTCCGCGCACCGCCCCTTTTTTCGAAATGGCGACCAGTTTTCGGACGTGCCCCGAGTGTCCGCGGACCATGTCCATTACGGACCTTCATGATGTCTGCGTCTTATGCTTGGGGCTTTTCGACGACATCTAATGGTGCACTAGTTATGCCCAAATGACCTTGAAAGGCCGCTGGGCCCGCCTAGAGAAGATGGAGCACCTATTCGCTTCTAAGCACTCGTTTCCATCGACTCCAGCCAAGAGCGCACTGAGTCGGACGCCTTTTCCATTGACGTCTCAACAGCATCGAGACACCGGTGACCGCCCATCTCCGGCATCGCCCCGGTCAAAAGCCTAGACATCCTCGTCCTTGGCGCTGGAGAAGGACCGGGCCGAGCATCGTGAGAAGCACCTTCATAGATGCGAAGCTTCGTCTGGTGCCGGCACCGACAGGCCATTGGCACCGACATCGGCTGAGCCGCCGTCCAAAAAATCCCAGGGAGAGGAGCCCCCATCCTCCTCTGGACCCAGGACACTGAGGCATTCCCCACCTGCAGCGGTGCTGGGAGCAGAGACTCCACAATTTCCTGTGAATCCTCCGGCAACGCCCATTCAGCCTCCAACCCCAGCAGCTGTGCTACCATCACCAGCCTTCCAGGAGGAATTGGACCGAATGGCCCAAAAGGCAGTCCTTCAAGCACTTCGAGGATTCCAGTCACCACCAGCAGAGACTCCCATTCTGACGCCTGATCCGGTGCCTACCATGCTGGCTCCACTCCTCGAAAGATTGGACATCCTGATTGGTGCACTTCCATCAGTACCCGTTCCTTCTGGACCACAGGCACCGCCAAAACCATCGATCCCGATTCCTTTCTTTTCGGATGATGAAGATCCTGATTGTGCCTCTTCTCCATCCCGAGAACCGCCGATTCCTGGGCCACCGGGTGTACTTCCACCTCGACAGCCATCAAAAACACCGTTGCCATTGGTGCCACCACCTTCATCGGTGCCGCCACCTCCTGATCTGGCTGGCTTTGGACTTCTGCCTCCATCTGAAGGCCCGCAGGGTGGAGGAGGTCCACCATACGACCCTTGGGGTGATGATTCCTCTGACTCTCAAGTCTCCGAGGACCTTCTGTCAGGCCTTCACCCCCAGAAAATGGCGCCGCTCCCCTCCGGAGGACCTCTCATTTGCTAACTTTATAAAAAGAAATGTCTGAAACCATCCCTTTAAATTACAAATGGAGGAGGATGCCAGGCATAAAATGCTGGAGGTGCTTCAATTCGTAGATACCCCCAAGGAGGTGATGGCAATTCCAGTCCACAAAGTCCTGCTTGATCTGTTACACCGTACCTGGGAACACCCTGGTACAGTTCCACCAGTAAACAGAAACCTGATGCTACATACCTGGTTCAATCAGCTCCAGGTTTCCAGAATAGCCAGCTCTCCCACCACTCCATAGTGATTGAATCCACCCAGAAGAAGGCTAAAAGGTCCCAGCCTCATTCTTCTGCCCCTCCTGACAAAGAGCAGAAGTCCTTGGACGCCTTCAGCTGAAGAGTGTTCCAGGGATCTATGCTGATGGCACGTATAGCAGCCTACAGCTATACATGATGCAATACTCCAGAAACCTCTGGAAACAAGTCCAAGATTTCTCCGAGACCCTGCCTGAGGAATTCCAGGAGGGATTGACTACCATCCTCCAGAAAGGGCTTGATGCTGGGAAACACAAGGTCAGAGCAGCGCATGACATCTTCAAGACTGCCTCCAGAGTGTCAGCGGCAGGAATAAGTGCCAGAAGCTGGGCATGGCTAAAATCTGACTTACGCCAAGAAGTCCAGGACAGGCTAGCAGACTGTCCAAGCGCAGGAGACAATTTGTTAGGAGAAAATATTTAGGAGCAGTGTCGCAACTCAGACCACCACGAGACCTTGTGCCAACTATCCACTGTTCCCTCGGACTTCTCATCTACCACCAAAAGACCTTTTAGACGGGAACCTAGGAGGCTAAACTATAAACCACGTAGGTATTACCTTCCTCCATCCTGGTCTCGTCCGACCAGACTCTCTCAAAGAGGTCAGCTTCGCCAACACAGGGCCCCAAAAGCCCAACCAGCTCCTCAGACTGGTCCTGCATCGGGGTTTTGACTCCCTTCTAGAGAGCAGCACCTCCGACAATATTTCCTGTGGGAGGCCACCTGTGCCACTTTACCAACACATTGCATGCAATCACCACCAACCAATGGGTCCTTCCTGTGGTTGTCCACGGTTACCATCTAAACTTCCTTACACTACCACCGGACTCTCCACTACGTCCGCTGTGGAGTCTAACCGACCATACTCCACTTCTCGAGGCAGAACTCTTGATTCTCCTGCAGTCCAATGCCGTGGAACCGGATCCTCGACTGCAGCGAGGAAAAGGGTTCTACTCAAGGTATTTTCTAATTCCAAAAAGTTCAGGCGGTATATGTCCTATACTGGACCTCCGTGCCCTAAACAAACATTTCCATAAGGAAAAGTTCAGGATGGTTACCTTGGGAACCATGCTCCCTCTCCTACAAAAGGGAGATTATCTCTGCTCTCTAGATCTTCAGGAGGTGTATGCCCATATAGCCATATCCCCTCCTCATCGAAAATACTTCAGATTCATAGGTCACAGACATTTCCAATACAGAGTGCTGCCTTTCGGTCTAGCGTCAGCACCCCAAGTGTTTACGAAATGCCTGGCAGTAGTAGCAGCAGCTTACCTAAGGCAAAGCAGCATCCACGTCTATCCGTATGTATACGATTGGCTGCTCAGAGGTCCATCCAAGAAGGAAGTACTTCAATCCCTCCGTCTTACCATACACCTGCTACAGTCATTGGAGTTTCTCATAAACTATCCCACATCACATCTGACTCCGTAACGCACCCTCTCGTTCATCGGAGCAGATCTAAACACCATTCAAGCCAGAGCATTCCTCCCAAAGGACCAAGCACGCACACGGTCAACCTTAGCCAAAGCAGTACAGATTTGCCACACTACTACAGCTTGTCACCTGCTAACCTTGCTAGTACACATGGCTTCTACAGTTCACGTTACCCCAATGACTGGACTAGCCATGAGAGTAACACAGTGGACTTTAAAGTCCCAGTGGTCCCAGTCACACCAACATTTGTCTCACATTGTCCGTGTCACCAGCCAGCTTCGACTTTCACTAACTTGGTGGATACAGAAGTCCAATCTTCAGATAGGACTACGTTTTCAACCTCCAGATCCTCAGATTACATTAACCACAGCTGCCTCCAACCTAGGTTGGGGAGTCCATGTCAACAACCTACAAACCCAGGGAACCTGGACTACAGCAGAAGCAAACCACCAGATAAGTTTTCTGGAGCTCAGGGCGATACGGTATGCCCTATTCGCATTTCAGGATTGCCTATTCAACAAGTTAGTCCTAATTCAAACAGACAACCAGGTAGCGATGCGGTACCTCAACAAGCAAGGGTGCACAGGCTCTTACCTGCTATGCCAGAAGGCGGCGCAGATCTGGGCCTGGGCTCTCTCCCATTCCATGATACTGAGAACAACCTACCTGGCAAGCGTGGACAATGTGATGGCGGACAATCTCAGCCAGACCTTTCATCCACACGAATGGTCCCTAGATCCCACTGTAGTGAACACGATTTTCTACCAGTGGGGGCCGCCCGCACATTGACTTCTTTGTGTCATTCCCCAACTGCAAAGTAGACCAATTCTACTCTCTACACCGAAGCCGCAAGGCACCTCCAAGAGATGCCTTCACCCACTCGTGGACAACGGGTCTTCTATACGCAGACCCTCCGATTCCACTCATCAGCAAGACTCTCATGAAGTTACGACAAGACCGGAGCACAATGATTCTCATAGCCCCATACTGGCCGTGGCTGGTTTGGTTTCCCATCCTACACGACCTCTCAGTCCAGTAACCAATTTGCCTGGGCACACATCCAACTCTAATAACACAGAACAGACTGTTGCGTCATCCGAACCTCCGTGCCCCGTCTAACGGCATGGATGTTGATAACTTGATTCTACAATCACTTGACCTTTCTAACGATGTGTCTCAGGTCCTCGTAGCTTCACATAAGCCTTCTACTAGGAAGTTTTATCGTTCCAAGTGGAAAAGATTCTCCTTGTGGTGCACGACAAAGGACATAGATAAATAGATCCCTTTTTCTGCCCCACAATGAGGTTCCTGGCCTATAAACTTCCTCCATGAGAGTGCATGTAAGTGCCAAAAAGATATAGTTGCGATGGAGAAGGTACAGAAGGGCAACCAAAATGATAAAGGGATGGAACAGCTCCCCTATGAGGAAAAGCTGAAGAGGTTAGGGCTGTTCAGCTTGGAGAAGAGACGGCTGAGGGGGGATATGATAGAGGTCTTTAAGATCATGAGAGGTCTTGAACGAGTAGATGTGTCTCGGTTATTTACACTTTTGAATAATAGAAGAACTAGGGGGCATTCCATGAAGTTAGCAAGTAACACATTTAAGACTAATCAGAGAAAATTATTTTTCACTCAACGCACAATAAAGCTCTGGAATTTGTTGCCAGAGGAGGTGGTTAGTGCAGTTAGTGTAGCTGGGTTCAAAAAAGGTTTGGATAAGTTCTTGGAGGAGAAGTCCATTAATGGCTATTAATTAATTATACTTAGGGAATAGCCACTGCTATTAATTGCATCAGTAGCATGGGTTCTTCTTAGTGTTTGGGTAATTGCCAGGTTCTTATGGCCTGGTTTTGGCCTCTGTTGGAAACAGGATGCTGGGCATGATGGACCCTTGGTCTGACCCAGCATGGCAATTTCTTATGTTCTTATGCCATAGCCGCTTACCACAAAGGTATAGGAAATGCCCCAATTTCGGCGCAACCCCTTGTAGGGCGCTTTATGAGAAGTTTGCTCCAGCTGAAGCCTCCACTGCGTCCACCAATTGCTGCATGGGCCCTCAGTGTTGTGCTAGCACGGCTCATGCAACCTCTGCTCGAGCCCCTACACTCCTGCGACCTCAGACATCTCACTTGGAAAGTGATCTTTCTAGTTGCTATAACGTCAGCTCGCAGAGTCAGTGAGCTACAGGCACTAGTAACATACCTACCTTATACCAAATTTCTCCACGATTGTGTGGTACTCCGTACTCACCCTAAATTTCTGCCCAAGGTAGTTTCTGATTTCCACTTGAATCCGTCCATAATACTTCCTACCTTTTCTCCAAAGCCTCACTCACACCCAGGTCAGAACCATGGCAACGTCCGTGGCACACCTCCTTTCCGTACCTATTGCTGACATCTGTAGAGCTGCCACATGGAGCTCTCTCCACACCTTTGCAGCTCATTATTGTCTCAACAAGGCTGGCAGGCAAGATTCCATCTTTGGCCAGTCTGTACTAAGTAATTTGTTTCCAGTTTAATAACCCAACTTCCTACCTTCGATTCACTGTGAAATTCCGACTGCCGTCATAACCAACAGCACCCCTGTTGTCACGTCATTGGTTGCTGCTTGGTTGTCTCTATTTGGGCATCCTGTAGCTCGCTATTCACCCATATGTGAGGACTACCATCTTGCTTGTCCTGGGAGAAAACAGAGTTGCTTACCTGTAACGGGTGTTCTCCCAGGACAGCAGGATGTTAGTCCTCACGAAACCCGCCCTCCACCCCGCAAAGTTGGGTTTGCTTACGTTTTCTTATTTTATTTTTCGCTGGTACATTTTGCTACAAACGAGACTGAAGGGGGACCCCTGCTGGATGCAGGGTTATTAGCATGCTGGGCATGCTCAGTGTGCCAGTCAAAGTTCTAGAAACTTTGACAAAAGTGTTCCGTGATGGGGCTCCATCTAATGATGTCACCCATATGTGAGGACTAACATCCTGCTATCCTGTGAGAACACCTGTTACAGGTAAGCAACTCTGCTTTATTCTCTATCTCCATCTGCTGGTAGGGCTGCAGATCCCATTTGTTTGGACTGATCTGTGGTATTCCAAGAACGAAAATTAGCAGGTAAGAACCAGTTTTCCTTTCTGCTTTGGACAAGTAGGACTGAGATGAACCACACAAATCGAGTGACATCATCTGGCAATGAGATGGAAAAACATTCCCAGACCTCAGAAAAATGGAAGGCAGCCAATATTCAAAAACTAAAATAACTAACTTATCTGGCTAAAGCTATCTGGGATATTCATCATGATTAAAATTATCCAGCTAACTTTAGCCTGATAACTTTTAAACCTAACTGGCTATATTTGAAACTAACAAAATCCAAAAAACCCACAAAAAGAGCCAGGAAATGCCACAAAACACAAGAAATACCAAAAAAGGCAGATCCAATATTTAAATCTAAACAGAGATCCTATAGTAGCAGATAGCGAGTGTCAAATATAACATGATGAACAAGCCAGTTGGTGTGCCTAATATAAACGGGCCACCGGGTCTTCTACATCATTTACGGATTATAGAAATATTTTTCAAATGCACTTAAAAACCAGAACAAGTAACAGTGATCACGGCTCAACATGCCAGTGTTTCGCTACAAGGCATCTTCAGGAGCACAAAGATCATGTAACCAAATTTCAAAGAATTCACAACTTTGTGGATATATCATCGGACGAGTAGTCTCATCAAATCATCTGAAAGAAAGGAAAGAAAAAGGAGCAGCGGTTTCTGCCTTTTTTGGTATTACATTTGAATCTAGCATTTAAGTTCTCCAATAGTGTACGGCCAGAGAACTTTCAACTTAACCATTTATAGCCAGTTAAGTGTCCATGCACTTAAATAAAAAATCATGCATAGGTTTTCAGCTGATTCCCTGAACCCTAGCCAATATATGCTAAATCTGCCTTGCAGGACTGAACCACCACCCCCTCCCCCAACTCTCCAAATCCTCAAAGTATTATTTTGGAGACAAGTCTCGCAAGTTGTGCCAGCCTTCTCCCGTCCCTTCCCAGTCGGGCAAAATGATCCCACTGTGAAATTAGTCATCCCCTCCTCTCCCTCCCTTAAACCCCTCTTCTACCCCAACTCTAAATCTCATAAGAACATAAGATTTTCTATACTGGGACAGACCAAGGGTCCATCAAGCCCAGTATCCTGTTTCTATCAGTGGCCAATCCAAGTCACAAGTACCTGGCAAGTACCCAAAATTAAATAAATCACAAGCTGCTATTGCTTATTAATTAATAGCAGTTTATGGAGTTTTCCTCTAGAAACTTATCCAAATCTTTTTTTAAACCCAGTTACACTAACTGCTGTAGCCACATCCTCTGGCAATGAATTCCGGAGCTTAACTATGCACTAAATGAAAAAGAATTGTCTTTGTTTTATTTTAAATGAGCTACTTGCTAACTTCATGGAGTGCCTCCTGGTCCTTCTTTTTTTTTTTTTTTTTTTTAATTTATAATTTGTAATTTTTATTGCTGTCAATCATGAACATTGAAAAACATTATTAACAAAAAGCTGAGGTTAAACAGCATTATGCATTACAGCTCATAATGTATAATTCAGAATATATATATATATATATATATATATGCTGTTTATTTATATATATATATATATATATATATATATATTGAACTATCCCCCCCTCCTCCTTCATCATGCTACACAAAGAAATAAGGCCATGTCATGGCTACAATAATCATGTAAGAAGTATATGAAGTGAAAAAGGTCCGAGTAGATACCTAAAAAGATAATTAAGGTACTAAGAAAGTTAATTGTCTCTAAGGGGGTCATTTATCAAAATGCGGTAAGGCGTTTTCACATACGTTAAGGGCTTATCGCATGCGAAAAAGAGAGAGAAAGAGAGAGAGAGAGAGAGAGCGCGAGAGAGAGAGCGAGCCTGGCCATAACAGCATGTCCCGTAGATAGGTATTTATATCCCTAGGATAGGCCCACCTAGTAACTCGAGGTGGGGATTAGATAAGAGTGTAGGGGGTTAGGGGCCACTTTCACATTCTACATGAGACATACGAACAGAACAGTGGTCTCTTGTGAAGATTTGCTGGCCGTCGGAGTGAGGACACTCACACAAAGATGAGATTTGTGCAGTGTTCTCTCATCCTAGCTTGATGGACTCTCTATCTGGGTAACATCAAGCTAGGTTGAGAGACCCTTGCCCAAACCTCATCTTTGAGTGAGTTTCCTCACTCCGACGTATAGGGTACAGGTCCTGTCCAGGTGACTCAGTATTTCGGAGGATGTTGGTGGTTTAACTCTCAAACATACACAATATGTGAGGATTAATTATGTTTTAACATTTCATCTGTTTATTTTTCACCTTCAGAAATTGGTATCAGACTGTGTGCTCAATCGCTTAGGCTCTTGCCCTATACAGGGCTACAACCTCTTTCATGATGGCAATGGCACTAGAATAGTAACTTCATTTACCAATTTCACTAATGTACTCTTTTTATTATATATGCCAATTTTTGAACTTTTTTATCGTTTTAAAAAAAAATTTCTCCAATCGTTTAAAAAAATTTTTTTTAAACGATAAAAAAGTTCAAAAATTGGCATATATAATAAAAAGAGTACATTAGTGAAATTGGTAAATGAAGTTACTATTCTAGTGCCATTGCCATCATGAAAGAGGTTGTAGCCCTGTATAGGGCAAGAGCCTAAGCGATTGAGCACGCAGTCTGATACCAATTTCTGAAGGTGAAAAATAAACGGATGAAATGTTAAAACATAATTAATCCTCACATATTGTGTATGTTTGATTGTATCGAGTGAGGATAGTAGCCCTTCAATTTTGTCATTTGAGTTTTCTTGGTGGTTTAACTCTTACAGGATGCAGCAATTTCCATGTTGGAGGTGGTACATACCATTTGTATAAAGGTTTGAGTGTGTAGGGGCATGGTATCATCAGAGATGTGGAGAAAGGCCTGTTCCTTAGTGAGCTGGATAGGGCGATTAAGAATTTCGGAAAGTATCTGAGATATATTGCCAAACCAGTTGAATATAAATACAATCCCACCACATGTGGAGGTATGTGCCTTTCTGTTTGCATTTTCGCCAGCATAGTGGGTCATTATTAGAACAAAAGTGGTGGAGGCGAGTCGGTGTGATGTGTCATCGATATAGAACTTTGTAGTTGGCTTCCATGATTCGTGCGGAAACGAGCCCATGGGACATTCTTGTAAAAATTGTAGCCCATTCCTCATCAGTAAGAGGCTAACCGAGATCTTGTTCCCAGGCTTTCAGGTGAGCTGGCTTAGTGGGTGGATGAGATGCTAATAATTTATAGAGTTTAGATATCAGTCGACGGAGCAGTTTTGGGTTGGTGCAGTAACCTTCAAATAATGATCGTTGAGAGGATAAAAGACCCTGGGCTTGTGTCCGCAGTAGAAAGTGGTGTAGTTGCATATAGGGTAGGAATTCGGCATCAGAAAGTTGGTAGGTCTCTTGAAGGTTTGTGAAGGGAATGATGGAGCCTTGAGAGTATAGATGGGAGAAGTGAGAGATTCCCTGAGTCTTCCAAGATTTATAAGCAGATATGGGTAGTCCTGGAGGGAAGGAAGTATTGTGGAACAGAGATGACTGTAGGAAGCAGTGCCCACCAGCTTATGTTTCCAGCCTTTCCAGACATTTAGTGTGTGGCTAATGCACGGTGTGAGAAGGGAGTCTGGTCTCCAAGTCCTGTTAGGTTGCCACACTAGTGTGGAGAGGGGCATGCTGGATAGCCATGCTTGTTCTATCTGAACCCAAAGTTTGTTGTCAGGACGGTGCCAGTCGATGACTGGTCGTATTTGTGCAGCTGCTTAGTACCATATAAGATTAGGAAGTCCTAGACCACCTTGGGCTTTAGGTTGGTACAAAACCATTCGAGCCACACAAGGTGGTCTACATTTCCATAAGAAGCGAAGTAGTTTCCTTTGCCATGTTTTCAAGATATCTGGACAAATAGGAATTGGAAAGGTTTGAAATAAGTATAAATATCGAGGAAATACATTCATTTTGAGTGTCGCTAAGCGACCCAACCAAGTTAAGGGTAGGGAGTTCCATCTGGTAAGATCTTGGTCTACTTTTTGTATAAGAGGAGTGTAGTTAAGCTGGAATAAATCAGATATATTTTTACCAATATAGACTCCCAATTATTTAAGCATGGAAGAGGCCCATTTGAAAGAATGAGAGCATTGGAGGGAGAGTACCACATCCGGAGGGCATGAAACATTCAGAATTTCTGACTTGTCCCAGCTAATTTTAAATCCCAAGACAGCACTAAAATAAGCGAGTTCAGATTCTATCTCCTTAAGAGAGGAGGGAGGGTTGCTAATCGTAAACAAAATGTCGTCAGCAAATAACGACATTTTGTATTGCTGAGATTTTAAAGAGAAACCCAGGATATTCAGGTTATTTCGGATACGAGTAGCCAGTGGTTCCAAAAAAATAGCAAAGAGCAGGGGAGAGAGGGGACATCCTTGTCTAGTGCCTCTCTGGACAGAGAATGGGGTCGAGTACCTACCATTTATCTTTAAACATGCTGTGGGCGAGCTATACAGGGCCTGAATCCAATTATGGAAAGAGGGTCCGAACTCCATTTGGGTAAGTGTTTGAAAGAGAAAAGGCCAATGGACCATATCGAAAGCCTTTTCGGCATCGATAGCTAGGAGGATATGATCCAGTTGTTGTTTTGAGGAACCCCATAGGATATTTATAATCTTGCGCACATTATCACTAGCCATACGCCCGGGTATGAATCCCGCTTGATCAGGATGTATGATTTTGGCTATAAGGCAATTCAGTCTATTGGCTAGAATTTTGGCTAATATTTTTAGATCTAAATTTATCAAAGATATAGGGCGATAAGAGGCGCATAAAGCAGGGTCCCTGCCTGGTTGGCAATGATGGTGATTCCCGCTTTATTGGAGTCAGGTAGCAAAGCACCCCCCTCGCGAAGATAATTAAAATGCTTTTGTAAATGGGAGATCACAAGGTGCACATAGGTTTTATAAAATTTGGCGGTGAGGCCATCAGGTCCAGGGGCTCTTCCTACTTTAAGGTTATTTATAGTAGAGAGAATTTCTGGACTGGTGATTTCAGCATTAAGTAGGTCTCTCATTTCTGGGGTTAGATGAGATAGAGGTATAGATTGATGATATTTATCAATATCACTAGTTCGGATATGGGACTCAGCCACATAGAGTGTTTGGTAGAATTCAAGAAATTGGTGTGTAATTTTAAGAATATGATTTTGGCATGATAGCTTTTTCAGTTGATGGGCCAGTATCTTTCCAGCTTTATCGCCTCCCTCAAAGTGAGTCTGGCGTGTGTTGTTCATTACGTGAGCTATATGGTCTGTCTCCAACCTGTGAAGATCCTCCCGAGCCTTGGTTAGTTGTGCCAATATTTTTGTAGAGCCAGTATGTACATGCTTATGGGTCAGTGTCGCAATTTGGTCTCGAAGAAGAGAACAGGCTGTTTCCTTTTGCTTTTTAAGATGATAAGAGCGAGAGATAAAGTGGCCTCGAATAAAGGATTTGAAACAATCTCAGAGTACTATCGGGGAGTCAACCAAGTTTGTATTATCTTGGAAAAAATTGCGAATGAGTTGTGAGGATGTTTGTATATAGGTTAGATCACTATTCCTCCACTCAGAACGACTAAATTATACAGTGAAAAAAGTCTAACAACAATCCTGTATCAACTAGCAACGACCCCCTTCCTTATCTCCTCAAATCATTAGACGCTATCATAATAGGCATCATTGTGTGGTGATATACAGCCATTGTCACTCTGCCTTATATTTAATCATAGGTCAGTCCGTAAATTGATAACAGATTCTTTTTTAATTTTAGTGCTACTGTGCTTCTGTCACCCGTGAATTAAAATGAAATCATATTATATATTTTTTCTTCAAATATCAACATGTACGGTTCAATACACTTATCTTGATATCGCCGTTCATCATCACTAAACGTTTTTCTTTGCTGTCAACCAACCAAGATCTTCATGCCCGAATTTTCCAGCAATGTGAAAATTCAACACATTGCTTCTTCATGCCCGACACTGTACAATGTTTCGGACTCTCACATGTCCTTCCTCAAGGGCGTAATTCTTCTAGCAGCATGGTGTTTCTCAGAAAGATAGGAAAACGCTGAGAAACGCCATGCTGCTAGAAGAATTACGCCCTTGAGGAAGGACATGGCCATGTTGGGAGAACCAGACAACTAAGTGAATCGGGGATATTTGAAGTGGTTAATAAAGAATAGTGGCGTAAGCAAAGCTGGTTTAGATTGCGGTTTAAAAAATTAGTTAAATAAGAGGTTTTAAAATTCACATATTGCACAATAAATTCTCACAAAAAAATTCAAAAAATGTATTATGGTTGGGAAGGAGGTAGGTTCATGATGACAATTCAGAAAGTTCTGTAAGCAAGGCAATGGAGGCATGCAACAGATTATGTATGAAACCTATTTCATCCCACATTATAATTTACTGCTAGTGGGGTGTTAGGATAAATAGCAGTGATCAGTATGCTGGCAGATTACCATCAGACCCCCAGCATCCCAAGGCCTCTCCTCGCTGGCAGTGGATGGGAAACCCTTCAATACGCCATCACATGTGGCCTCTCCTCCTACAAAGATTGAGGAGATTTGTGCAGCAGAAGCTGCATGGGAATGTCCACACATGCTCAGAAAAACCTTGTCTATTTCTGTGCCATCAGATGATGTCATCCTACTTGTGCAGCTGATATGTCCTGCTTTCTACAGAGATCACCAGTTGCAGGTGATCAACATAGTTTTCTCCCCCTGTGATCAAGTTTAAAATACTTTGACATGACAATTTGTTCATCTGATACCAAAATAATACTTTTATGTGCTAATTCGCTAAGACTTTTTCTCTTGTTGATTAGAGCTTGATTCACTAAATGGTTAAAAGAAAAAATTATAGAGGTCTATATATCTGTCAGTACTCTGAATCTGATGCTACTAAGTACTGTGCTTATTCCAGTATTTTCTCTGCCTGTACAGTAACAGATTTAATTGTAACATTTTTTTAATCCCTGGTTGTGTTCTGGGTAGTCCACAGGAGGGCACTATCCTTCAAGAAGATGACAAGCATAAATCAGTTCAAGAGGTAATACTTCAAGAGGAGCAGCTGCAGGACTATGCTGGAAGAGGTAAGTAGTAGAGGTGTGCAGCTGAAAGTTTTTGTGCTTTTGGTTTTGGGAAGTTTTTTTTTTTGTTTTGTCGTTTCATTTTAGCGTATGCAAAAACCCACTTACTATGCAGTAATACAATTTAAAATGCATTAAATTGCTTTAATGTTCATTAATGATTTCAGCACATTCTAAAACAATGTATGCTCCATGAAATGAATTAAACTGGAAATCCCTAGTCATGAACTCTAAATCAGTGTGTGGAGGTTCTACCTCTGTGCGACAGAAATATGTGCTTGTCAGCTGGTTATGGGAGTAGAAATAAGCCAGTAGCTTGCCTGACCTTAGTTTCACTCATTCTGCCCTATGGCAGTACTGCTGCCTAGCCAGGACAAAGCCCAGCAGTTTGTTCCCAAAGTGCCAGATGGACTGTGATGCAAGCGGCCATCGGACCTCACTATATTCTGGGTCATCTCTCCTGCACAAGCCACCATAGGGGAAGAGCTATTGTGCTGCTTAGAACAAATGAGTGGTAAGAACATAAGAAGAAATGTCATGCTTGGCCAGCCCAAGGTGACCAGTGTGTGCCTTTTGATAATTGGGGAGAAAAAAAGAATCATCTTTAGCAAATGTTAAATATTTTGATGAAAGAAGGCCAGTAGTGAGGTAGAATATTTGGCAAGTGGTCTTGTCCTTTACAGATCCTTGGGGTTCCTTCCTTTGAGTAGATGCTTTTAGCAGTCCTAAAAGCTTGTATCTATATGCATTTCTTTCATTTAGAAAACATTATCATTCTTGTTCGTACCCTGGATCAGTCTAGATGAGTGGGTTTATGCATCCCTACCAGCAGATGGAGTCAGAGAACAAAACATTGAGGCACTGCTACATAACCAAGAGTACCACTATCCCAAATTAAAGTCACATGTATCACGCAGGTCATAAGATAAGGTATACCCTCATAGGTGGGCTGATGTACACTTCCACTTAACAGCGTCTTTAACTTTTATGCACAGATGCAGATATGGCTGCCCATTCGCATTACAATCATAGGGTAACCTTTTTTTTGAAAGCGTGATTAACACTGCAGCTTATTTTTTAAGGCAGAACTTTCTCTTTTAACACAATTTTTTTCATTTTTTTTAAAGGAATTTTTCCAAATAACCTCCAACTTGTATTTATATTCTTCTTCACAATGAATAAATGTACTTATCTCATTTTAATAGAAAGTAGCTAGAGTCCATAGAGTGAGCGGTGCTCTATGGACTCTAGCATCGTCGAGAGAGGCATGCGGCACTCTCTCCAGCGTGGCTGAAAAATGGCTGCGAACGCACAGCACACACCAGAGTAGGAGCACACTCGGGTGACACACCCGAGATTACATTTCCCTGAAACCCTTCTGATGCTGACGGGGAACGGCTCCAATAACGTCCTAGAAAGAAAAAATCGCCCGCTCAGCTAACAAAAAAGGGAAAAGGTTACATTTGTTTTTCTTTGTTTTAAATAGTTTCCTTTTTTGTTTCTTGGTTTGTAAAGTTATCTGCAATCTTATCTGAAGGGTGGCAGAGGCTTCTATTCAGGCTCCTGGGGTAAGGGAACTGGACCACCAGTTGATATCCCCGGCATGGATCAGCGCATATCAGCGAGCATTTAAGGGTTCCCAGTCCCTGCGTGTTCTCCTCTAAAACCAGGAGGGATGGTCCCACCAGGACCTACCAACCTCCTGGGAGGGAATTCCTCCAAAAACTATCTTTCTTTCTTTTTTTTTTTTTTAATAGGTACAGAATTGCAGGTTTTGCACCTCCCCCATCTGTTGGTGACAGATCACTGAGGAGCCGCAGGTGGCACACCAGGTTAAGAGGCGGTGTCTATTAAACTGTCTCCATCTGCTGGAAGGGGAAGCAAAACCCAGGAGTCTGGAGTGATCTGGATATGTACAGGGAATGAATGTTTTTTTAATTTTTAAGGCTGCACATAATTAAGTCCAAATTATGCAAGCCTGTTTTATGCTTAGGTTTGTTAAGGAAACTTTTTGGAAGGGGAGTGAGGAGAAAATGTATCTTTCAGCATGCTCCTGTCTTATAAACTAGGATAGGGTGAAACCTTCATTGAATCTAGCCAAATGTAGTTTTGAGAATGGCCACTGTGTGAAAAAATATAACAAATCAAATAGCTTCCCTTTTCCCAAGAGTTTCCTGAGTTTCGTAGTACCACTGCTTTACGTTTTTAGAAAGGCCTAAAACCTTCAGTGGCTTCTGTGCATACTGAGTCCCTCAGATGGTGAGATGTCTGACCTATGACTTTTTCAGATTCTACCCAAGCAGTACAGTAAGGTGGCATGTGGGCATCTGTTGACCATTAAGCCAGTACAGAGCCCATTGTGCCCTCAGGATGGTTTACCATGCAAGCTGGTATCATCCTAATGAGACATAAGTGCATGTAGTGTTTGTTAATCAATGGGTGTATTTTTTTTTCTCTAACTGCAGCTGAGCATTGTGCTAATGAGCCTATGTCACCGGTGCCCTTTTTCCAGAGGGTGGCACTGCCTCTGGGTGTGCATATCGGAACCCCTGTCCTCTCTGCTCAGTCTTCACTGGAGGATTCGTTGCCTCCCCGCTCACGCTCTGTTTCACCTGAGAAAAGCAAAGGCAAAACCTCATTGCTGATTGGGCTTTCTACTGGCCTGTTCGATGCAAACAACCCAAAGGCAAGTAAGCCACAGCATCTTACAAGGCAACTCTGCGCATATTTATTTATTTATTTTATTTATTTATTTGTTGAGTTTTATATACAGTCATTCGGTAAAACCATCATAACGGTTTACAAAATTTAAATTGTAACTTTCTTAACAATTGTGGAAAAAAGAATTACAATGTGCATATTAAACAGAGGTTAAACATTTCAAGTCCAGAAAGTATCATTATGTGGGAGGAGGAGGGATTGTTTGTTCTGGTTGGAGAGAAGTTATTGTAACACAATGGTTGTGGTTCCTAGATGCTGCAGGTTCTGGTGAGTGTGTGTGCGCCCTGCACTTCTGTCAGTAAAGCATTAGGACTATGATTTTAGTGGATTACTTTTTACCCTTTCACAGACCCCAGGAGCCAGCCTTTTAAGTAATTATCGTTCAGGTCTGGCATCTGTGAAACGGGAAGAGTACATTGTTGGGTAAATACCAGTAACATGGCTCATATGGACTCCACAGCACCACTGTGTGCTGTTAATGCAGGAACCCAGTTTGTCTCCTATTTCTGGGGCTGGCTCAATACAGAGGCAGCAAGTGCAGCTCTGGATGGGGAGGGAGTCCTGGATGTCATGTAATAACACCTGGCAAGCAAAGGTGCACATGTAGTGTGGAGATTTTTTTTTTTTTTTAATATTGTCTGTTTTTCTAAAGGTCCAGGTGATTCTTTCCACAATTTTAAAATAGACAAAGGCAAAAATGAATCTGTTGCAGTACAAATCTACCAAGTTTAATTGACATGTGATATTTATATAGGAAAATATTACATGGGAGGAAGCCACACTTCTAACAGGCTTTCAGTGGGCCGTCTAGAAATCCAGTAATTACAAATGAGAATTTCTGATATGAACAAGCCTCACCAGAGTTATAAAAAAGCCCTCCCTGCGAGCTCACAATTTTCACCCTATTTATATACCTTTTAATAGTTTACAGAGAAGGAATTTATAAAACAAACTCAGGTATTTTTTTTATGAATGAGAAAACAGACACAGATAAATGGTAGGAATTTACAGATAAAGACATCTTTTATCATTTATTTACATCTAATGAGTCTTCCTATTATCTGAAGTTAAAACCTTTCTGCACAGCTGATATACATTTCAGACAAGTTACTAATTGCTAGTCTCTACGTTGTACAGACACTAACTTCTGGCCCACATCTTATTGTTCATAGCAAGCATAGCATAACTCAGGAAAAAACATTATAAGCTAAAGTGAACTATATTGCACAAACCTGAACAGAGATGTAATAAAGCTTTTTTATTTCCTCAGTAGCAGTATTCTGAAGTGATGCATAATCTATTTCTCTTAGCCAGAGCTTTGCTATTAAAACGCCAGATTAAGGGGAGAACGAAAGTTATGGAGAGACTGCTGGCTGCCATGGGTTGTGTGGCACCAACCACAGAATCCCTGGCACAGTTGGCAAAATGAGACTGAAAAAAGTTCTGAATGGGTTAAAAACCCAAGAACTAGAGGAAACCAACTGTGTGATAGTTTAGCAGAGTTGATGGTACATAATCTTTAATTCTTGAGTATTTCTGTTTACATTTTGAAATGATGAGAAAGTGCTGCTGTAAACAACTTGGTAAATGTTATACCAAACATGCTTTCTGAAGTCACAGATGTGATCACCTCACCATCTGACACTGCTGACCCCACAGCTTTGTCTATGTATTTCCTGAGCCTTCCTCCAAACTCAAACCTCATCAAACCCTGTATTCAGAGTCTTGTACTGTATATGCATGTGTCACACACCACTTTAGAGTTTTAAGCAGGGACCAAATGTGGCACAGATGTTGCATAAAGAGTATTAATAAGTGAACAAAAGAAATCAAAAACTGATGTACTGTCATAAGCTCTGTATAATAGTCTTGTCTTGCCGTGCTGTCTGTGGATCTGCATTCTTTGGATATTGTAGCTGAAATCAGTCACAGTCCTGGATTCATGTTGCATGCAGCTTTGTAGGTATGTGTTAGTTTTCTCTAAAGATGTTGGGTATAATTTACTTTTAGCTTTGGAAGCCATATGCACAAACTTGAATTATACCAATGTATGTAAAATAAAGTCACACATTTTGGTAGGAAAGTAATTACCTTTGTATACAAAAAGCAGGTGGTTTATCTCTGGGTAAAATGAGGTTTCCTGGCTCCAGGACTGAAATAGTGATTTTCATGGCTGAGTTTAAAAAGTCCTTCACTCTGTCACAAAGGAACAAACTAGTGCATGGCTGCAGATGCAGTAGCTTTTCTATCTTATGAATACTACACTGCTTAGAATTTAATATTATGGGAAAATGCCATTATAACAGGAGACAGAGAATTAAGCTCTGGAATTTGTTGCCAGAGGATGTGGTTAGTGCAGTTAGTGTGGCTGGGTTCATAAAAGGTTTGGATAAGTTCTTGGAGGAGAAGTCCATTACCTGCTATTAATTAAGTTTACTTAGGGAATAGCCACTGCTATTAATTGCATCAGTAGCATGGGATCTTCTTAGTGTTTGGGTAATTGCCGAGATCTTGTGGCCTGGTTTGGCCTCTGTTGGAAACAGAATGCTGGGCTTGATGGACCCTTGGTCTGACCCAGCATGGCAATTTCTTATGTTCTTAATGCTAGAGTAATATCTAAGCTTCTCTGTGGTCCTCATATGTATTCATAAGCTTCCATAAAAGTCTGTCTGTTTAGTTTTTTTTGGTTTTTTTTTAATATTGGATTCTCAAGTCATCCATACTACTATATTTGATCCCCGAAGCAGAAATATTGGTAATCTTGAAACTTAGTATGTGTTGGATCTGAACTTTAAGATCTTTGAATTTGATTGTAGATCTTTATTTATTACAAGAGTTTAACAGGATACTTATGGGATTGGACTTTTAATATGCATAAGATAAGTAATTCTTTAATAGCATTTTCAGATATTTAGTAGCATCACAAAATATTTAAAAAAAACAAAGATGGGGTGCCCTTGCGCTGAGTCTAAGATGGCTGCCTGACTCCGTAGCTCTGCCAGACTTCGCTTATAATGTTGCCGAACCCGCTTTATTTTTGGTAAAAACTGCTTCAGATCTCCCTCGCTATCTAAAGGAAGATGTCCTCTACCAAAACTGGTAAAATTGAAGCTGCCTTTGCAGCATCGGCGGGAACAAAACGCGCCAAACAGGATCCCCCGACCCCAGAAAAAGCCGCTGTGGCGAAAAGTATGGCGTCGGCAGGACTCATTCTAGTCGAATTGCAGCAGCTTAAGGACTTGATTCATCATAACATAGAGAATACCACGGTGATTAGAACAGATTTACAGGCAATGTCGCAACAGATCGCTGGTTCTCAAAGTAGGCTGTAGGACGTGGAATCGCAAACAATAGTCTCTCTTGATTACGGCAGCGTCTATCCCTTAAATTAATAATGACGTCTTGCTTTTACAAAGGAAAGTGGAGGAACTTTCTAATCGCAATCGGAGGAACAACCTAAGAGTGCTTGGAATCCCTGAGGGCGCGGAAGGTACGAATGTTATTTCTTTTCTGACCAAACTGATCCCAGCTTGCTTGCAGATAAAATTTGATCAGATGTTTGAAATCAAAAGAGCTCATCGCATGTCTTTGAGGCCTCAACGCAATTCGAAATATCCGAGGCCTATTATTTTCAAGGCTCTGCGATACCCTCACGTCTTAGAGATTTTGGCTGCCGCAAAGCGCAACTCCCCTATACAATATCAGGGCCACACAATCATTTTTGTTCCAGATTTTGCTAAGGCCACGGCTGAAAAAAGGAAGGCCTTTCTGGCTCTTCATCCAAAACTACGTGCCATTGGCGCTCAATATGGCCTGCTCTATCCGGCCCAAATGAAAGTGACATACCAGAACCGCACTCAACTTTTTCAACAACCGGAGAAGCTCACAGAATTTCTGCAAACAATTGTGGACACAGCTGAAATGGTCACATGATTTTTATCTGTTTCCTTCAACGAGGAACTAGTTGCATTGTGTCCTTTATTCAATCGCAGTTTGTTGTTTCCCTGCCTGCAATATTGGGTTTGCGAAGTCTGTTTGTTTATATGTCTGGTGAAGACATGAGTACTGGCAGCCCTCTGACCTGTCAAGAGGCTCTTTTTGTACTCCAATAGCCTTGGATGGCTTTCCTCTCCTTTCCCAAGCTACTTATTCCTATCGCCTGTGATCTTTGTTCTTCTCTTTATCTTATACACTGTTTTTTTATTCGCTCAGTTGGCTAGCAGGCATGACTACTATGGCTACAATGGCTCAAAACATATGCCTCACATTCAGCTTGGACTCCACCATTCATCTTTACACTCAAATATTCTCTCATGGCGATGTCATCTACTTTTATTAATCTTACTTCATTGAATGTTAGAGGTTTTTCTCACCCTATAAAACGAAAGAAGATATTAACGTATCTGCAATCTCTTCACACTGATATTGCATATCTATAAGAGACCCATCTCTCAGCTGTGGAATCTGCCAAATTGAAGCAACAATGACTCGGCCAGGTACTCTATGCTCCTGCTCAACAAAAAAAACACGGGGTCGCTATTCTATTACATAGAAGACTGGATGCTCAAATCACTCATCAAGCTGCGGACCCAGATGGTTGGTGGATACTAGCACACATCACCATTGCTAAGTCCACATACACCTTGCTGAATATTTATGCTCCAAATGCAAAGGATCCTGAATTTTTTCAGTCCCTATTCTTCAATCTACTTTCGTTGGATTCAACCTCATGCATCATCGGCGGAGATTTTAATCAGCCTCTAGATCCTTTTCTCGATAAGACCTCTGCTCGTTCTCAAATCTCCAAGTCATGCAAGGTTCTTAGACATTTCATGAATTCTTTTGGCTTCACAGATCCTTGGCGGATATCGCACCCAACTACTAATGACCTCAGTAGTTGAATCTATGACTCACCAGTCTGGATAGGTGCCGGTGCAGGGTTCACCAGAACTGCAACTGGGTTAATAAACATGTAGAAAAGGTGAACCGGTAGATGTTGTTTTGAATTTTCAGAAGGCATTTGGCAAAGTTCCTCATGAGAGGCTTCTAGGAAAAGTAAAAAGTCATAGGATAGATGGCAGTGTCTTTTCGTGGATTACAAAATGGTTAAAAGACAGGAAACAGAAAGTAGGATTAAATGGACAATTTTCTCAGTGGAGCTGGGTGGGCAGTAGAGTGCCATAGGGATCTGTACTGGGACCCATGCTTTTCAATATATTTATAAATGATCTGGAAAGGAATGTGACGAGTGAGGTAATCAAATTTGAAGATGATACAAAATTATTCTGAGTAGTTAAATCACAAGCGGATTGTGATAAATTGCAAGAGGACCTTGTGAGACTGGAAAATTGGGCATCCAATTGGTAGATGAAATTTAATGTGGATAAGTGCAAGGTGATGCATATAGGGAAAAATAACCAATGCTATAGTTACATGATGTTAGGTTCCATATTAGAAGCTACCATCCAGGAAAGAGATCTAGGCATCATAGTGGATAATACATTGAAATCGTCTGCTCAGTGTGCTCCGGCAGTCAAAAAAGCAAACAGAATGTTAGGAATTATTAGGAAGGTAATGGTGAATAAAACCGAAAATGTCACAATGCCTTTGTATATCTCCATGGTGAGATTGCACTTTGACTACTATGTACAATTCTGGTCGCCGCATCTCAAAAAAGATATAGTTGCGATGGAGAAGGTACAATGAAGGGCGACCAAAATTATAAAGGGGATGGAACAGCTCCCCTATGAGGAAAGACTAAAGAGGTTAGGACTGTTCAGCTTGGAGAAAAGACAGCTGAGAGGGGATATGATAGAGGTGTTTAAAATCATGAAAGGTCTAGAACGGGTAAATGTGAATCGGTTATTTCTCTTTTGGATAATAGAAAGATAAGGGGGTGCTCCATGAAGTTAATGTGGCATATTTAAAACTAATCGGAGAAAGTTCTTTTTACTCAATGCACAATTAAACTCTGGAATTTGTTGCCAGGGGATGTGGTTAGTGCAGTTAGTGTAGCTGGGTTTAAAAAAAGGTTTGGATAAGTTCTTGGAGGAGATGTCCATTACGCTATTAATCAAGTTGACTTAGAAAATAGCCACTACTATTTCTAGCATCAGTAGCGTGGGATAGACTTAGTTTTTGGGTACTTGCCAGGTACTTATTGGCTGGATTGGCCACTGTTGGAAACAGGATGCTGGGCTTGATGGACTCTTGGTCTGACACAGTTCTTATGTTCTTATGAGACTGAAGCTGGACGTTGGTCTTGGACTATACGTAAACACTGACAAGGTCCGTTATGAGTCTTTTACTTGATCGTCTTGCTTCGGGGCCTGTTGCATGAACTGGTGCAGGACATCGATCAGTTCTGTTTTTTTGCTCCTGCATCTGGGTGATCAAGGCAGCAATGGCCTGTCACGGGGACACATTCACCGAACTTGTAGCCTCAGCAAACTGTAAGGAACTGCGTATGTGTGAACCCCTCTTACAGGGGTAGATTTTATAAATTTGCGCGATCGCGTACTTTTGTTCGCGCACCAGGCGCGAACAAAAGTACGCTGGATTTTATAAGATACGCGCGTATCTTATAAAATCCGGGGTCGGCGCATGCAAGGGGGTGCACATTTGTGCAACCTGCGCGCGCCGAGCCCAGCGCGCGCTGCCTGTTCCCTCCGAGGCCATTCCGATTTCGGAGCGGCCTCGGAGGGAACTTTCCTTCGCCCTCCCCCCACCTTCCCCTACCTAACCCACCCCCCGGCCCTATCTAAACCTCCCCTTACATTTGTTGGCAGATTTACGCCTGCTGAAAGCAGACTTAAATCTGCGCACGCCAGCAGGCTGCTGGCGCGCCATCACCCGACCCGGGGGCTGGTCCGGTGGCCTCGACCACGCCCCCGGGCCGACGCCACGCCCCCGGGCCCACCCCCGAAACGCTGCATCATTTCGGGAATGCCCTGACACGCCCCCTCCCCGCCCCTTTTACGAAGCCCCGGGACTTGCGCGCGTAGTAGAGGCAGAACCCAGATGTAGACTCAAAGCGCTGAAGCTGAAGGTGAGACAGACTGAGAGTGTTAATACTCACTGAGCAGTTGGCTGTATTGATGAAGATCCTGGCAGGCAGAAGCAGATCGGATACAGGCACCAGGTTAGGGAATGCAGGCCCTCGAGGAGCGAGTACCCGGTTTCCCAGATAGGCACCTGAAAGAGAGAAGAAGGGCCCCGAGGAGCGGGTACCCAGGTTAGCGATGAATTACCCCGAAGAGCAGAGAGAGAGAGCTTCCAGCTGCTGCTGGGAAGCAGCAGAGCTACTTAGACCAGAGCAATCCAATCCTTGCTAACTCGGTTTGTTAGCAAACGAAGGGCAGACTAAATACCAGGATGTGCTGTCGTCACTCGGAGGGGACACTCCCGAAGGTCCCGCCATGACGTGGATAAAGACGTGGGTGGCATGCGCGCGCACACCCTAGGAGGCCCATAGGAGAAACATGGCGAATGCCGTCGTTGTTGCCGATCCGGGGACACCGGAGAGAGCGGCATGAGGATGCTGTGGCAGCCAGCTTCCCAAGGCTTGAGGAGAGAGAAGGAAGAAAGGTGAGGCACAGAGGTCGAAGCCACCTGAGACCAACGGACGCAACAGTACCCCCCTTCAAAGGGCCCCCTCCAGACCCCCTACCTGGTCTTGGTTTTTGAGGATGCGATCGATGGAATTGACAAAGCATCTCTTTATCCATGATACTAGCCAATGGTTCCCAATCTTCTGGTCCCTATCCCTCCCATGACAGGAGGTATTCCCAAATTCTGCCTCTCTTTCTTACATCAAGGATGGCATCAACCTTATACTCTGTCGTCTTCTGCATCAACAGGAGTAGGTTCAGGTGTCTTGGTGGAGAACTCGCTCAGGACAAGCGGTTTCAGCAGCGAAACATTTATTTATTTATTTATTTATTTTTATATACCGTGTTCGATTTTACATATCACATCGGTTTACATTTAAACAAAATTTGCAGAAACTCATGCGTTACCTTTGTCAAATACATTAAACATTTAAATATGGGGATTGTTAACAAGGGATATAAAAGAACATGGGGAATGGCCAACACTACGGGATGCACAAAGGGGAGTGCCCCTTTGTCGCGCGATGCCTGGTGTTCTGGCGCTGTTTAACGTCTGTCACAGTCCTCAGTGACGTCAGAGGGGGTGGGTCTCCCGATTGAGGATCACACACCGCCCCTCCCCTCTCAGTTCCAGATGGATTCTTTCACCTTTTTTTTTCTTTCTTTCTTTCTGTCTTTCTCATCACTGTTAGTTATTTCAGGGAGCCAGGTGATGGTGTGTGGCATCCCTATGTGCAGGCACCCGTTGTTCTGGCGCCATTTAACGTTTAATATAGAACGCATTATGGATCTTCATAGCTGGAGGAAGTTTCAGACTATAGGTGAGTGAGCCCAATCGTCTGAGAATGGGGAAGTGTCCGACAAAGCGTGGAGCAGATCGATCAGATGGAAGCTTAAGTCTCAGCCAAACCTTATCACCAGGCTGGAATTCAGGAGCCTTGCTTCGGTGAGCGTTAAAGCCTTTCTTTGCTCTTTGTCCTGCTTTTTGGAGCATCTCTTTAGTCTCTCTCCAGAGCTGCTGTATATCTTTGGCAGTAGATTGAGCTGCCGGGGGCGACACTGAAAGTGGAAGTGGTAAAGGTGGTAAAGGTTGTCGTCCGTAGACCACTTCGAATGGTGTAGATCCAGTACATGACACTGGATGGGAATTGATGGCAAATTCAGCCCAGGGCAACAGTTCAGCCCAGTCATTCTGTCGTGAACTGACATAGGCACGGAGGAACTGCTTGAGCGTTCTGTTCATTCTCTCAGTTTGGCCATTCGACTGAGGATGATATGTAGAGGTGAAATCAAGTGTGATGTCAAATTTCTTACACAAGGCTTTCCAGAACTTTGCTGTAAATTGAGCTCCTTTGTCAGAAACAATGTGTTAAGGCATGCCATGTAGGCGAAAGATGTGACTGATGAATAATTAGCAAGTTCCATGGCTGATGGCAAGCCAGGGAGAGCCATGAAGTGAGCCATCTTCGAGAATCGATCCACTGTAACCCAAATTGTATTGTTACCTCCAGAAAGTGGCAGGTCTACCACAAAGTCTGTTGCAATGTGAATCCAGGGCTCATCTGGTGCTGGCAATGGTTGAAGCAGGCCTCAAGGACGTCCGGGTGGAGGTTTCTGTCCAGCACAATTGGAACAGGAGGCTACGTACGCATGAGTATCTTCCTTCATGGTGGGCCACCAATAATACTTTTGTAGCTTAGCCAGTGTTCTCAGTTGACCAGGGTGTCCGGCCAGTCTTGAATCGTGAGCCCATATTAGCAATTTCTTTCTTAAATTGCAGGGTACAATGGTCTTGCCTGAGGGTACCGAATGTATAGCTGTGAGAATGACTCTCCTCGGGTCGATAATATGCTAGGGTTCATCAGGTACGTCCTCTGAGAGAAAAGAGCAAGATAATGCATCTGCACTAACATTCTTGTCACCAGGGCGATATTTCAGCAGAAAGTCGAATCTGTTGAAGAACAGGGACTACCTTGCCTGTCTATGGTTGAGGCGTTGGGCGTGACGGAGGTACTCCAGATTTTTGTGATCAGTGAAAACAGTGATCTGATGTTGTGCACCTTCAAGCCAGGGGCGCCATTCTTCAAATGCCATTTTTATTGCCAACACTTCTTTATCCCCAATGCCATAGTGCTCCGCTGGCGAGAAGCGTCAGGAAAAGAATGAACAGGGGTGCAAGATCTTTGAATCACTGGTCTGGCTTAGCACGGCCCCTACACCTACATCAGAGGCATCGACTTCGACAATGAAGGGTCGTGTAGGGTCCGGATGGCGGAGACAAGGTTTGCTTGAAAAGGCATCTTTTAACTTCTGGAATGCTGTCACAGCTTCCGTAAACCAAGTGGCAACATTGGCTCCTTTCTTAGTCATTGCTGTTAATGGCACAGTCAAAGAAGAGTAATTCTTGGTAAAGGTCCTGTAGTAGTTGGTAAATCCCAGATATCATCTTAGAGCTTTTAGGCCCGTGGGTTGTGGCCATTTTTGGATACTTTCAAGCTTCTGAGGATCCATTTGGAAACCTTGGTTGGAAACAATGTACCCTAGGAAGGGCACAGATTCCTTATGAAATTCACATTTGGTCAGTTTGGCGTACAAGCGATTCTCACGAAGTCTCTGCAGAACTCTTTTGACATCTTCTTGATGGGATTGCAGGTCCTGAGAAAATATCAAGATGTCGTCTAAGTAGACAACGACACGCTGGTAGAGTAAATCACGCTGAATATCGTTCATCATGTTTTGGAAGACAGCCGGGCATTGCACAAGCCGAAGGACATCACCAGGTATTCAAAGTGCCCATCCCGGGTATTAAAAGCGGTCTTCCATTCATTGCCAGAGCGGATGCGAACTAGATTATAGGCTTCTGTGAGGTCAAGCTTGGAAAATATCTTGGCTCCCTGTAACCTGTCGAAGAGCTCTGAGATGAGTGGTAAGGGGTAGCGTTCCTTTATAGTGATCTCATTCAGACTTCTGTAGTCAATGCATGGATGTAATGTTCCATTCTTCTTTCCCACGAAGAAAAATCCTGCTCCAGCAGGAGACTTAGAAGGTCTTATGAAGCCTTTCTGGAGATTCTCCTGGATGTACTCTGACATCACTTTATTTTCCACTACGGAGAGAGGGTAGACCCTTCCTTTGGGTGGTTCCGTATTTGGCTTCAAATTGATTGTGCAGTCATATGATCTGTGTGGAGGCAACACATCAGCAGCAGCTTTCGAGAAAACATCTTGATAAGATGCATATTGAGGCGGCAACCCAGGCAACAACGGAGTAGTTGGCATGCAGGGTATCGGAGAGAACTCCATCAAGCATTTGCCATGACAATCTGGACCCAAATGTGAAAGCTCCAAAGTGGCCCAGTTGAATTACCCCAAACCAAATAAGCCTGATACTTCACTTTCAATGCATATCCTGCTTCAACCGCAGGGGAGAAGAAAAACTGATACTTCACACATATCCAGCATAGCTCTCTGCTTCAACGGCAGGGGAGAAGAAAAACTGATACTACACGCATATCCAGCATAGCTCCCTGCTTTCAACAGCAGGGGAGAAGAAAAACAACCAATAAGGGCTGAATAACACAGTCTGGGTAAAACAAATAAACATGGGTGTAGCTTGCTTATTGCGGCGGTTACTACCCCTAACTAATCAAGCTTGATATTTCACTTGGTTGCAGCTCCATCACTGCTCTCTACATTAATGGTGGGGGTGGAAGAGAAATAGAACCAAAGAGCTAAGAGAAACAGATAAGTATGAGAAAAAAATGTGAAGCTTGCTGGGCAGACTGGATGGGCCGTTTGGTCTTCTTCTGCCGTCATTTCTATGTTTCTATGTTTCTATGTTTCTAATTGTGGCATGTGTTTCTGCAGCCACGGTAACCCCAGTACCAAGGGGGCATGGCCTTCTCTAGCACAAAGAAAGAAATAGTCTCAGTATGAAGAGCACCAATGCGTAAGCTCACTGGCTCTGTCAGCAGGGTAACTTCACTCAGTAAGGGGTCTCCATGAATAGAGGACAAAAGTAATGGAGACGTCATAGTAGTGGTAGGGATCCGCAAATGTTCAGCTAGACGTTTCAAAATGAAATTTCCCACTGCCCCAGAGTCCACTAAGGCAAGGGTCTGGTATTCCAAAGGCCCACAGATTAAAGATACTGGAAGAGAGAGTGGAGGAAAGGGTTCAGTTAGACCTAAGAAGAGTCCTCCCACAGGACTTAGGTCTGCCAGTTTCCCGGACATATAGGGCATGTTTGTACAGCATGACCAGTTTGTCCACAATACGTGCATAGTCCCAACCTCTTTTGAAATAGTCTCTCTTTAGAAGTCAAATGACTGCGGCCCAATTGCATTGGTTCTTCTTCGCCAACAACAGGCCCTGGGTGTGTAGGCCTGGATACAGACTTTACATGAGTCTCTCCCTGAAGTGGTCTTCTGGGACTCTTGACTTCTTGGACTTTGTCGCAAATTCAACGATCAATTTTTGCTGCTAAGGTCTCGGGCATCTCACGAGTCACCAGTTCATCTATCAACCAGGAGTTCAGGCCTTCAAAAAAAATAGGGTTTTCAGACACCTCTGGTCCCAGTGTAATTCAGAAGCCAATGTCTTGAATTCTATGGAGAAGTCTGTTAAAAGTTTATTACCTTGTTTTAAATGAACCAAGGTTGATCCTGCTGTCGAGTACCCGGCAGGGTCATCAAAGACTGACTTATAGTTCAAGAAACCCGGCAAGATAATTCAGGGTAGGGTCATTGCGCTCCCACAGCGGTGAGGCCCAAGCCAGCGCTCTTCCGTCCAGATACGAGAGAATATAGATGGTCTTGGCATACGCTGTGGGAAGTGCATGCAACATTGATTAATAAATCCTCTACATTTCCAAGCTTCACCCGCGAAGCGTGTCAGATCAGATAGAGGCACTGTAGACTTGACCATCACTTCTGGCGGTGTAGCTTCTTTACCTGCGGTCGTCGGTGTATTCATCTGTGCATGTAATAGATTGAATGCAACAGTCAAGTAGTCCAATGAATTCTGTTCAGAGATTCGCTGGGCAAGGCCAGGAATGGCCTGCAAAGGGTGAGCTGAACCGAATCCATGGAGTTAGCAATCTGTTCTCATTTTCAGGTGTTGAAGTGGATTCTTGGGTACTGCGGTGATGGCCACTCCCACGGGGAGGAGCCCTGTGAGGAACCGCAGTACTAGGCTAGACTATACACGCAGACACAGAATTTGTATTTATTATACAGCTTGATGGTACTGCCCGGGTTGGACAGTAGTGAAGGCAACTCAGTTGAAGCAGTCCAGGGGTCTTCGGCAGAGGAGACCAGTCCCACACTTAGGTAGCTGAAAGGCAGCGCAAGGTAGTAGAGGCAGAACCCAGATGTAGACGCCAAGCACTGAAGCTGAAGGTGAGACAGACTGAGAGTGTTAATACTCACTGAGCAGTTGGCTGTATTGATGAAGATCCTGGCAGGCAGAAGCAGATCGGATACAGGCACCAGGTTAGGGAATGCAGACCCTCGAGGAGTGAGTACCCGGTTTCCCAGATAGGCACCTGAAAGAGAGAAGAAGGGCTCCCGAGGAGCGGGAACCAGGTTAGCAATTAATTACCCCGAAGAGCAGAGAGAGAGCTTCCAGCGGCTGCTGGGAAGCGGCAGGGCAGCTTAGACTGGAGCAATCCAATCCTTGCTAACTCGGATTGTTAGCAAACGAAGGGCAGGCTAAATACTAGGATGTGCTGACGTCACTCAGAGGGCACACCCCCGAGGTTCCCGCCATGACGTGGATAGGGAGGCCCTTAGGAGAAACATGACACACACCGTTGCCGATCCGGGGATGCCAGAGAGAGCGGCATGAGGACGTGGTGGCAGCCAGCTTCCCAAGGCTTGAGGAGAGAGAAGGAAGAAAAGTGAGGCACAGAGGTCGAAGCCGTCTGAGACCAAGGGATGCAACAGAAACCAGGCTGAAGCAAAGCTAAAGGCTGAGAAGACAGAACTGGGCTGGAGCGCTTGAGCAAGACAGAAGGCTGGAAACCAGAAGGAGCAGACCTTGCTGAGGTAAGAAATCCAAGTCCAGGCAGGCTAACTAGTCTTGAGGTGTGACATCTTCAACAGGGCGAGCCAATGGTGGATCCCTGCCGCACGATGAGCCTCCACCGCCGAGGAGTGTGGAAAGGTGGCTGGATTCTAATACCTAGCAAGTACCCAAACATTAAATAGATCCCAAGATACTAATGCTGGTAACCAGCATAGCATAGTAACATAGTAATGACGGCAGAAAAAGACCAAAATGGTCTGTCTAGTATGCCCAACAAACTTCCCAAGGTAGTAAGTGCCGCTCCGTGCAGGTTACCCCTAAGCTTTTTTATTTATTCCCATCCTCTAGCCTTTAGGGATCCACAGTGTTTATCCCATGCCCCTTTGAAATCCTTCACAGTTTTAGTCTTCACCACTTTCTCCGGAAGGGTACTCCAGGCATCCACCACCCTCTCAGTGAAGAAATATTTCCTAACATTGGTTCTAAGTCTTCCTCCCTGGAGTTTCAAATCGTGACCCCTAGTTCTACTAAATTGTTTCCAATGGAAAAGGTTTGTTGACGACCATGGATCATTAAAACCTTTCAAGTATCTGAAGGTCTGTTTCATATCACTCCTGCTCCTCCTCTCCAGGGTATACATATTCAGGTTCTTCAACCTCTCCTCATAAATCATTCGATGGAAACCACCCACCATTTTGGTCACCCTTCTCTGGACTGCCTCCATCTTGTCTCTGTCTCCTCTGATATATGGTCTCCAGAACTGAACACAGTACTCCAGGTGAGGCCTCACCAGGGACCTGTACAAGGGGATTATCACTTCCATTTTCTTACTAGATATTCCTCTATGCAGCCTAGCATTCTTCTGGCTTTGGCTATCGCCGTGTCACACTGCTTCGTCGACTTCAGGTCATTAGACACTATCACCCCAAGGTCTCTCTCCTGCTCTGTGCACATCAGCTCTTCCACCCTCCAACGCATACAGTTCTTTCGGATTACCACACCCCAGATGCATGACTGCATTTCTTGGCATTGAATCCCAGCTGCCATATCTTCGACCACTTTTCCAGCTTCCTTAAATCCTGTCTCATTCTCTGTACGCCTTCCGGCATGTCCACTCTGTTGCAGATCTTAGTATCATCTGCAAATAGACAAACTTTACTTTCTGTCTCTTCCGTAATGTCGCTCATGGAGATGTTGAACAGAACCGGTCCCAACACCGATCCCTGTGGCACTCCACTTAACACCATTCTCTCTTCAGGGTAGGTTCCATTTACCATAACCCTTTGTCTTCTATCCATCAACCAGTTTATAATCCACGCCCAACACCTTGGAGCTGACTCCCAAGCTTCTCATTTTGTTGACGAGTCTTCTATGTGGGACTGTATCCATAAAAATGTAGACATGACAGCAGAAAAAGACAATAGTCCATCCAGTCTGCCCAGGAAGCTTATGGTAGCACCAACTGTGTCATATAGGTTTCCCTCATAATGGTATCACCAAGGGACGGCAACTGCCATGCCGTACAAGTTTACCCCCATACTTATTTTCTAAACCGTTAAAGTCAGGGCCCTTGGTTACTGACTGAGTCAATTCCACATTATCTGCTGCCGTTGAAGCAGAGAGCAATGTTGGAGTTACATCACAAGTGTAAGGCTTATTGGTTAATTAACAGCTGCATCAGCAAGTTACCCCCATGCTTATTTGTTTTCCCAGACTGAAAATTCATGTCCTTATTGGTTGCTGACCGAATTGTGAGGAGGAGAAATATACCTGTGCTGAAGATGTTTGCCTGGTCTGACTGTGGAGAAGTGCTTCCTAAAGAATGAATGGATTTAATAATGGAAATGAGATGACATTCTAATGCTGGCTCAGATATATGGCTAGTGCCTTGCTCTTTTTGACTTGTGTTAATGTGCTGTCATAAAGCACCGTTAGTGTTGTTGCTATTGCGTGCTGCCTTATTATGGGCCTTGGGTTTACCTTTTTAGATCTTTGTAGCTGCCTGCTTTACCAAAAGGCATCATTTTGCATTTGGAACTCTTCGTTGTGTAATGTCTTGTCTTGTCCTTACTATTGTCCTTACTATTACTATTTGTAGCTGTGAGAGGCGGATTATAAAATATTTTAAATAAATTCTTAATGTAAAGGAACTGAAATACTTAACTCCTACTTAAGCTTTTATTTGTTAAATAGAAATACACAAGTACCGTATTTTTCGCTCCATAAGACGCACTTTTTTTCCCCCAAAGGTGGGGGGAAAATGTATGTGCGTCTTATGGAGCGAATATAAAAAAAAAACCAAACAAAAATCTAACAAACCCCCCCCCCCCCCGACTCCCCCAAGACCTATCGACTTAATTTCCTGCAACCCCCCACCCTCCTGACCCCCCCAAGACCTGCCAAACGTCCCTGGTGGTCCAGCGGGGGTCCGGGAACGATCTCCTGGGTGTGGGCCGTCGGCTGCCAGTAAACAAAATGGCGCCGACGGCCCTATGCCCTCACTATGTCACTGAGACCGACCGCTGCTATTGGTCGGTCTCAGTGACATAGTGAGGGCATAGGGCCATCGGCGCCATTTTGTTTACTGGCAGCCGACGGCCCTATGCCCTCACTATGTCACTGAGACCGACCAATAGCAGCGGTCGGTCTCAGTGACATAGTGTGGGCATAGGGCCGTCGGCTGCCAGTAAACAAAATGGCGCCGACGGCCCTATGCCCTCACTATGTCACTGAGACCGACCAATAGCAGCGGTCGGTCTCAGTGACATAGTGAGGGCATAGAGCCGTCGGCGCCATTTTGTTTACTGGCAGCCGACGGCTCACGCCCAGGAGATCGTTCCCGGACCGCTCCTGGACCCCCGCTGGACCACCAGGGACGTTTGGCAGGTCTTGGGGGGGTCAGGAGGGTGGGGGGTTGCAGGAAATTAATTCGGCAGGTCTTGGGGGGGTCAGGAGGGTGGGGGGGTTGCAGGAAATTAATTCGGCAGGTCTTGGGGGGTCAGGGGGTGGAGGTTGTTAATTTAAAGGGTTGGGATGGGGGGGGGGGGGTTTGGGGGTTCCCACAGAAAGAAAAGTTTTCTGATCTGGGGAGTGGACCGAAATGGCCCTCCCCAGACCCGAAAACAAAATGGGGAGAAAAAAAAAAAACTATGCACTCCCCTAATTTGCTCCATAAGACGCCCAGACGCAGAGCCGGTGTAGCACAATTTTTTTTTTTTAAATTTTCCCCCTCTGAATCCTAGGTGCGTCTTATGGTCAGGTGCGTCTTATGGAGCGAAAAATACGGTATATATGTTCTTTTTAGCTATTTAATTCTCCTTACTTATTAATCTGGCTGTTCTTCTCCTCTTTTAAGATGTTGCGAACATGTTCACTTCCAGACCTTTCAAAGCTCTTCAGAACCTTTGTTGATGTTCCCAGCGTGGCAGATGTGAATGAAGACCATCTTGAAATAGATGATTTAGAAGATGAACCAGTTAAAGAAGAAGAAAGACACTCCGATTCCGAAGACACGTGCGTATTCATGTTACTAATTGCTATGTACATTGATGGTTAAAAAATGTTTTGTGCCTCCCCTCTTCCTCCTCCTGTCTTTCCATATAGCTTTAATTATAGGCTGTATAAAGCGCAGTGTGCTGTACTAGCAAAGTGGGCAGAGGGTAGAGATGGTGGAAATATGCCCCCAGGGCCTGAGGGCATATGCACCCAAATGCTACCAGCCACAACAGATGGACTTCTGGTTTTATTGCACATTAACATGCAGTTACTCTTGACGGACTGGGACTCATGCAAATTACATATATCGCTGCTCAACCTCCCCCTGACTCCTCCCCCCCTACCCCGCTTTTCCCTTCCCCCCCCCCCCCCGACTCTCTTCCCCCCCCTATGACTCCCCCTCTCCCCTACCCGTATTATTCCCTTGAAAAATCTCCCTACAGGAGATACATTCAGGCAACCCCAGTATTAACGAGTTACAATAGTCTATCCCTGAAAAGTCTATTTGTTGTAATACTGTTCTGAAATCAGAATGTTCTAACATGCAGAGTTTATAGTAACCTACTTTATCAGATTACGGACTTGAGTTGCCATATTAAGGTTGAAATCCATTATTACTCCAAGGTTATGCAATGTTGCTGCCAGCACAGGGTCAATCCCAACTAATACTATTAGCTACAGTAGTAGTCTTGAAGAACAAGAGCAGTTTTATATTTTTATCACGTGTCTGCTTAGTTGTATATATTTTATATTCACACATGCAGCTTCTCAAACTCTGTCCAAGTGCAGATGATTTATTTAAAATATTTCTAAATCACTTTTTCTAGATTAAAAATCACCCAAAGCAATATACAAAAAGTACAAATACAAACACATCTCATGTGACATAAAACTTTAAACTAAAACCATGTACTAGTTGTACTGTTTTTGTTCCTTCTGTGATCTGAAACCACTTCACTAGCAAACTTAACTTTAAAACGTTTGTGCAGCTTAAGGTTAAGTCAAAACCCAAGTGTAAATATTGGGCAGAAATGTAAGAAGCATTCTCCACTATACACACAAATTATGATATTTGATAAAGATGGAGTGTGTTTTCCCCCTTTTAATAGGAGTAGGTTTTGAGCGTTCAGCAAAGAAATGGTGGTGCAGTGTACCAAATTCTCTTATTCCATTTGGGATCCCTTAAATTCTTAAGGTTAATGGTAGTATTTCATGGTACAGATTATCATTTCAAAGGCTGCTGTGGAAGATAGTAAGTTTATCTGTTTCTCATAAATGTCAAACAAATACAACAACAAAGCTATAAGTTGTAATGAAACCACACCAGAAAAATGAAACAAAACAACAGCATTCTATAGCAATGATTTATGAAAAAGCAAAACCTTTTGGGGAATACAATGTTTTATAAAAGGTAAGGAAGGATAAACATCTATAATCAAAACTTCAATCAAAATAGAGATTTCCTAGCGTGTAGCAGATGGACTCAAAACAAGTGGGTATAGTGTGCTCATGCTAGCAGTTGGAGACGGATATGACGTCAGCACGGGTACATATACCCCCACAGGAAGTGCAGCAATTCAGTAATTTCCGTCTCCAAAGCAGTTTGGAGCTCCCTCACGCTCGCTGAGCGTGTTTCCAAATTCTACACGACTAAATTCATAGAAGAAACCTACCTGAAGACGAGCCCCGCACTCCTGCGGTGATACCAGTCGGTCCCTCCCCCAGTTGAGATTCCTGAGGCGATTTCCGTGGTCCCTCGGAGGTAAGTGCCTCGGTCCGGTGGCCGGCTCGCGGCAGGGACCTAGCCCACGAGTGAGAAGGGCTCGGGCGCGGCTTAGAGGCAGCCTCGGTCCCGGCGTGGACTTGGCCCCCGAGCGAGACGAGTTCGGGCGTGGCCCAGAGGCAGCGGGTGCACTTCCTCGAGCGCAGCGGTGACGGTACTTACCCTCTCCCCCCGCAGCCGGAGACCGCCCAGGTCGCAACCGGGAAGCGCCGAAGACAAGGTAAGGCATACATCTTTACTTGGTCTCCGAGGAAGTGAGGATTCGCAGAGTCTGCCTATGGGGCAATCCGCCACGGAGGTCGCCATTTTTCTGCCTGGTTTGTCACGCTGTTAGGCGCACGCTGTTAGGCGCACGCTGATAAGCGTCCGTTCCTAGACGCACATGGAGCGTAGGAGAGCCCAGGCGTCAGCGGAGCTGGCACCTCCAGCATCAGGCAAGAGCCTCTGCTCGGCATGCAACCTCAGAGCCACACAAAGCGAGGAAGCAGACTTCCTATGTGCCCAATGTGAAGATGCCCTGGGAGTTCCAGGCCAGGACCGGTCACAGCCCAGCATACTTGCCAGTTCCTCAGGGAATACCCCGGACCTAGCAGGCAGCAGTGAGCAGCCGGGGACCCCGAGGGACCTGGTACCCCTCAGACCAGATCCTGCTTCGCTCTCCTGGGTGGAATTATTCAAGGGGATTCATGCCTTTGTCTCAATGCAGGCTGCTCCCCGAGCGGGTCCATACATACCGGATGACCCGGCCCCTGGACCCTCAAGGTCTAGGCACGGCCACGCGCCACCCGGGACCCCCACTTATGGGGATTCAGATTGCCCTGAGGAAGACGACGAGTCCCCCGAGGAGGGAGAACTTCCCTCGGGGGTTGAACCATATCGGACCATGAGGCACTTCTTTTTGAAAGGAGATCTCCCAGGCCTAATCTCTCAATGCCTGTCGGAACTAGCTCTTCCGGGCCATGATGCCCCAGAGGAACCAAGAATGAACCCCCTGTTGGAGGGCCTGCGCCAAACGTCTCACCATTTTCCCCTCCTACAAGTAGCTCAGCAGTTAATCGATCTGGAATGGAATACGCCGGAGGCCTCATTCAAAGGGGGTCGGGCCTTGGCTGGCATGTACCCCTTAGACCCGGCAACCAAGGAGAAGCTGGCGTGCCCCCAGGTAGACGCCATAGTTAGGGCAATTGTGAAGCGCACCACCATTCCGGTGGAGGGGGGGACGGCCCTCAAGGATACACATGACCGGCGCATGGACACCATTCTGAAACAAGCCTTTGAGGTGGCAGCCATGTCCCTACAAATTGCAACCTGCTGCACCGTGGTGACACGTTCCTGTTTATCACAGGCTAGGAACAACACCCCGGGAGAAGAAATGGAATCAGCTCTCTCGTTCCTCACTGATGCAGCCTCCGACCTAGTCCGTACGGCAGCCAAGGGAGTGTCATCCTCAGTGGTGGCCAGGAGACAGCTCTGGCTACGTAATTGGTCGGCCGACTCCTCCTCCAAGACACGCCTCACGAGAATGCCCTTTGAGGGATCCCTCCTGTTCGGCAGTGACCTTGAGAAACTGACCAATAAATGGGGCGCCTCTCCATTACCCCGTCTACCAGAAGACCGGTCAAGGAGGAACCACCGCCCCTTTCCCAGACCATCCAAAGGTAGAAACTCTCAGCGCTTCAACCCTTACAAGACTCGCTACCAAGCACCTCGTTCACAGGCCAGGAACCAGTCCTTTCGGCCTAAGCACAACAAGAGGGGAACCGGCTCGGGTTCGGGTCCCGGCCGTACCCCACAATGACAATCAGCCGACCCATCCGGGGGTCGCGGCCATAGGGGGCAGGCTATCCCTCTTCTACTGTAGGTGGGCCGAGATTACCTCGGATCAGTGGGTCCTCGCCATCATCTGAGAGGGGTATTACCTGGATTTTCTTCCACTTCCACCGGACAGGTTTGTGGAATCTCCTTGTTCGCCCATCAAGAGGACGGCCCTAGAAGTTACTTTGCGGAGGCTCCTGTCCCTAAAGGCCATAATCCCAGTGCCTGCAAGGGAGATGAATTCTGGGCATTATTCCATTTATTTCATCGTGCCCAAGAAGGAGGGCACTTTCCGGCCCGTCCTGGACCTCAAGTCAGTCAACCAATACCTACGGGTCCCCAGCTTTCGCATGGAAACTCTGCAGTCTGTCAAAAATTCAGTACAGCCAGGGGAGTTTCTTACATCCCTAGATCTGTCGGAAGCCTACCTGCATTTCCCAATCCATCGGGATCATCAGCGCTATTTACGCTTCAAGGTCCTGGACCAACACTTCCAGTTCCGAGCTTTACCCTTCGGGTTGGCCACCGCGCCGCGGACCTTTACCAAGGTCATAGTAGTAGTGGCAGCGTCCCTCAGGAAGGAGGGAATCCTCGTCCATCCCTACCTGGACGATTGGCTGATCCGGGCAAAGTCACCAGAGGAGAGCCACCAGGCAACCAACAGAGTTATAGCTCTTCTGGAAAGCCTAGGATGGGTTGTAAACTTGAACAAGAGTTCCCTACAGCCTTCTCAGTCGCTGGAATACCTAGGAGTCCGATTCGACACCCAGGAAGACAAGGTCAGCCTGACCTCCAAGAGAAGATCAAAGCTCCGGAATCGTCTGCAAGCCCTGCTGAGCACTACCCGGCCCACAGCTTGGGATTACTTACAGGTCCTCAGTCTTATGGCATTCACTCTGGAGGTGATACCATGGGCGCGGGCTCATATGAGACCATTACAACGCGCCCTCCTATCTCGATGGAGCCCACGATCACAGAACTACACCATACACCTACGGTGGTGGTTGCAGCCCGGCCACATGAGCCGGGGGTCAAGAATGTCCTCCCCAACCTGGACCCTGCTCACTATAGATGCCAGCCTGAACGGATGGGGAGCACATTGCGAAGAACTCACCGCCCAAGGAAATGGAGGACTAAAACGATCGTCTAAAACGATTTATGGCTCTACTTTGAAGTGTTTCTATACGCCCCTGAGGAAGCTTACTCAGCGAAACACCGGCCCGTGTAGGGCTCCTTTACCAACTTATACAGGAAAGAGTCATTTTTCATAATAATAATGGAGGACATTTTTAATTAATTTTTGAAAAAGAAAAAGTAAGAAAAAATACCTTTTTGCATTAAAGTTATGATGAAGGTGAATGATAGATAAGACCGGTTAGTGTCTGCTTGAGAGTGACACATAATGTCAAGGCTTGCTGACACCTTCTTAGGCTAACATTAAATTTGTTATTTGGGTTCCACATTTTTGGGTGATTTAGATTATATGTTGTGGTTAACCGCCGACTCCTTTGTGTGAGTGGTAAATGAAATCTCCCATTATTACTGTGCTGCCAAATTTGTTGGCTTCCCTGATTTCTCTTAGCATTTAATCATCCATCTGATCCTTTGGACCAGGTATACAGTAGTGTACTCCCATCACTAAACTAACCCAACACACATGGGATTTCTATCTATAAAGATTCTACTGTGCATTTAGTCTCCTGCAGGATCCTTGTCCTGTTGGACTCTATGCCATCCTGAACATAAAAGTGCCACTCCCCCCCACCAAGTTGGTCCACCTTTCATTATGATATAATTTGTACCCTAGTATAGTAGTGTCCCATTGGTTATTCTCCTTCCACCAGGTCTCTGAGATGCCAATTATGTTTACCTCTTAGTTCAGTGTTATACACTAACTCTCTCATTTTACTTCTTAGATTTTTGGCATTGGCATACAGACATTTCAAAGTCATGTTATTTTGTTTATATTAACAGCCTGCTTATCAATTGACAGGAATAATTTAGAATCTTTAACTTGGGTGGTTCTTTACTTATAGGGACATGGACTACTTTTGCTTTTATTGGAATCTTTCTGTTGGTATGCCCTAACTCTGCTGATTCATTAGTATCTTTCGAAGATGCTTCTCTCTGAACCATGCGCTGCTAAACGATTGTCTGCTTCCCCCTTGTTCTAGTTTAAAAACTGTTCGGTCTCCTTTTTAAAGGTTAATGCCAGCAACCTGGTTGTACCCTGACTTAGGTGGATCTTGTCCTTTCAGAAAAGACTCCTCCATTCCCAAAAGCTTGCCTAGTTCCTTATAAAACTGAATCCCTCTTCCCTGTACATTGTCTCATCTATGCATTGAGACTCCGGAGCTCTGCCTGTCTCTGGGATCCTGCACGTGGAATAGGGAGCACTTCAGAGAATGCTGCCTTGAGGTTCTGGATTTCAACTTTCTACCTAAAAAACTTCCTTCCCACACTGTCCTATGTCATTGGTGCCCATGTGTACCACAACAGCTGACTCTTCCCCAGCACTTTCTAAAATTCTATCTAGGTGACGTGTGAGGTCCGCCACCTTTGTTCTGGGCATATCTAGTGTATACACCTGCATTTAGAATTCAGTTAGGGTAGGTTTTATATTAAATAATAAATAAATATGCTGTGGGCACTACTAAGATTTTTTTTTTGTCTCTTTTTTTTTTTTAATGGCAGTATGTTTGGGGAGACAGACCAAGACTTGCAGGAGCTCCAGGCTTCTATGGAACAGTTACTGAAGGAGCAGCCTAGTGAGGAATACAGTGAGGAGGAAGAGGGAAGCTTAAACCCAGCACTAGCGGAAAAGAACAGAGCGGAATGTGCAGGAGATGTGACAAATGAGTCTGAAGAGGAGGAGGAGAACCTGCCTAGCAGTGAAAGTGCACTTAATGAAGAATGGCATTCAGGTAACTTGTGTAGTGTTCAAAAATTATTCATTTCCAACAATTTATATTTCCTAGCATGTAGACAGATGGACTCAGGACCAGTGGATTATGTTCCTCCGCCCCCCCCCCCCCCCCCTCCCGCCAGCAGATAGAGACGGAGCAAGCTGACATCACAGTGTATATATATATTCCTGCAGTGACCCAGCCTGCCGGTATTCTCCGTCTCCAGCAGATGGTGGACATACATCTCCCATGGGGATTGCTGTGAATTTTGAAAGGAGAATGGAGAAAACGAAAGCCCCACTCTCCTGAGGTGATACCTAAAGGTCTCTCCCCAGTTGAGAATTCCTGAGGTGATTTCCGTGGTCCCTCAGAGGTGTGCCTTGGTCCGGTAGCTGGTTCCTGGCGCAGACTTAGCTGCTTCTACAGCTGAAAGGCAGCAGGTCAGAAGGCCGAGCGCATCAATGATGGCAGATGGTCTCCAGCGGGGGGAGGGGGGGAGAGGATATTTCAGTGCTCAGCCGGTAAGTGTTGAGCTCTGGTAAATTTTCAAAAAAAAAAGGAAAGAAGAAAAGGAACTTTTACCTACAGTTGGAGGGTGTTTAGGCCTTCCTTCGGTCTCCATGCTTCGCATGCCATCCCGATGTCATTCCCACTCCATTGGGGTTAGGCAAACTGGGTGGTCTGGTGGGTTGAGCGACCCAGGTGGGCTAGGCCATGCGGTAGGCTTTTCTTGGCACGATGCATAGTAGACCGCGGTAGCATTTTCATGTGCTTGTGCATGCTTTCTGCCCTCTACAGGATGTCAATGTGTGACTTTTGTGCGCAAAATCTTTTTGAGCGTGGTGATACGCTCCAGCAGGGTGCACTAGTAGTGCATGTGCCTTGCCATGCTTATTGTTGGGGTGCTTATAATTTGTGCACGTAACTTTTTTAAGCATGAGCTGTTTGAACGCACATGGCACCAATAAACAAGAAGCCTAAGCGCCTTTCTCTTTGTGTTGCCTGTCATATTAGGGCTTCTCAGCCTGACTTGTCTTTCAACATGTGTCAACACTGTTCAGATGCTCAGGGAGAGTTGACTTCCTCAGATTTTGTTAAATCTGGATCCTCACATTCTGATGATGGTCTGGTTACGGTTTTGGCTGGAAGTGTGCTAGTTCTTGGTACTCCCTTGACTGGCTCCTCCGTAGGAGATGGCAGTTCAGTTGGGCCCGCTCCAGTACCTTTTGGGCTTGGTCTGGATCCAGCTGCTTTTTCTTGATTGGAGTTTTTTTTTTTTTTTCAAGGTTTACAAGCCTTTGTTCAGGCACAGTCCTCTACTTTGCCCACTCCGGTCAGGTCAGACCCTCTGCCAATGGCCCCTCCCTTTTCCTATCCTACAGTTAAGTGCTGTGGCATGCCTCTGTTCGCCACAGGTATCCCGGTGGGGGCATGGATGATGAGGCAGATCCTGATTCCTGGTTTGGAGCCGTATCGAACCATGCTACAGTTCTTTCATAGAGATGAACTACTGGCCCTAATTTCCCAGACATTGAAGATGGTGGGAGTGCCTGGGGCGGTTTCTATGTCAGAGCCGAAGAATCCCATTTTGGTCTCCTTACATAAAGCCTCATGCTTTTTTTCTGTTATGGACGGAATTCAAGAATTAATTGATTTTGCATGAGACGTCCCAGAGGCAGATTTCAAAGGGGGTCCAGTACTGGAATGTCTGTACCCTCTGGATCCAGCTGTGAGAGAGCGATTGTATTTTCCTAAAGTGGATGCACTTGACTGCGTCATATCTAAATGGATGACTATTCCTGTGGAGAGAGGAGTGGCCTTGAAGGATGTGCATGATAGGGGAATTGAATCTACCTTAAGCAAGCTTTTGAAACAGTGGCAGTGACCTTGCAGATTGCTTCCTGTTGTGCTCTTGTGGTGCATTATTCTCTGCTTCTCTCTTAGGAGATGGATGATTTGGTGGTGAATTCCAGTGCAGTTATGGAACCTGTTGCTGCCTTTTTGGCAGACGCGGGCTGTGGTTTGCTCCTTACCTTGGACAGAGGTGTGGCTTCGGTAGTGACAGCCAGACGTAATCTATGGTTGCAGAATTGGTCAGCTGACGCAGCCTCCGAGGCTAATCTTACAAAAATGCCCTTTAAAAGCTCAGTCTTGTTTGGGAACAAGTTGGAAAAGCTGGCCAGTAAGTGGGGTGAATCTCCAGTTCCCCGTTTACCAGAAGATAAGAAGCAATTGCAGCGCCACCTTTCTAGGAGGGGTCATCTCTGGGTTCCAAGCGTTTTCGTCCTTACAGAAACCCACCCTTTTAGAGGACCTGGCCTTTTGGTAGGTCTCAGTCCTTTCGTCCCTGATAGTCTAAAAGAGGAGCAGGCTTGAGTGGCAGCCTGTCCCGAGCTTCCCAATGAATGTTTGCTGGCCCACCTTCAGGAGGAGGAGGAGGAGGAGATAGGAGGACGCCTATCTGTCTTTTATCAGAGGTGGGTTGAGATCACATTGATGTATGGGTCCTGGAAGTGATACAGGATGGATATGCACTGGAGTTTTGCAGCATTCCTGTGGACGTGTTCATGTGGTGTCTCCTTACCACTCCCTGCAGAAGAAGCAGGCAGTGGAGTCTACGCTTCTGAGGCTTCTCCGGCTGAGGGCTGTGGTTTCCATGCATACGTCTCAGGAAATTATAGGGCGCTATTCCATTTATTTTGTTGTACCCAAGAAGGAAGGTTCCTTTCGTCCAATCCTGGACCTCAAGAGTGTCAACCATCATCTGCGGGTGACTCATTTACACATGGAAACCTTACAATCTGTGATAATTGCCGGAGTTTCTGACCTCCCTGGATCTGTCAGAGGCTTGCCTTCATATTCCCATCCTTTTGGAGCACCATTGCTTTCTACACTTTGCGGTGCTGGGTCACCATTATCTGTTTCGGGCATTGCCTTTTGGTCTGGCCACTGCCCCCAGAATGTTTTCCAAGGTTATGTTGGTTGTGGCGGTGGCGTTGAGAAAAGATGGGATCCTGGTACACCCATACTTGGACGACTGGCTGATTCAGGCCAAGTCTTTGGCAGAGAGCAGTCTGGTGCGCAAGGTAATTTCCTTGCTGTAGGAGCTCAGTTGTGTCATGAACCTGGCCGAGAGCAGTCTCCGGCATTCTCAGTCAGTGGAATATCTAGGAGTTCACCTCGATACGAAGCTAGGCAAAGTTTTCCTGTTGGAAGTTCACATTCAGAAATTGATGTCTCAGATGCGACAGTTGGTAAATGCTTTACACCCGACAATGTGGTCCTATACAGGTGCTCAGCTTAATGGTGACAACCCTGGAAGAGGTGCCATGGGCGAGGGTGCATATGCATCCTTTTCAGCACTCACTGCTGTATCATTGGAACTCTCAGTCTCAGGATTATTCAGTTTGGCTCCACTTGCTAATGGAAATCTGCTCTCGCTTCCAGTGATGGTTGCAGGAGGCTTATTGAGAGAGGGAATTTTTGTCCTCCTCAAACTGGTTGGTGCTCATGACAGATGCGAGTCTCCAGGGTTGGAGAGCTCACTCTCAGGAACTGACGGCCCAGAGATGTTGAATAGCCGAAGAGGCTCTCTGGAACATCAATCGCCTGGAAGCCCAGGCAGTCAGATTGGTGTGCTTGCAGTTCAGCCTCAGACTACTGGGTCGAGTGGTCCGCATTATGTCGGACAATCTAACCATGATGGCCTACATCAATTGCCAGAGAGGAACCAAA
This sequence comes from Rhinatrema bivittatum, assembly GCF_901001135.1. Lineage (NCBI taxonomy): Eukaryota > Metazoa > Chordata > Amphibia > Gymnophiona > Rhinatrematidae > Rhinatrema > Rhinatrema bivittatum. The sequence goes on along the minus strand of NC_042615.1, from coordinate 87,966,516 downwards.
AGCCAGCAAGTGTCACGGGAAATAGACCACCTTATTTAATGGGCGGAAGGACATCTTCAGATGATCTCAGCCTCTCACATCACAGGAAAAGACAATGTAAGAGCAGACTTTCTCAGCAGCGAGAGTTTGAACCCAGGAGAATGGGTGTTGTCTGCCGAGGCGCTTCAGCTCATAGTGGATCACTGGAGGCCTTCCATCCCTAGACCTGCTGGTGACTTCTCACAATGCAAAGGTTCCTCAGTTCTTCAGTCGCAGGAGAGATTCATGGTCCCTGGGCACCGATGTTGTTATTCAGGTCTGGCCGGAAGACGAGTTAGTTTATGCCTTTCTTCTGTGGCCCTTGCTGGGCCAGGGTCATTTGCAGAATCAAAATCCACAAGGGGCTAGTACTCCTAGTGGCTCTGGATTGGCCCAGGCATCTGTGGTATGCGGATTTGCGGAGACTCCTGGTGGAGGACCCCCTTCGCCTTTTGCCGCACATGGATCTGTTGCAGTAGAGGCCGGTTCTTCACGAGGATTCAGCTCGGTTCTGTCTTACGGTTTGGCCCTTGAGAGGGCTCGCCTGTTGAAGTGTGGGTTTTCTTCTGCAGTGATTGCTACCGTTCTCCACTTGCCTAGCATGTATGCAAGTTTGAAGAATGTTTGCGGCCTAGTGTGAGGAATGCGGTGTTCTTCCTCATTCGGTTAAAATCCCGCTTGTTCTGGACTTTTTGTAGGATGAGTTGAATAAGAGATTGGCCCTTAATTCCTTGAAGGTTCAGGTTGCAGCTCTTACATGTTTTAAGAGGCACGGTAAATGGTGTCTCCCTATCATCCCATCCTGATGTGGCCAGTATCTTGAAGGGAGTGAAGCACCTTCGGTCTCCCTTGCGGTTGCTGGTTCCTTTGTAGAGGAACCAGCTGGATTTTGTAGAGGAACTGGTGCTGGATTTTTTTTTAGCGGGCCCCATGTTTCGAACACTGCATAGCCTTTCCTTGTGGTTATTGACCCTGAAGACAATGTTCCTGGTGGCTATTTGTTCTCTGCATCGCACTTCCGAGTTGCAGGCCTTGTCTTGCTGGGGGCCTTTCCTTTGGGTGACTCCAGTGACATTGCCGTGGCATACTGTTCCATCCTTCTTGCCAAAGGTGGTCTTGGAGTTTTATTTGAATCGGTCCATTTCTTTGCTGTCCCTGGATAAGGTCAGGGATACGGAGGAGTATTGCCTCCTGCATTCCTTGGGTGTTAAGAGACTTGTGCGGTATCTGGTGGTTTCTGAACCTTTCCGAAAGTTGGATCGTCTTTGTCCTTCATGGTGAAAGGAAGCAGGGTGAACCAGCTTCGCAGGCTATGAAAGCTTGCCAGATTAAGAAGGTGGTCACAGTCGCGTATGTGGATGCTGAAAAGCCATTGCCTACTCATGATAAGGCACATTCCACTAGAGCTTAGGCAGTGTCATGGGCCTGGATGTGCAGGCCCGGGAAGGAAGCAGCCTTTGCACGTGTGGTGTTGACTGGACCGCAGACAGCCTCCTGCCCGGTTCAGTAGTTTTGGTACATATCACTGAACCTGAGTCCATCTGCCTACATCCTCAAAAATGGAGAAATTACTTACCTGATAATTTTGTTTTCCTTGGTGTATACTGATGGACTCAGCTTCTCGCCCTCGACTGCCACATGAGTGTGTCAATAGTCCTCCTGTGGGGCTTTGGATCCCAAGGAATTACTGATAAGTGTTCATACAGTCCCTAGATTATGGTACCTAGATTCTTACGTGAGTTCAGTGTTTCTTGTTGGTTGAGTACAGTTATGGTTGACTGTTTTTAATCAAGTTTTTTGCTAGTCTGTCCACAATTGCTCTTGAAGAGAATACTGGCTAGCTGGGGTCACTGCAGGAGTATATATACTGTGACATCAGCTTGCTCTGTCTCCATCTGCTGGTGGGGAAACATAACTCACTGGACCTAAGTCCATCTGTCTACACTAAGGAAAACAAAATTATCAGGTAAGTAATTTTTTCATTCTGCCCTATTATCAGACTTCTGGGTGGATTACAAAATATATAAAATACACAACACAATATGACATATATCAAACAGTAAAAGATAAAAAATACAAAGCCTAAGAAATAGGAAAATTTATAGAAAGAGGCTTTTAAAACTTTATGAAAAACCTTATAGTTGGAGGTCTGCCACAAATCGAGGAACGGCCCATTGTGCGAAAAGGCACAATGGTTCATTTCTTGTAGGTTCATCACTTTTACCCCTGGGACCGCAAGCAGTGGTTGGCTGGCTGAACACAAAGCATGTGACAGTACTTAGCAAGCATATCTTTTAGGTATACTGGCCCATGTTCCTGCAATACCTGAAAAACAAGGGTCAGAGCCTTACAATTTATTCTTTGTTCATTTGGGAGCCAGTGTAAATTCTATAGCACTGGAGAAATATGTTCATAAAGTGGAAATGAATAGCCATATTCCAAAGAAACTGCAAAGCCCACAGATGACATTTAGGCAAACCAATATAATATGCATTACAATAATCCATAGTATAAAACCTTGGATGACAGTCCTAAAATCATTTCTCTGTAAAATAAACTTCAGCACTGTCCCTCATTTGATGTTTGTGCAACTGAAATAAATCAATCTACTAACTGCTGGATTAAAAGGTGGGGGGGGGGGCCTTTTTAATATATATAGAGGTCCATATTCAAAAGCCATTTAGATAATGTAATATTTCCTAGCGTGTAGCAGATGGACTCAGGACCAATGGGTATAGTGTACTTCTCATAGCAGTTAGAGACGGATCAGATTTCAATCTGACGTCAGCCCTAGTACATATACCCCTGCAGGAAGTGCAGCTCTTCAGTATTTTCCGTCTCCATAGCAGTTCTGGACTCTATGCACGCTGGCACAGCGTTAGAGTAATTTAGCAAAGAAAACCAAAACAAGAAGAAATCTTACCTCTACAGACGAGCCCCACTCTCCTGCGGTGACACCCATTGGGTCCCTCCCCCAGTTGAGAATTCCCTAGGTGATTTCCGCGATCCCTTGGAGGTAAGCCTCTGTCCGCCGGGGACCTAGCCCCCGGCTTCGGGTGAGGCTGAGAGGCAGCAGGTGCAACTTAGAGTGCGGCGGTGAAGGTATTTTCCCTCTCCCCCTGCAACTTGAGTCTGCCCAGAACGAGACCGGGAAGCACCGAGACAAGGTAAGGTAGAAATCTATTTAAAAGTCTCCGGTCTCCGAAGCTCGAGGAGTCGCACAGGTCGCCAGCCGGGACCAGTGCCACCGGGTTGATCTGCCCTAGCAGGGTTAGACCCCGGTCAGATCCGAGGGTCCTCCCATGTGGAGACCCTCCAAGGTGGTCGCCTTATTGTCCGCGTGGTCGCCGTCACCATTTTGATCTGTTCACTGCCCTGTCCGCCATCCTGATCCGTGCGCACAGAAGCGAGCCGTGCGCACAAACACCTTGTGCGCACGTCGCGCGCCCAAGTACCGTGCGCACAAGCGACGCACATAGTAACTTGCTTACTGTGCCGGGCGCATAACTTCAATCTGTGCACACAACAGCGCACACATCTCCCTGAGCGCGTACCAATCCTACATGCACAACTTCGACGCACCGGAGTGCATAACTGTATTTTACACACACAAGCCATGGCACCACCGGAAAAGAAGCTCAAGGCTCAGGGCCTTTGCCCAGCATGCCACATTAGAGCTGCACAGCATGAGGAGGGCACGGCCCTGTATATACAGTTCAAGGAGGCCCTGGGGGATCCAGCCCATGGCCCCCCCCCCCCCCCCCCAGCCGGTGCCGGGTTCCAGCTTCTCGAACAGTACACCGGACCTAGCATCTCCCAGCTGGACCCTCCCTCAAACAGGGCTCCCCAGGGACACAGCGCCTCTTAATTTAGACCCAGCATCTATCTCCTGGGAGGAATTTTTCAAAGGCCTGCATACCTTCGTCCACATGCAGCCAGGGCCTCCGATAATACGGCCACAACCTCCACCAGAGGATCTCAACAGCCTGGGACCCTCTATGCCCAGGGAAGTGATTCCACCGCCCAGAAGCCCCACCTTCGGGGACACGGACAACTCACTTGAGGAATCAGAACCCCTGGAGGAAGGGGAACTCCCTCCGGGGACAGAGCCCCACCGAACCATGAGGCGCTTCTTCACCAAGGACGAGCTTCCAGATCTGGTCACACACAGCTTGAAAGAGCTTGCTATCCTGGGCACAAGTGCCTCGGGGGAACCTAAGACGAATCCCCTACTAGAGAGATTCAGTCAGACCTCCCGTCATTTCCCACTATTACAAGCCATCCAGCAGCTAATTGACCTGGAATGGGATGCCCCGGAGACTACGTTCAAAGGGGGGCGTGCTCTGGCAGCCATGTACCCTCTGGACCCAGCTGCCAAAGATCTCCTGGCATGTCCGAAAGTGGATGCCATGGTCTGCGCAGTTTCGAAGCGCACTACTATCCCAGTGGAGGGAGGAGCAGCACTCAAGGATGCTAAAGACAGACATCTGGAATCCATCCTCAAACAGTCTTTTGACATCTCCGCTATGTCTCTACAGATCGCAGCCTGCTGTGCCATGGTGACACACGCCTGCTTATCACAGACCAGGAACAACACTCCGGGGGAAGCCCTGGAACCAGCAGTATCATTCCTCACGGATGCCGCTTCTGATCTGGTGCGCACCGCAGCTAGAAGAGTGTCATCAGCCGTGGCAGCCAGAAGACAACTCTGCCTCCGAAGCTGGTCAGTCGACTCATCTTCTAAAATGAGACTCACAAGGATGCCCTTCAAGGGAACCCTCCTGTTCAGAAGCGAACTAGCCAACAAATGGGGCGAATCCCCACTGCCGCGGCTACTGGAGGACAGGAATAAGAGAAACCAGTAACCCTTTCCCCGAACTTCCAGGGGCAGAGGATCACAGCGCTTCAACCCATACAGAAGCACATATCAAGCGGATCGCCCCGCAGGCAGGAGCCAGTCCTTTCGGAACAAGCACAACAAAAGGGGAGCCGGCTTGGGCCCAGGCCCCAGCTGCACCCCACAATGAAAATCAGCTGACCCGTCCAAAGGAAGAAGCCATAGGGGGCAGACTTGCCCTATTCTACCAAAGATGGGTCAAGAAAACTTCGGACCAGTGGGTCCTAGCCATCATTCGAGAGGGATATTACCTGGATTTCCACCACCTCCCTCTTGACAAGTTTGTGGAATCCCTCTGCCACGACCCTTCAAAGAGGATGGCAGTGGAAGCTACACTGACCAGATTGCTAGCCTTAGAGGCTATAACATCGATACCTGCACAACAATAAATAAATACAGGACATTATTCCATCTATTTTATCGTCCCCAAGAAAGAAGGAATGTTCAGGCCCTGTTGCGTTCTTGCCTCTTCTCGCCCCTCGCTCCACCCTCTCTACCTTGGGAGCGACTCCCTTCGGCTCTGACGGACAGATGCAGCCACAGCTTTTCTCTGCCTCTTGGTCCCGGTGTCCTGGGCTGGCTTGACGCTACGGATCCGCCATGTTCCTGATGACGTAAGGGCGCGCGCTCCAGACTTTGTACCAGCAAGGGCGTGAACCTCGGGGGTGTCCCCCCCCCCCCCCCACCCGTAGTGACGTCATCCATTTCCACTTTAAAAGGTCTTTGTTTGCTAACTTCTAATGAGTTAGCAAGGAACTCCAACAGGACTTGCTTCGGCAGTCCACGATACTTACACCAACGATCCGAGTCAGCAAGAGGAATCCTTCTCCACTGCTCGGCCTTTTCAAACTTACCAGGAGTACCCGCTCCACGGGGCCTCCGCCCTCTCTTCTTGATTTCAGATTGACAAGACTGGATCCGGTACTCGCTCCTCAAGGGCCTATGTCCCTGAATACTCAGAAGACTCCTCATGGCCTGGAAGCGATCGTAGACATGAACACGAGTTCCAATGTAGATAGGAATCTGTACTCGCTCCACGAGGGCCTACATTCCTATAGCTCTGAAGACTCCCTTCCGTCCTAGACGTTATCACAGGTACAGGAGATTGTGAGTTACATTGGCAAGATTGCAGATAAGAACCGGTACTCGCTCCACGAGGGCCCATGTTCCTAGAATCCTTTACAGACTCTCTTCTACTCTAGAAGCCATTTCATATACAGCTATTGTGAGTTCTTATTACAAACTGTTCCTAAATATACTGAAGACTCTCTGTGGCATAGAGACCATTGCAGACATCTACTATTGTGAGTGTACCATCTTGTATCCATTATACCCTGTCTACTCACTACTTCTAGAATCTCTCTACAGCTCAGCAACCCAGAGGAGATATTCTAGTATTAGAAGGACTTCAGCCCTGCCGAACACATCGACTCACTACTGCCACCTCTGGTGGTCCAACTTCCAGCCTAATAAAGAACTATTTGTGTTTATCTCATATTCTAGCCTAGCCCGGTGGTTCCTCTCAGGATCTCCTCCTGGGGGCGCTGTCATCTGCCATTGGCCCAGGGATTCACCATTTCCTCTATGTGGTCATTTCTTACACTACTATCACTCTGTGGAAGCCAACCACTACAGACCACTAACACCGCTTACGGAAGTATTATATAGATAGCTACCTTCTCTTTCTATGGGACTTGCCAGCAGCCTATATATAACAGATTGCTACTCCATAGCAGAGGCATGATAGATTGCTATCTCTGTAGTGAAGATCAATATACCTATTGTTAGCTCCTCTCCTTAGAAGAGTATCATTGAACAGATTGCTAACTTCTCTTCCCTGGGGAGTTGATCCATAACAGATTACTAACTCCGCCCTCCTGGCGGGGTAAGCACTACAGATAGCTAACTCCTCCCCTCTGGAGGAGCAGATCATGACAGATTGCTAACTCCTCCCCTCTGGAGGAGGAGAGCGTAATAGGCCCATCCTGGACCTCAAGTCGGTCAACCGCCACCTGAAGATTCCTCGCTTCCACATGGAAACCCTACGCTCGGTAATAAGGGCTATACAACCGGGAGCGTTCCTTACATCCTTTGATCTGTCGGAAGCCTACCTACACATTCCGATTCATCAAGAGCATCAGCGTTTTCTATGCTTCACGATCCTGGACCGTCACTACCAGTTCCGGGCACTACCATTCGGGTTAGCCACAGCACCCCGGACGTTCACCAAGATCATGGTGGTAGTGGCAGCAACACTGGCTGATCAGGGCGACATCCTCAGAGGAAAGCCACCAGGCGACCAACAGAGTCAAAACTCTACTGGAGAGCCTCGGGTGGGTGGTCAACACAAACAAGAGCTGACTGCAGCCCTTCCAATCTCTAGAATACTTGGGAGTCCGGTTCGACACCAAACAAGACAAGGTCATCCTGACACCGACAAGGAAATCAAAACTGATGACCCAGTTGCGAACCTTGCTGAGCGAGCTTCACCCCACGGCATGAGACTACCTCCAAGTCCTTGGCATCCACACTGGAAGTAGTGCCATGGGCAAGAGCTCACATGTGACCCGTACAGCGCTCACTACAATCATGATGGAATCCGCTGTCCCAGAACTACACCGTACGCCTTCAGCTCCCAGACAAAGTTCGGACCCAACTACGATGGTGGCTACAAGAAGGCCATCTGAGCCAGGGAGTGAGACTATCCTCACCAACCTGGATCCTGCTCACCACGGACGCCAGCCTACGAGGATGGAGAGCACACTGCCAAGAGCTAACCGCCCAGGGGCAATGGAACAAAGAAGAGTCGGGATGGAACATCAATCACCTAGAAGCCCAGGCAATCAGATTAGCCTGCCTACGGTTCGGTCACAGACTCCGAGACAAATCAGTCAGAGTAATGTCGGACAACGCCACAACAGTGGCCTACATCAACCGTCAGGGAGGAACCAGAAGCCAACAGGTGTCTCTAGAAATAGAACCCCTAATGTCATGGGTGGAAGCAAACCTTCAAGAGATCTCGGCCGTCCACATCACAGGGAAAGACAAAGTCTCTGCGGATTACCTCAGCAGAGAAAGTCTAGACCCAGGAGAATGGAGGCTGTCGACCACAGCATTCCAATTGATAGTAAACCATTGGGGAACACGAACCATGGACCTCCTGGCAAACCGGTCCAATGCCCAAGTGCCCAGCTTCTTCAGCCGCAGGCGGGAACCCCAGTCCCAGGGAATCAATACCCTGGTACAGACCTGGCCACACCTTCCCACTGTGGCTCCTATTGGGCGCAATCATCCACAAGATAGAACACCACAGGGGTCCAGTACTTCTAGTGGCCACAGACTGGCCAAGGAGACCGTGGTACGCAGACATGTGTAGGCTGTTGACAGGGAGCCCCCCTCCCACTACTTCCAAACAGAGACCTGCTCCAAAAGGACCAATCCTCCACGAGGATCCAGCTTGATTCTCTCTTACGGTCTGGCCATTGAGAGGACTCGCCTGAAGAAGAGCGGATACTCAGGGGCAGTAATTGACACCCTGCTCCGAGCATGCAAGTTCTCCACATCCCTAACATACATAAGGATTTGGAGAGTATTCCAAGTCTGGTGTGAGGACCGCGACATCATTCCACACTCAGTCAAAATTCCTGCGATTTTGAAATTCCTGCAGAACGGACTACAGAAGGGATTGTCTCTCAACGCCATCAAGGTACAGGTGGCTGCATTGTTATGCTACGGAGCCAAGAGCAAGAGTGGCAGCATAGCCTCTCACCTGGATGTCTCCCACTTTCTATAAGGAGTCAAGCAGATCCAACCACCCCTAAAGTGGCCGGTGCCTCTTTGGAACCTCAACCTGGTCCTAGACTTCTTAGCAGGAGCCTCCTTCAGATCTCTTCAAGGCCTGTCTCTCTGACTATTAACATTGAAAACAGCCTTCCTGGTGGCAGTTCCTCAGACTCACCCAGGAACCATCCAGTTACACACAGTCCTGTCCTTCCTCCCCAAAGTGGTTTCTCACTTCCATCTCAACCAAACTATCTCGCTACCATCGTCAGATGAGCATAAGAATTCGGAAGAGTCTCGCAGTCTACGCCACCTCAACGTCTGCAGCCTCCTAGTCCGATACCTGGAAAGGTCAAAATCCGTACGAAAGACAGACCATCTATTCGTCCTTCACAGTGGGAAGAAGAAAGGGGAAGCGGCCTTGAGAGCAACCATAGCCCGCTGGATCAAAGAAGTCATCAAGGCGGCCTAGATAGAAGCAGGCAAACCACCGCCTTTACAAGTCAAGGCCCATTCCACTAGAGCCCAGGCAGTGTCCTGGGCGGAAACAAAGATGCTGTCACCCGCCGAGATCTGTCGGGCAGCGACATGGTCCTCCATCCACACCTTCTCCAGGTTTTACCGCCTGGTTGTTTAGGCTCGAGAGGACACAGCATTTGCAAGGGCAGTACTAATTGGGCTACGGGCAGCCTCCCACCCGGTTCGGGAGTAACTTTTATACATCCCATTGGTCCTGAGTCCATCTGCTACACGCTAGGAAAAGGAGAAATTACTTACCTGATAATTTCGTTTTCCTTAGTGTAGACAGATGGACTCAGCATCCCACCCACGGCTGCCGTTATTCATGAAATTCTCGAGTGACATCCCCGAGAGCGAGTGATTCATGGATAAGCCATGCTTTCCTCCAACTAGGACACCCACCCTATCGGGTGTCGACGTTTCTCAGTTGAGGGCACTGGCGGGCTCCAGCTATAACCAATTCAACCAGTTCAAGTTATCCAAGTTATAAAATTAATCAAGTTATTCAAATTATTCAGTCATACATATATCCACAATTGCTTTTCGAGGAGATTACTAAAGAGCTGCACTTCCTGCAGGGGTATATGTACTAGGGCTGATGTCAGATTGAAATCTGATCCACTAAATTTCTTATACATTTTTCCTAATGCCGCATTCCAAAAGAAAGGCAAGAATCCGTGAAATCCTTAACTCCAGAAGCCCAATGCGGCAAACACAGATCGAGGAAGTATTCCAGGCAGGGCAGCAAACGCCGGAGAGCGCGGTCGTTGGCGTAGATGGCGGAGAGCGGACGCTATATGCCCAGGCCCAGCTAAGAGAACCATCTTTTGACCTCCAGAGAAGCGACATGGAATCTATGTTGTCTTTAGAGAGCCTGGTGATTTCAGACTTCAGGAGGGGTGAAGCTGAAAGGAGGCGAGCAGAGCCAGATAAGGAAGGCTTCTTGGAAACGGGAGGTAAGGAGAAAGGAATACAAGTAGTTTTGAACTATCCTCTGAAAAAGCTAGAAAAGATAACTCCTGAGGAAATTTGGAGACCTCTAACCACGATGAATATGGCTATTACTGATTTAACAAATGTTGTGAAACAGAATATGGAAAAGACTAATATGATGGAAAAAAGAGTTCAAATTGTTGAGAATTCTCTGGAGAATTTGGTAAAAGAAATTACGAATATAAAAGAGGTGCAAACCAATTTAATAAAATCTGAGAATTTGTCTATACGAAAGTTAGATTTTCTTGAGAATGAGATGCGGAGAAATAATTTAAGATTTTTGAATTTCCCCAAAACAAAATGGATGACACCAAAAGATTTACTAAAAAGTTACCTCATAAATATATTGGCTTTTTCTGAAACATCTATTCCAATGTTTTCAAAACTTTACTATCTACCAGGAAAACAGATGAACTTTCAACAACAAGAACAACAGGATATTAATATTCCTATAGATAATCTTACAGATTTCCTGGAGAAGTCATATGAAGGAAAAATTGAAGAAAGAGCAACATTATTAGTGACGTTTATGCAAATGTCAGATAGAGACAATGTATTAAGGTTATCCTTTCGGAAGCAGTCTATGTCTTTTTATGGATATCAAGTCAGAGTCTTTCCAGACATAACCAAGAGGATGCAGGAAAAAGGGAAAGCGTTCCTGTCCATGAAGAATGAAGTATTTTCTAGAGGTGCCAAATTTTACCTCAGGTTTCCCTGCCGTTGTATTCTGATTTATCATGACGATAGATACATTTTCACTGAGATAGAGCAACTATGTGTGTATCTGGACTCACACTCCCAATAGCTTCCACGTAGTGTTGGTTAAATTAAGCTGTATAGCATGGTGTTTCAGCAATTTAAAATTTGTTGGATATTTCCTATCTGTACCGCTTTATATATTGGATCTCCCATTATACTTATAATATTGAAAAAAAAACAAAACTAGTTATATATATTTTTGTGCAATTGATGAAAGATGTAAAATTTCCAGTTTTTAATTTTCTCTTTTTCTGTATGCATTGGTTTTTTCAAAGTATTAAAATGGAAAGGACAATAAACATAAAATTAAAAAAAAAAAAAAGATTGAAATCTGATCTGTCTCCAACTGCTATGAGGGAGTACACTATACCCATTGGTCCTGAGTCCATCTGTCTACACCAAGGAAAACGAAATTATCAGGTAAGTAATTTCTCCAATTATCCATCTATATGACTTAGTGGGCTATATTCAGCCCGGAGAAGATGGGGCAGGCAGAGGAGGCATAATGGAGAGGAGCACAGTTAGCCGCTTAAGTTAACAGTCTAACTCAGACCTGGGCAAGGGGCGGCCCGCGGGCTGAATCCAGCCCGCCTACGGTCTGTGACCGGCCCGCACCCTGCTGAGAGCAGACGGAGAATGAGGCACGCTGCCTTCCCTTGCAGAGGGAAGGCAGCGTGCCTCATTCTCAATGAATGAACTGCTGCCTTCCCTTGCAGAGGGAAGGCAGCAGTTCATTCTCCGCTCCCTCGCTCCCCGATTGGCCGGTCAATCGGGGAGCGAGGGAGCGGAGAATGAACTGTTTTTTTTACAGCGTCCGGTGGGGGGGAGGGAGTGACTCGAGCGAAGGCGCGCTGTCTGATTGGCCGGTGCTGGGCAAGCCTTGCCCAGCACCGGCCAATCGGGCAGCGCGCCTTCGCTCGAGTTTCTTTCCTACATATGTCACAGTTCCGCCTTTCGTGGTCTTTTATCTCAGGGGTCCCCAACCACTGGACCGGGACCGGGCCGTGGAAGTTTTTTGCCGGTCCGTGGCGCGCGCTCCCGGTCTCTCCCGCTGCCGTTGCCGCTGGGCTGTCAGCACGTTCAAGCCCAGCGGGAACGGCAGCGGTGTTGGAAGAAGCTGTGGTACCCGCGGCTGGCCTTTTCTTCTTCCCGCGCCTGCACCCCCCCTCCCGTGACCCGGAACAGGAAGTGATACACGGAGCGGTGCGCAGGAAGGAGAAAGAGCCGTGCCGCGTCGGCTGCAGCGTCTGTCCCCGAGCAGTTGAAGCAGCCGGTAATCGAGAAAGGAGTCAGCAGCATGAGCCTCCCGCGGCCGATGGGATTCTTCTTTCTTGGCCTGCGGGGGCTGCTGCAGCTCCCATTTGTGCTGGGGGGGGGGAAGAGGAAGTGAGTAAGAGAAAGAGAGAGAAGCAGCCAGCCAGCCTGTGTGTGATTGACTGGTCAGAGAGCTGATGTGTGTGTGTATATGAGAGACAATGAAAGTGATTGCTCAGGGAGATGACTGATGTGTATGTGAGAGTGTGAGACATTAGTCAGGGAGGTGACTGATGTGTGTGTGTGTGTGAGAGAAAAAGCATGGAAGTGAGAAGTCTGGGTATGTGGGAAAGCATGAGCGTAAGAAGCCTGGTGTTGTGGGAGTGAGAAACCTGGGTGAGTGTGCATGCATGAGAGAGAGAGACTGCTTGGTAAGGTGACGGTGTGTGTGAGAGAAAAAGACTGGTGTGTGTGAATGTGAGAGAATGTGATTCAGGGAATGAGAAGCCTGTGCACGTGGAGAGTGAGCATGGAAATGAGAGAGACTGGTATGTGTGTAACAGAGAAAGTGATTATGGGAATGAGAAGCCTGTGCATGTGAAGAGAGTGAGCATGAGAGTGAGAAACCTGGGTGTGTGTGAGACAGCATGGGAGGGAGAAGCCTGTATATCTGAAAGAGAACGTGGGAGTGGGAAGCCTGTGTGTGTGTGTGTATGCATGAGTGAGATCAGGTGACTGGTGTGTGTGTGTGTGAGAGAGAGAGAGAGAAATAAAGTGATTATGGGAATGAGAAGCCTGTGCATGTGAAGAGAGTGAGCATGGGAGTGAGAAACCTGGGTGTGTGTGAGACACATCATGGGAGGGAGAAGTCTGTATATCTGAAAGAGAACATGGGAGTGAGAGACTGGTGAGTGTATGTGTGTGTGTGTGAGAGAGAAAGAAAGTGATTATGGGAATGAGAAGCCTGTGCATGTGGAGAGAACAAGCATGGGAGTGAGAGACTGGTGATTGAGTGTGTGGGTGTGTGTGTGTGTGTGAGAGAGAGAGAGAGACAGAGAAAGTGATTATGAGAGTGAGAAGCCCATATATGTAAGTAGAACACGGGAGTGGGAAGCCTGTGTGTGTATGGCATGAGAGAAACTGTTCAGGAAGGTGACTGGTGTGTGTGTGCCAAAGACTGTTTGGGAGATGATTGGTGTGTGAGAGACAGAAACTGGTCATGGGAGCATGACTGGTATGGTGTGTGTGTGTGAGAGACATGGGCACCAAGGAAGAGGACCATAAGTATAGAGCTTAGCCTCTACTGCTGCTTCTGGTGTGTGCCACGGCCTGCAGGGAAGGGGAGTAGGAGAGCTGCTGGAGGGGGTAAGTAAAGGTGGCTTTAAGTTTATTTTTCTTGACTGCCATTTTAATTGTGTGATGTCTGCTTTTTTGAAATATTTTATTGGTGTTTGGAGAATGTTTAATAGTTTTTATGAGTTTTTAATTGTTGGATGTTATTCTGTACATAGCTGTTTTGAAACATTTATTCTGCTTATTAGTATAGTTTAACAATTATTTCTGTGTGGGGATCTATAGTGCTTGCTAGTTCTGTTTTCCTAATAAGAGGTGTATTGGTTTTTAGGACCTGATTTAATATTTGTAGTGTTGCCTTTTCATAGATAGGGTTGCTCCTGTTTGAGTGTATTCCATAATACAGGTGTAACTGTGAGCGGATTAGTTTATGTGCATTACTACAGATCCTGGGAGTATGTTAGGTCGGTTCTGTGTCTGTTACCGAGATGAGATATTTTGCTAGCATGTAAGCGTTTGTATCGGTCTTATTTGTTGTGTTTTCTCAGAGGACATGCATTGGTGGTAAACTGCTGTCTTTTCATAAGTAGGGCTATTGAGAACTGAGTTAATTATATTAGTCCGGCCCTCTAAAACCATCCCAATTTCTCATGCGGCCCCATGGGAAAATTAATTGCCCACCCCTGGTCTAACTCCACTTCAATATTTGGAATTAGCTGGTTACCTTAGCTGCATAGTGACTGAATATGGACCTCAAAGTTACTTGGGAGGAGGCAGGGGGGCTGCCATGCAGAGAAGGCCTGTGATCTATTTCTGAACCTGCCTTCTGCATCTTGGGCCACGTGGGACAGGGATGCTGAAGAGGTAGCTTTCACAGTCCCCAGGATGAAAAGAGTCAATCCAAGCCATTGTACCCTTCAGCAACACTTACTGCTTAAGTGAAAGGAACACTTGCCCTGGTTTCTGGTAGAAACATTCATTCTTACTTCTCAGCCAGATGATGGTCACTGCAACTGATCTAAAGGAAAAGGACTCGAAAATCCAGGGTGGGAGGAAAATGTTAGGTATGTGCAAATGGAGGCTGTTGGTGCTGCAGCCCTATCAGAGTGGTTCACATTGAGCTGGAAGCCCAAAAGGAGCAGGAGGAAACTGCTAGGCCAAAAACAGAAGTTCACTGAAGAGAACATTTTAGGACAGTCTGCCTGTGGAGGTTATAGCATTTGTTTTGCTGTCTATTTTTTTTATTTATTTATTTATAGACATTTGATATTCTGCCTTGTTTTCCACAGGTTGCCTCAAGGCTGATTACAAAACAAGTTTTAAGTAACATTTATAGTTCATTAGACAAGACTTTCAATCCATGCAGTGAAGACTAGATTGGAACTTAAAAAGCTTCTTTGCCTTAATAGTCCATGGCTGCTCTTCAGATTATAATAAAACCTCCAGAACTCATGTTTCTACGGATTTTTAGTCTCCATTGTTCCCACTACCATTTGTTTCTGATCATTGAATGGGTTTAAAGGTCATTTGGTCTATACAATGATGATCCTCAGATAAATTAGGTAGGTTAGGCAATTCAGAGGATAATTGTGCAGTGTTGAGGGTGAAAGGACTTTAGTAATCCCAAATTCTTGTATCTTCAAAGGTTTTTTTGGTTTGTTTGGTTTTTTTTGTTGTTATCCTGGTTTAATTAATGTAATCTCTAATTACTTTAGATTAAACCAGGAAGTGACCCCCCCCCCCCCCCATCCCCCGGTATTTGCAAAAGAAGGATCCTATAGAGGCATGTTACAATTGAACTGGAACCCTCAAAAGTAGCAGGTGGAAACTTGTCGAACCAGAGAAAGGGAACCCTGTAAAGTCTTTGCCATATATATTTTTAAAGCTCCTTCTGAAATATAGTACATTAGATTCTGTCTTCCATCTTAGTTGTTGCTTTCTTTCCATTAAAATACTGGCATTCCTGTTCTATGGTGGGAAAGCAGGTGGCATTGAGGTTCACAACCTCCCTCTGCACTGTTTCCTACATCTGTATTCTCCTGTATCCAATCTATGCCATACTGTGACCCTCCTTAGCAGTGAGCAGTCACTCACATGCCTGTCTTCCTTGTAGCATTAGAATATAACATGTTAGCTCTGTAGCATTCCATACTATTAATGGAATAAGTTTTGGAACCACGAAGGCAGGACATTGAGGAGCAGCAGGCAGAGCTGCTCCTCAAAGTGTTCTGATGCTTTTTCTTGGCAGATTGAGGGCACTGCATATTGTAGCACATAGTGGCACTTCATTGTAGCAGAAGTCCCTGCCCTCTTTTGTGACACAAGCCCCATACATAGTGTGGTAAACATTCTGTCATTTTCCCTGTAAGAAAGCACTTCTACTCTGTCTTTGCAGATAACAGTGATGCTGATGCTGCCAGTGAATTTGAGGAGGGTGACAGTATCTTCAGCCACTTGGAAGAGCTCCGATTCATCCTAGAAAAAGAAATAGGCATTGATAAATTCATTGAGGTTTACGATAAAATAAAGGTTTGTAGAAATAGCACCCTGTGACTGGCCTTTCTTGTATGTGAATGGCTTTAATGCACTTCAGTCTCATAAGTTTTCTCTTAAGGAAGTATTGCATGGATGAAAATTAAGTATAGTTGGTAAGTCTTGGTTCCATCCCATTGTGTCCATGGACTTTGTAGTTACTGAGTTTTTAAAACAGTTCTTCAAGTCCATTACTGCAATGGGGCAAAAGCAGAATTAACTCAACCTGTTAAAGCTGACGGGTTACCCAGGATACAGAGAGACAAGAGCTGTAGTACTCTGTGTGTAGAAAGTGTAGCATTTATGCCAAACTATCCACTTTAGGGTCCAGTGGACTTTGGCAGCTCAGGAAATGCCTGTTGGATCATGAAAACATAAATGTGAAAAAAAATAGAATTTGAAATCTTAGCATTATGCTATATAAAATAAACTTCAAAGCTATCAAGGCATGACACTGGCATGTCAACATAAAAAATGAATAAACATTTCTGAATTAGATATTCTAAGAAGTAAAATACAGTAGCATTGTATGTCTTTCCTAAAATCTTTGAATTTCCTAAAATCTGCCATATGTTGCAGAGAAGTCAACCACTAATAAATCCTGAAGAAGGCTGTTCACTCTAGCAAAACTTAACAATTTTGCACCAGTTTCAGTACCATGTATACCTTGCTGGTACGTCCAAAGGACTGGTCCTGTAAGTCTACTTGCCAACTCCTTTGTTAGGTCTTACTGAAAGAACTTCTGGCAGAGCACAAATGAAGTCACCTCATGTGTGGGAGCTTCGTAATAACTGTAATGTATGTCCTCCCTCCCCTCCCCATAGATTTATTTATTTAAATTTTCTAACCTGCTGTATCACCATTTCTAGGCAAATTCCATAAAATAATCATAAATAGTAAACATACAACAAACATTTATTTATTTATTTATTTAAGGCTTTTCTTTACTGACATTCATCAGGGACATCATGCCGGTTTACATCGAACAAGGGGGAACCACATAGAGAAATCAGTTACAAAAAACAGGGAGCAGCAAACTGGGAGATGCAAATGTAATATGCATAAAGGACAGGAATAGAGGCAGAAGTAAGTTGTCATATAACTAATACAATGAAATAAAGCGGGAGAAACATAACAGTGCAAAACTAATTACAAGTCATATATCAATATTTTAAGTAGCATGAGACGGCAGCAAGTGACAAGGTAAAGCGGGTATTCAGTATACATGGAGAAAAGCAGATTGAGGAGAGGGGGAGGGGGGTTTGGAAGCTAGTTAAATGCCTGTTGGAAGAGCCAGATCTTTAATCGTTTTTTGAACATATGTGAACATTTAAAACAAAATAACAGAAAACAGAAATCACAATAATAATCAGATAAACAACAATAACCATATACATAGATATGCAAACAGTAGCTAAACAGTCAGTATACATCTGAATTAACTAGGTATTGTATTATAGGGGAAATAAGCTATATAAGGTTATGATACAAGTCTGAATTTAGTCATTCAGTGTAACATGAATAACAAGATATAACTTGCATATCTAGCTTCCTTCTAACTAGCTCTTGCTTAGGGTACAGACTGTCATACTGGAAGCCCTATTTACACCCATCTTTCAAGTGTATATGTCACTAAAAGCAATTGGAGTCATCCATCTCCATTAGATGTAACCCATACCCACCAACCAATCTTGCATACTTTGTAGTGACAATTCTGGTAAGTTTCTTTTCGCTGTTGATTCCCCCTGGTGGCAGTGCATCGGTGCCCACCGGCCTTCAACACCCCGCTGCCATCGTTTTTGGTTCATGCCTCTTTTGTTTTGTCCGACATGGCTACGTCCGGTTTTTGGCGATGCACCTGATGCCCAAGGACCAGGTCCATCACTGATCCACATGAGATATGTGTCCTGTGCCTGGGGACATCTCATGACATCCAGGGTTGTCGTTTATGCACTCAGATGACCCCGAAGGGACATCTGCTTTGACTCAACAAGATGGAGAGGCTCTTTGGGTCGAAGTCTGAGGCATTGGCATTGGTAGCAAAGGATCAAGGAGCCGCACTGATGGACACCAAGCCATCAACATCAGCAGGACGATAGGTTCCATCAGTTCCATTGGCGGATAGGTGCACCAGAGACTGACCATTGTTGAACTCCTCCAGGCCAAGGACATCATGTTCCTAGTCATCGGCCTCAGCACCGGGGAAGGATCAGGCTAAGCCCTGAGGGAAGCCAAAGAAGCATCATCACCAGTCCCCGTCGATGCACGGTGCCAGGTATAGGGATGCACCGGTTCTTGCTGCAATGCCCACAAAGCGACCCCTTGGCGAGGAGTGCCAGTCCTCCATTGGTGCCAGGATCCACAGTAGTGTCCACTGGTCCTGATACCCAGCGAGGCACAGAGGTCTCCCCCTATCAATATGTTGATCATCGCTGGTTCCTTTGAGGAGGAAGCTCCACCAAGGCCAGCAGAGACACTGAAGCTTGCTGCTCCGCGTCCAGTTTTACCGGTGTCTGCACCTCTGGACGAAGGTCAAGCACCTAGGGAACCATCCCCTATTGCTTACAGTGAGGATGAGGAATTATATGACCCCTGTGGGGATGATGCTTCGGAGTCTTCCTCCGAGGGTCTCCCATCAGACCTTTCTCCTCCAGAGAAGCGAATAAAGTCTCCGCCTGAGGACTTGACCTTCACAGAGTTTGTGAGGGTGATGGCAGAAGCCATCCCATTTCAGTTATTAATGGAGGAGGATGCCAGGCACAAAATGCTTAAGATCCTCCAGTTCATGGAGCCTCCTAAGGGGATCATGGCAGTCCCAGTGCACGAGATCCTTAAAGAGCTGCTGCTGCTGAGAATATGGGAATACCCTCTCACAGTGCCTTCTGTTAATAAGGCAAATGGGGGTCTATCTTGTCCAGAAAGCTGCCGATTTCAATAAGCATCAGCTGCCTTACCAGTTGGTGGTGGTCGAATCCGTCCTCAAGAGGGCCAAACACTCTGACTCATTCCTCAGCACCCCCTGGGAAGGGTCCATAGAGCGAGGGACGCTTTTGGGAGGAAAATATTTTGAGACGCCATGCTCATTGTCCACATAGTTGCCTACCAGCTCTAAATAGGCCAGTACTTGCGGGACATCTGGAAGGAGGTGGAAGAGCAGCTGCCTAAACAGCAGCTAGATACCCTCATGTCCCTGATGCATAAGGGCCTGAAGTGTGGAAAACACAAGGTCCAAGCAACCCACAATGTTTTTGAGACAGCATCGAGAGTCTCTGCAGCAGGAATCAGCACCCGCAGAATGGCATTGCTGCAGGCCTCGGATCTCCGACCAGAGGTACAGGAACGACTTGCTGACATGCCATGTACTGGGAGAATCTCTTCGGAGATAAGATGAGGGATGCTGTGGCCCAACTTCAGGACCACCATGAAATCCTCCAACAGCTCTCCGCCAGCATTCCAGACCAATCTTCCTCTTCTGAGAGACAGGGGCCAAGGAAGTCTTTCGCCCATGGAAGTCTTATCCTCTGCCCCCTTGCTCCCATCCACACCACCAGGGCTCCCATGGCCATCCCAGGCAGCAGAGAGCGCCCAAGCCAGAGCCAGCTCCTCAGTCAACTCCAGAGACAGAGTTTTGACTGGGTCTTAAGGAGCGTAGGCCAGTCACTCGTACCCAGGATGTTGGACCCTCCAATAGGGGGCAGGCTGCAGTTCTTTGCAAACCAGTGGCTCAGTGTAACCTCGGACTAGTGGGTTCTTTCCATTGTCTGTCAAGGGTACCAACTGAATCTATTGGGTGTCCTGTGAAATTGCCCTCTGTGCCCATTTTGGGGGCCAGTAGCGCATCAGGAAGTACTACTAGTAGAGCTCTCCTCCCTCCTAACAGCGAGGGCAGTCGAGCCCCTACCACCAGGGCAGAAAGGATGGGGATTCTACCTCAGGTACTTCCTGATTCCAAAGAGAACAGGAGGGCTCCGTTCCATACTAGACTTGAAGGCCTTGAACACGTTTCTAAAAAAAAAGAGAGAAAAGTTCAAGGATGATTTCCCTGATCACCTTGACCCCACTTTTAAAAAAAGGGAACTGGCTATGCTCCCTCGATCTAAACGATGCATACACTTACATCAAGATCTTCTTGGTCACATGAAGTAACTCCAATTTGTAATGGGAAAAAAGCACTTCTAGTACTCAGTGTTGATGTTTAGGCTACCATCAGCCCCATGGGTCTTCACAAATTGCCTGGCCATGATGGTGGCGCACCTCCTCAGGCTGGGAGTGCATGTTTTCCCTTATCTGGATGATTGGCAGGTCAAGAGCACATCTCATTCAGGGGCTGTCAGGTCCATGCACTTGACCATGCAGGTGCTGAAGTCACTAGGGTTCATTCTCAACTACCCAAAGTCTCATCTAGGATTTGTTTTCAACTACCCAAAGTCCCATCTCAGCGAGCTTCTTAGGAGCCCTGCTAGAAATGGCTCAGGCCCAAGGCCATCCTGCCTCACTAGAGGGCCATCACTTTGACCATCGCGGCAGAGATTCAACAGAGCCAGCAGGTGTCAGCTTGGCACATGTTGAGGCTGTTGGGCCATATGGCCACAACAGTCCATGGCATGTTTACATATATGCAGAGCCCATGGAACTTGAGGTTGCAGCCATGTCAGGCCACAGAGCCTCCAGGATTGCATCCAAGTCACCCCATCTCTCTGGGACTCTTTGTCCTGGGGGCGGGTACTTTCAAATCTGGAATGGGGGATCTCTTTTCAAAGTCTCCCTACCAAAATTGTCCTAATAATGAATGCATCCTCCCTGGGGAGTGGGGACTTATGTAGATGGGCTTAGCACCCAAAATCTTTGGTCCACTCAGAAATGCTCTTGTCAAATCAATTTGCTGGAGCTTTGGGTGATCAGGTACACATTATGGGCTTTCAGAGATCGGTTGTCCAACAAAGTTGTCCTGATCCCAATCAACAACCAAGTAGCAATGTGGTATGTCAACAAGCAGGGAGGCTTTGGGATCGTACCTCCTGTGTCAGAAAGTGGTCCAGATCTGGTCGTGGGCCCTGTCCTATGGGATGGTGCACAGGGCCATGTACCTGGCCAGGGCAGAGAACGTGGTAGTAGACCAGCTGAGTCGAGCATTCAGTCCCTATGAGTGGTCCCTGGACCGGGGATAGCAAATCGGATACTCCGCCTCTGGGGGAGTCCAGACGTAGATCTGCTCGTGTCTCCATGTAGTGTCTCTGATGTCCAGGTGGGCACCCACCTCAGCACCAGTGATCATCAAAAGGTATGGTTTAATATCACAAAAAGAATACGGAAAAGAAGCAGAAAGGCCCAAGTTTTGCAGTTCAAAAACACGGACTTTGATGAAATGGGGAAGTACCTTGGGGAAGAGCTAGTAGGCTGGGAGAACAAGAGAGATGTGGAACAGTGGACCAATCTAAAAGGAGCAATTACCAAGGCAACTAATCTATATGTTAGAAAAGTAAAGAAAACCAAAAGAAAAATGAAACCTATCTGGTTCTCAAAGGAGGTGGCTGATAAAATAAAGGCTAAAAGAACAGCGTTCAAGAAATATAAAATAACCCAAAGGGAGGAGCACAAAGAAGAATATCTGATAGAACTGATGGAGAAGAAGAAAGTAATCAAGACGGAAGAGAGGAAGACGGAAGAGAGAATTGCCAAAGAGGTAAAGAGAGGAAGACGGAAGAGAGAATTGCCAAAGAGGTAAAGAGAGGTGACAACATTTTTTCAGATACATCAGTGAAAAGAGAAAAGTTCAAAGTGGTATAGTGAAATTGAAAGATGGAAAGGATCAATGTGTGGAGAGAGACGAAGAAATGGCAGAAATATTAAATGAATACTTCAGTTCTGCATTCACTAAAGACGACCCTGGAGAAGGACCATCGCTAGTTAACAAGAAACTGGAGGGGAATGGAGTCTAAGTAACTCCATTTACAGTAGAAAATGTATGGGAAGAGCTGGGGAAACTGAAAGTGGACAAAGCCATGGGGCCTGATGAGGTTCATCCCAGGATACTAAGGGAGCTAAGAGATGTGCTGGCGGGTCCGCTGTGTGACCTGTTAAATAGATCCCTGGAAACGGGAGTGGTGCCGAGTGATTGGAGAAGAGCGGTGGTGGTCCTGCTTCACAAGAGTGGGAACAAAGAAGAGGCTGGTAACTACAGACCAGTTAGCCTCACTTCGGTGGTGGGAAAAGTAATGGAGTCACTGTTGAAAGAGAGAACAGTGAACTATCTACAGTCTGGAGAATTGCTGGACCAGAGGCAGCATGGATTCACCAGGGGAAGATCCTGTCAGACAAATCTGACTTTTTTGACTGGGTAACCAAGGAATTGGATCAAGGAAGAGCACTCGATGTCATCTACTTTGATTTCAGCAAAGCTTTTGATATGGTCCCGCACAGGAGACTGGTGAATAAAATGAAAAGCTTAGGAGTGAGTGCAGAGGTGGTGGCCTGGATTGCAAACTGACTGACGGACAGAAGACAATGTGTGATGGTAAATGGAACTTACTCTGAAGAGAGAGCGGTTTTAAGGACTGGTCCTGTTCAATCTCTTTATGAGTGACATTGCAGACTGGATAGAAGGTAAGGTTTGTCTTTTTGCAGATGACACTAAGATCTGCAACAGAGTGGACACAGCGGAAGGAGTGGAGAGAATGAGATGGGATTTAAGGAAGCTGGAAGAGTGGTAGAAGATATGGTAGCTGAGATTCAATGCCAAGAAGTGCAGAGTCATGCATATGGGGAGTGGAAATCCGAATGAACTGTATTCGATGGGGGGAGAAAGGCTGATGTGCACGGAGCAGGAGAGAGACCTTGGGGTGATTGTTTCGCCGACTTCAGATCATTTGACACTATGTGGCAAGGCGATAGCTAAAGCCAGAAGAATGCTGGGCTGCATAGAGAGGAATATCAAGTAAGAAAAGGGACGTGATTATCCCCTTGTACAGGGCCTTGGTGAGGCCTCATCTGGAGTACTGTGTTCAGTTCTGGAGACCATATCTCCAAAGAGACAAAGATGGAGGCGGTACAGAGAAGGGCGACCAAAAAGGTGGAGAGTCTTCATCTAATGACTTATGAGGAGAGATTGAAGAATCTAAATATGTACACCCTGGAGGAAAGGAGGAGCAGAGGTGATATGATACAGACTTTCAGATACTTGAAAGATTTTAATGACCCAAAGATAACGACAAACCTTTTCCGTCGGGAAAAAAATCAGCAGAACCAGGGGTCACGATTTGAAGCTCCAGGGAGGAAGACTCAGAACCAATGTCAGGAAGTATTTCTTCCAGGCATCCACCACCCTCTCCGTGAACGCCCTTCCGGAGGAAGTGGTGAAGACCAAAACTGTGAAGGATTTCAAAGGGGCATGGGATAAACACTGTGGATCCATAAAGTCTAGAGGATGTGAATGAAGAGAAGAGGCATGGGGGGTGGCTTGGGGGAATGACTGCTACTACCTGGAGATTAATATCCTTATTCAATAAACATACACATGGTTAATGCGACACCAAATTGTTCTATGCTTCAACGGCAAGAGGAAATGTGGAAAAAAGGATTTGCATCCACAAAAAAGCAGGGGAGTAGCTTGCTTGTTACGACGGTTACTACCCAGAATCAATTAAGCCTGATACTTCACTTGGAATACATATACAGCGCAGCTCACTGCTTCAATGGCAGGGGGAATGAAGAAAAGAGGATATATATTCAGACAACAACCAAGGCTGGGTAAACAAGCGTGGGAGTAGCTTGCTTAATACGGCAGTTACTACCCCTAAACAATTAGCAAGATACTTCACTTAGAAATAGCACCAACACTACTATCTATATTGATGGCGGGGGTGGAAGGAAAATAGAACCAAAAAGTTACTTATAAGGGCAAAGAGTAACAGCTAAGTATGAAAAAAATAAGTGCGAAAGCTTGCTGGGCAGACTGGATGGGTCGTTTGGTCTTCTTCTGCCGTCATTTCTATGTTTCTATATATTTGTCTACCTGTAGGTTAAAATCTCCTACAATTATTGTAGATTCTGGAGAAGGAAATACTTTGGTGAATAATTCCATTAGTGGTGAGCAATCTTTTGTAGTAAACCTGGAGGACAGTAGCTGATGAGATTTTAGTATTGCCACTTCATAGGGTGGGATAATGTTTACTTTGCAATAGACTAGTTTCAGTTCTTTTTTAGGATTACATTATCTTTGTCAGCCAACCAGGTTTCTTTTATGCCAAAGATAGTGGGCTGTAAATCTTCTAATAGATCTTTAATCAGTGGGATTTTTTTTTAGATAGATTGGACATTTAATAATAACAGAGTGAACATTAAGCAGGAGGAGATAGTGGATGGGTTAGTACTTATCATTGGGTAGATTGTTTGTTGGCCTTCTTTGTTTCATGCTGGTCGTTCTCCTTAGATCCCCGTATATGCCACGTCTACGAATGGATTCAATGTAGTACAGCTGATCCATGATTGTAAAGGGCAGTCTTGGGATTATTGAGATGATCGCTGAAGTAGTGAAGTAAGGAAGTAATGCCACTGAGGGGCACATGAAGGGGCGCACAAAGGGGCAGGCTCCTTTGTTGGGCTCCTTCGTGCACGCGCCCAATGGTGCAAGTGCCTTCGGTATCACTGCAGCATTCAAGAAGTCGGGGGAGGTGGGTGGGCTGTAGGCGGAGTCGCCGAGCCAGCAACTGGATTCCCTCCTCGCTCTGGGGGGGAGGGGCGCTTTCAGCACAATTTTACTGTTGCAGTGCTGGAGGGCTGACCCGGTGCTTCCCCTGATGCAGCCTGCTGGTCAGGGCTCCCTTCCTGGAGCTCCCTTTCGGTGTTGCCACAGCATTCAAGAAGCCCCCCATCAAAGCGGAGAGTGATGTTGCAGTTGTGTCAAATGTATCGAGGCTTGTTTGTTGAGGGTAGTAATTCCTGTGCTTCTGATAAGGGTAGTAAATGTCGCACCGAGCAGGTTGCCTCATGCACTCTTTTCTTCATTTCTGTCCTCTAACATTTAGAGATTCATAGTGTTTATTTCATGCCCCTTTGAATTCTTGAACAGTTTTTGTCTTCACCACCTCCTCCGGAAGGGCATTCCAGGCATCCGCCACCTTCTCCATGAAGAAATATTTCCTGACGTTGGTTCTAAGTCGTCCCCCCTGAAGTTTCATTTTGTGATCCCCCTAGTTCTACTGTTTCGTTTCCATTGAAAAAGATTAAAAGTTTGTGCATCATTAAAACCTTTCAGTTATCTGGAGTTCTG
Source organism: Rhinatrema bivittatum (assembly GCF_901001135.1). NCBI lineage: Eukaryota > Metazoa > Chordata > Amphibia > Gymnophiona > Rhinatrematidae > Rhinatrema > Rhinatrema bivittatum. The sequence continues at coordinate 87,941,203 of NC_042615.1, read as the reverse complement.
TATCAATCTCCTCAGTACCTCTTCTCTTCCAGGGTATATACATATTTAGGTCCTTCAGCCTCTTCACCCTTCTCTGTACCACTTCCATCTTGTCTCCCTTTTGAGATTCGGTCTCCAGAACTGAACAAGGCCAAGTGAGGCCTTGCCTAGGACCTGTACAAAGGCATTATAACCTCCTTTTTCTTACTGGTTATTCCTCTCTATGCAGCCCAGCATTCTTCTGGCTTTAGCTATTGCCTTGTCACATTGCTTCGCTGTCTTCAGATCGCTAGACATTATCACCCCAAGGTGCCTCTCTTGATCTGTGCACAACAGTCTTTTACCCCCATCACATTCAGCCTTTTATTTATTTATATATGAACATTTGATATTCTGCCTTTTCCCAAAGTTGGTCTCAAGGCGGATTACAATAAATGTAAAGGAACAAAGACATTAGAACAGCTTACAATCAAATCAGAATTTGCAATTAATGTAGCATTGGAATCAACTATAGGAAAAACCCATTTGTTAATAGTTTCAACACCCAGTTGTGTATAACGCAGTCCCTTTACAGGAGTTCAATAAGATGAGCTGAAGATGTTCCCAACGATCATCGGTATATAAAAGCTGTCATAGGGGAAAGCAGGCTGAAAAATCATGCCTTAGTTTTTTTCCTGAACTTAAGGTAGTATGGCTCCAGGCTTGGGATTAGTGGTACTTTGTTCCAATTGTTTGGTGCATAACAGTGGAAAATGTGGAGTGTCATGCAGGACAGTCTGGCAGCAGTCAGCAGAACGAAAGAAAAAAATAGCCATTTTGGTGAACTGGAGTTTCCTTGAGGGCATGTAAGTGGAGAGAACTTGAGAGAGATAGTCAGGGGCCTTTTTATTCAAGCATTTCAAGACAGAGTTTTAAATATTATCCTGCTTTCTATTATGATGCCTTCATGGGATTCTGACAAGCTTATCAACAACACCATCCTCACCTGCCTAAAATTACTTAGATAATGGCAAAGTAGAAAGAGCTTTTGAAAAACTGGACTTAAATGATTTTCCCAGGGATTAAAAATGAATATCTGAAACACAATTGTGCATTAAAGTTTGCTAACATGTTGCTTTAAATACTTTAAGACTAAATCTGCCCTGGATTTATAGTTTGTTTATTCTAAGCTTGCTGCTTCTAGTTTTCTCCTCCTGTCACCTTTAGATTGCTTGTGCTGTAGTTACAATAATTGATGTCTCCAGGGTAGACTTCAGTAGCTGCTAGTAGGTTTCAGCAATCCAGTTTTGTTTGCTGACACAGCTGCATACCAAAGGAAGCTCTACAATAGCAATGAAAAATGAACTCTCTTGGAGTAACTTATCTGCATAAGTAATCCCTAGATAATGTGGCAAAAACAGAAAGAGACAAAAACAGGCAGAGTGTTAGTGCATGAGAAACAATCATCTGAAAGTGATCTGTAAGAAAACTGGAGAGCCAGTCACTAAGATGCTGTCCCTTACAAAGGGCTGATTACCAGTATGGTTAATGCAGGTAAGTGTGCATCATATTTTTGTTTTAATCTAATCTCAATCATTGCTGTCCATTGTCTTCCCTGTCTTTTTTGGCAAAAGTGATCAAGAAAATTGTATTGAAACATAAGAACATAAGAAATTGCCATGTTGGGTCAGACCAAGGGTCCATCAAGCCCAGCATCCTGTTTCCAACAGAGGCCAAAACCAGGCCACAAGAACCTGGCAATTACCCAAACACTAAGAAGATCCCATGCTACTGATGAAATTAATAGCAGTGGCTATTCCCTAAGTAAAATTGATTAATAGCCATTAATGGACTTCTCCTCCAAGAACTTATCCAAACCTTTTTTGAACCCAGCTACACTAACTGCACTAACCACATCCTCTGGCAACAAATTCCAGAGCTTTATTGTGCATTGAGTGAAAAAGAATTTTCTCCGATTAGTCTTAAATGTGCTACTTGCTAACTTCATGGAATGCCCCCTAGTCCTTCTATTATTCGAAAGTGAAAATAACCGAGTCACATCTACTTGTTCAAGACCTCTCATGATCTTAAAGACCTCTATCATATCCCCCCTCAGCCGTCTCTTCTCCAAACTAAACAGCCCTAATCTCTTCAGCCTATCCTCATAGGGAAGCTGTTCCATCCCCTTTATCATTTTGGTTGCCCTTCTCTGTACCTTCTCCATCACAACTATATCTTTTTTGAGATGCGGCGAACAGAATTGTACACAGTATTCAAGGTGTGGTCTCACCATGGAGTGATATAGAGGCATTATGACATTTTCCGTTCTATTAACCATTCCCTTCCTAATAATTCCTAACATTCTATTTGCTTTTTTGACTGCTGCAGCACACTGAGCTGACTATTTTAAAGTATTATCCACTATGATGCCTAGATCTTTTTCCTGGGTGGTAGCTCCTAATATGAAACAGCTACAAGAATTCGTAGATGAAAACACAATATTAGAATTGTTCCAATTCAGGTTTAGACTAGATCATATTACCAAAACATTACTGCTATCAAGTCTTGATGTGTTCTGAAGGGATTTTGATGGAGGAAAAAGATAACTGCTGGTACTTCTTGACATTTCAGCCACATTTGACACATTAAAAATGAGTTATTGGTTTCATGGGTATTGACTATGGAAATTTGAAATCTTATCTGGCAGTTCACATTCAGCAAGTTAGGGTTAGATTCTACCTCTTCATAGATTCCATTGATAATGAAGGCACTATAGGGATCAGCTTTGTCTGCAACCCTTTTTAATATTTATCTGAGAGTGATCTTCAGGCTTTTAGCAGATTCAGGATTGGAATATGGTTTATATATATATATATATATATATATATATATATTAGGGATGTGAATCGTGTCCTCGATCGTCTTAACGATCGATTTCGGCTGGGAGGGGGAGGGAATCGTATTGTTGCCGTTTGGGGGGGTAAAATATCGTGAAAAATCGTGAAAATCGTTAAAAAATCGAAAAATCGAAAAATCGAAAAACCGGCACATTAAAACCCCCTAAAACCCACCCCCGACCCTTTAAATTAAATCCCCCACCCCCAAATAACTTAAATAACCTGCGGGTCCAGCGGCGGTCCGGAACGGCAGCGGTCCGGAACGGGCTCCTGCTCCTGCATCTTGTCGTCTTCGGCCGGCGCCATTTTCCAAAATGGCGCCGAAAAATGGCGGCGCCCATAGACGAAAAAGATTGGACGGCAGGAGGTCCTTCCGGACCCCCGCTGGACTTTTGGCAAGTCTCGTGGGGGTCAGGAGGCCCCCCACAAGCTGGCCAAAAGTTCCTGGAGGTCCAGCGGGGGTCAGGGAGCGATTTCCCGCCGCGAATCGTTTTCGTACGGAAAATGGCGCCGGCCATACGCGTATGGCCGGCGCCATTTTCCGTACGGAAAATGGCGCCGGCAGGAGATCGACTGCAGGAGGTCGTTCAGCGAGGGTTCCGGCGCCTCGCTGAACGACCTCCTGCAGTCGATCTCCTGCCGGCGCCATTTTCCGTACGGAAAATGGCGCCGGCCATACGCGTATGGCCGGCGCCATTTTCCGTACGAAAACGATTCGCGGCGGGAAATCGCTCCCTGACCCCCGCTGGACCTCCAGGAACTTTTGGCCAGCTTGTGGGGGGCCTCCTGACCCCCACGAGACTTGCCAAAAGTCCAGCGGGGGTCCGGAAGGACCTCCTGCCGTCCAATCTTTTTTGTCTATGGCCGCCGCCATTTTTCGGCGCCATTTTGGAAAATGGCGCCGGCCGAAGACGACAAGATGCAGGAGCAGGAGCCCATTCCGGACCGCTGCCGTTCCGGACCGCCGCTGGACCCGCAGGTTATTTAAGTTATTTGGGGGGGGGTTCGGGAGGGTGGGGGATTTAATTTAAAGGGTCGGGGGTGGGTTTTAGGGGGTTTTAGTGTGCCGGCTCACGATTCTAACGATTTATAACGATAAATCGTTAGAATCTGTATTGTATTGTGTTCCATAACGGTTTAAGACGATATTAAAATTATCGGACGATAATTTTAATCGTCCTAAAACGATTCACATCCCTAATATATATATATATATATATAATTCTTGAAATTGAAACAATTGAAAAATAGTCACCATCTGGCCTGATAAGGTTTCAAATGCTGGCCTGTGATAGGTATTTCAAATTTTTGTGGTCCATAAAGATCGTGAGTGGGTGTCCAGCTCCTTCCAACAAATGGTGCTATTCTTCCAGTGTTAATTTCATGGCCAAGAGCTCCCAATCCCCATTAGTATAATTCTTCCCCACCAGACTGAATTTTTGAGAGAGGACAGCCCCTAACCCGATGGCAAAGGCATTTATCTCCACGATGAAGGGTTTTAATGGATCTGAATGGTAGAGACAGGGGTCCTTAAACTCCTTTTTGAAGCTATTGAAGACTCGAACGTCTTCATCGGTCCAGTATCTAGTATCTGCGCCCTTTTTGTTAAGGGCGGTAGGGGGAGCTGCCATGGATAAGGACATTTATACCATACAATCACTACTGTTAGTGAGGTTTGTGTTATTAACACCAAACCCACTCGTCAAAATACCCCACCTTCAAACTTTCTTAACGGGTGTTATAACTGTTCACCTTCACTGAATTTCAATACTGCTCATAAAAAAAAAAATATATATATATATATATTATTTATTTATTTATTTGACAGCTTTTATATACCGATGATCGTTGGGAACATCTCATCAGTTAACAAGAAACAAAAATTAGCAACAGGTTTTACAATGAACATAGAACTGGAGGAAATATTAATGGGAGTAAGGGGGGGTAATATGGAATAAAATAGGGGGGGGGCGGAGAGTAGAGAGAACTTGGAAGGGAGGGAACAGAGGCCAATATCAAGTAACAGAGCGTTAGAGGAGCTTACATTTAAAATTCAGTTTTTATAAGGAGGAATTATATACAAATTTTGACGAGGAGGATATATATACAAGTTGTTACAATGGAATTTAAAAGATTATAATGCATATAGAAACATAGAAATGACGGCAGAAGAAGACCAAATGGCCCATCGAGTCTGCTCAGCAAGCTACGCACTTAATCCATTTTTTTTTATATCATATCATACTTCATATCATACTTTTATATCATATCATACTTTTATATCATATCATACTTCAGTTTGGTTACAAAGGTGATTTTACAACTGCTATCATTACCTTGAAGAGCCAAGGTAGAGGTTTCATATACAAATCGAGGCAAGTCCCAAACTTGCTGATGTCACTTCATTTATAATCATTAACTCACCACCAAATACCCACCCTTACTACAAATACACCTGTTTATTTATTACATTTATATTTTCTTTAGATGTTTAAAATATTCGCAACCATTTATTTTTATATATTTTTTTTCTTTTAATTTTTTCTGTTATTGACCATTGAAAATATATATCACCAAAATTGGGCTTTCTCTGTAAAAAATCTAAGTCTTTCTTCACACTCTCCATAAACTTCTTAACTGACCAATGCTCCCGACATGGCTATGTTTCGAAAGTCCTTCCTTCTTCAGGGGAGCCGTGTTTTCTTTTGTGTCACCCAAAGTCCAAATTTTTGTTGAATGGCATTGGCTGCAATGAACCTCACATTTTTTTTTACTTATTCATGTGACTCTAAATGGACCAATGGAAATTAATCAAGATGACTTCATAACAAAGGCCCAATTAATTTCTTCATTTAAACCTGACTGAGTGACCGAATGCAATCTAAAAATCCAATACTGTTGTTGTGTTTGAGGCACTGTGGACCCTTGGTCGCACTGAAGATGACTATGCCCACGGGGAGGAGCCCCATGGGGAACCAGTGCGATAGGCTGACACAGATAGCAGACACAGAATGGATAAAGTCTTTATTGTACTGCTGTAAATAGATGGTGAAGCAGGAAGGTAAGACACTGATCCACGAAGTGCCAATACGCTCAACAGGCTCAGAAGTATAGTCTCACCCCAGATGTTCACGATAGGAAGGAGCCTGCAGTGCGGGTAATGCGGCTGCTGGTGGGTGGAGTTGGAGCACCGGATCATAGAGGTACTCACAGAGTGAAGGTGTCTTCCTGATGATAGAATGGTAGGACCAAAGGTCCATGGTGCAGGATATGAAGTAGATAGGCCCTCGAGGAGCGAGTACCCAATGGTCCAATATCCTGGAAATGAAAAAGGAGCGGTTGTCTTGGTTAGTGAGGACCCTGAAGGGAAGTTGAACGCGAGAGACCCCCCGAGGATATCTAGAGCTTCTGCTGGAGCGAGGCCCTTAATGTGAAAGTGGCATCTAAGTGTACAGCTTAGAGCAGGCAGAGTAGCGAAGCGAAGTCTTTGCTAATTCAAATTTTGTAGCAGAAGCAGAGGCTAGATATACCCGGAGGTACTGACGTCATGCGGTGGGACCGCACCTGAGGTTCCCGCCATGATGTGTATTCTAGTGTCTGAGATGTGCGCACTCGCGCCCTAGGAGGCCACAGGAGTGAGCATGGCAGATGGGGACACCCATGCTGGTCTGGAAACGCCGAGGCACTTGGCACAGGAGACAGCCATCTTGCCCAGAGAGAAAGGGGAGAAAAACAGGTAAGGCAGAGCGGTCGCAGCTGTCTGCGACTGACGGACGCAACAACTGTTCACGGTAATTCATCCGCGCTGGTTGATTGCTTCCTCTGCTCTTCTGTTTAGCCTGGTCGATAATTGTCCACCACAACTGGTCAAAGTGGTGAAATTTCTCCACACAATGGCTTACAATAGGCACTTCCATATTTTTAAAATGTAAATGAGATCTGTGTTCTAAAAGTCTCACCTTGATCTCCCGACTAGTGCGTTCCACATATATCTTGGGACAAAGACATTGCAAAATGTAAATCACATTCCTTGACAAACAATCCTTTTTGAACTTCCTCTTTATACGAAAACTTGCTACACTCTCTGAAAACTGTCTCCCTTCTATGGTCAAGTTGCACATATCACACTGTGTGCATTTACTATGGAATCTCCCATCTTGATCTCAATTATTACTTTCCCTTATATGTGAATGAACAACAAGATCCTGTACATTTGGACCTCTTGTAGTCGCAATCAATGGGAGTTCTGCAAAAATATCATGTAATACCAAAACGAGCCACTGTCTCCTAATCAACGCTATAACAGCTGCAGTTGATGTGCTTTGCTGTAATACACACGTTAATCTATCTTGTTCTTTCTTCCTCTGATACTCTAATAATTGTTCACGATCAGAGTATTTGGCCCGTTTATATGCTTTGGAAATTACCTCTCTGGGATATCCCCATGCTCGAAAACGCTGTGTAAGTAGCTGTGCTTGTTCTTCAAACGCCTCTCGAGTAGAACAAATGAGGCATATTCTAAAAAAATTGGCTTACTGGCAAGCCTTTCTTGAATGATGATGCATGATAACTATGATATCTCAACAAATTATTCTTATCTGTAGGTTTTCGATTAACCAATGTCATAAGTTGATTCTCCTTCACCGTCGCCACTATGTCCAAATATATAGCAGAATTTTGATTGCAATTATGGGTAAATTGGAGGTTCTGATCTAAAGAATTAACCCATTCTAAGAATTTATTCAATTCCTCTTTTGAGGCTGCCCATATAAAAAATGTCATCTCTATATCGACACCAGCATCTAATCTTCAACCACCAACGTGAAGAATAAATATACCTCTGCTCAAATTCAAAAACATATATATTCGCCACAGAGGGCGCTAGAGAAGACCCCATAGCTATTCCATGTGTCTGGTGATAAAAGGTCTCCCCAAACATAAAAAAATTATTTAGCAATACCAATTCTAATAACTGTGCCAAAAAAGGAATCTGTATACGATGGGGTCCCAATTCATTCACCGCTCTATTGATAACTGCATTGATGGCTTCCCATTGTGGGATCTGCATATAAAGAGATTGAATGTCCATGGTTACCAACCAACCATGGACATTCAATCAATTCTATATCTCGTAATTTTTTCAGAAATTGGATAGTATCCTTCAAATAAGAATATGATTTGGGCACATGTGAGCAATTTTGAAAGTTACCCTCTTAGCCATTAGCCAAGTTTCCCACAAAGCAGTTCAACAGTAGCCATCTTCTCTCTCACTGAGCACCTTTTGTACTTTTTTACCATTCTTTTTCCAGGCTTTATTATGTAAACTAATAACTATGGTGACTGATAAAACACATCAAAGAACACAATCTTACCTGTGTGTACCTGTGAGGGAATGTATAGGAAACTTATTCAGACCAGCCACAGCTATCTGGCCTGCTCCTCCTTAAAAACCAGTCCCACGGGGGATTCTGTCTGAAGGGAGGATCCCCTCACCACAGTATAAGGAATCAGACCCAGAAGGGTTAGGGAGGCCCCAGGGAGAAAGCAAGAAGCTATTCTCAGATATACTACAGAAGTACATAAAATTTGCTATACTGGGTCAGACCGAAGGTTCATCAAGCCCAGCATCCTGTTAACAACAGTGGCCAATCCAGGTCACAAGTACGTGGCAGGATCCCATGGGGTATATCAATTCCATGCTGCTTATCCCAGGGATAAGAAGTGGATTTCTGCAACTCCACTTTAATAATGGTTTATGGTGTTTTCCGCAGGAACTTGTCCAAATCTTTTTTAAACACACCTACACTAATAGCCTCACCACATCCTTTGTCAATGAATTCCAGAGCTTAACAATGCGTTGAGTAAAAAAGTTTTCTCTTATTAATTTTAAATGTATCATCTAGTAACTTCATTGTATGTTTTCTAGTCTTTGTAGTCTTTGAAAGAGTAAACAACCAATAAATATTTACTCATTCCACTCCACCCATTATTTTATCAACCTCTGTCATATCTCCCCTCAGTTGTCTCTTCTCCAAGCTGAAGAATACTAAGCTCTTTAGCCTTTATCATTTTGGTTGTCTTTCTCTGTACTTTTTCTACTTCTGCTATACCTTTTTCGAGATGTGGTGACCAGAACTGCACACAATATTCAAGATAAGGTCGCACAATGGACGGATACAGAAGCATTATGATATTCTTTATTTTATTCTCAATTCCTTTTTTAATAATTCCTAGCATTCTATTTACTTTCTTGTCTGCTGCTGCACACCGAGCAGACGATTTCAATGTTTTATTAACAATGATGCCTAGATCCTTTTCCCACTTTGAGCAGCATGACATCATTATGCCTCCTTGAGTTGTCATGCGGCTACAGCCATGATTCCCAGGGTCTGGTTCCGTGTCATCGAGACCAAAGTGAAGGAGATGCTCTAGGTCACAGTTATAGAGAACTCTTAACAGTGATTGTTCAATTCCCATCATACTGATATCGAAGCTAGATGGTAGCATTAGATTTTACCTTGATCTTTAAAAAGATCAAAAAGGTCTCGAAAACAGAGTGTACTTATTGATGAAGGTGAACAAGCTGATTGAGCATCTGGGATCAGACCAGTTTATCTCTACCCTTGACCTTACAAAAGGGTATTGACAGGTGTTTCTCACGTCAGCTGTGAAGGAGAAGACTGCATTCTCTATGCCAGGTGAAGTCTTCCAATTCACTGTCCTTCCTTTTAGATTTCATGGTGTCCTCACAACTTTTCAGCACTTGTTTGATTGCCTTTGGCACCCATATCAAGGTTATACAGCCACCTACTTGGATGAAATCATGGTGTACAGCATGGGCTGTACATCTAAGCCAACTCCAGGCGATCCTAACAAGTCTGAAGAAAGCAGAACTGACAGCCAATCCTAAGAAGTGCTTGCTTGGAAGGGGAAGGTCCACCCGCAGACTGAGAAGATTAAGGCAATCATATGATAAGCCTCATATGATTTTACAGGAGATTTATACCCAATTACTCGGAGAAGGCAGAACTTCTTATCCAGCTGTTGTAAAAGAAAATTCCAAAGAAGGTCCAGTGGTCTGCCACAGAAGGGCTTCTTGTTCATACCCAGATCAGTCCTGAGACACTGAAGGATTCCCCCCCTCCCTCCCGAGGCACAGTCCATGCATAGCACTGCCGAATTGAATCACCCCTGACGCGATCCACAGGCCTTAAAGCTTGTCCCATAACATGATACCATTGCCTTGACCACATTGCATGGTCGTGTCAGCTGCACTGCACAGACCTCACACAATCAGCATGAGTCCCTGCCATTGAAAGCCCAGGACCTCTGACATTACCAGGGACTCTGCAATTCTTTTCCCTCCTGCAAGCTGTGACTCACAGGCACCACCCGCCCGGCCTGCTTCCTTTTCTTGTTTTAAAGGAGCAGTGACCTTAAAAGGTATCCCCAGAAAAAGATGGGCATACTTCCCTGTTCTGGCTGCTCTAGAAATAGAGAAGACCTCAAAGGGAACGAGGGAACCAGGACCCCTGGCTTTCGGACCCTCTGGATGATAAGGGCTGAGACAGCCAGGGATAACAAACTCCCCACTTGTCTGACTTCTGCATGTATATCCTTCGATGCCTCTAAATAACGAAGACTCTCCTGAAGCTTCGACAGGACTGAGGGGTTATTCTCATAGCTCCTCATTGGCCGAGACAGGTCTGGTTTTCACTCCTTGAGGAGTTGTCGTTCCAGAAACCAATCAGTCTGGGGCAGCGGCGGATTCACGATGTCTGACCGGCCCGGGTATTCGCAGCCCAGGACACATCACGTGGTCTGCTGAGCGCAGCTCTGTCACGGCCGCGCACAGCAGACCACATGACTGGAGCGTTCGGCCCACCGGGAGATGCCCGATCCCCCGATAGGTCAATCCGCCCCTGGTCTGGGGACTTCCCCAGATCTCATTACGCAGGATCAAGTCAGACTTCGGCATCCCAACCTCCAGACCCTGGCACTCACAGCCTGGATGTTGAGAGACTGATCCTACAGCCACTTGGTCTCTTTGCTGATGCGTCTCTGGTCCTGGTGACTTTTAGAAAGCCTTGCACTAAAAAGTCTTATGGGCTGAAGTGGAAGTGGTTTTCTGTGTGGTGTGAGCAGAAACCCTAGATCCATTCTCCTGCCTCACACAAAAACTGCTTGATTACCTCCTGTACTTGTTGGAGGCTGGCTTAAAAACCAACTCCATTAGGGTCCATCTCAGTGCAATTGGCACTTACCACCTTGGTGTAGAGGGTAAGCCCATCTCTGTACAGCCCATTGTCGTATGCCTTATGCAGGGCCTGCTTCAGTTGAAGCCTCCTCTAAGGCCTCCCGCTGCATCTTGGGACCTCAGTGTGGTATTCACGCAGCTGATGAAATCTCCTTTTGAGCCGCTGCATACCTGTGATCTGAAGTACCTGACCTGAAAGGTCATAATTTTGGTGGCGGTTACTTCAGGACGCAGAGTCAGCGAATTCCAGGCCTTAGTGACTTATCCACCTTACACTCAGTTTTATCACAATAGGTGGTCCTCCATATGCACCCCAAGTTCCTGCCTAAGGTGGTGTTGGATTTCCATCTTAATCAGTTAATCGTCCTACCAATATTCTTTTCCAGACCCATTTGCACCAAGGCAAACGAGCTCTACACAGTTTGCATTGCAAGAGATCCTTAGACTTCTACCAGGAGTGGACAGAAGCCCATAGACAGTCCACCCAACTTTTTATTTCTTTTGATAGGAATAGGTTGGGAGTTGCCATTGCCAAACAGACGTTATCCAATTGGCTAGCAGATTGCATCTCCTTCTGTTATGCCCAGGCAGGACTGCATCTTGAGGGTCAGAGCCATGGCAATGTCTGTGGCCTTCTTGCGAGCTGTTCCCGTGGAGGAGATCTGCAAGGCTGCGACATGGAGTTCTTGCCACACATTTACATCCACTACTGACTGGATAGGGATGACAGTAAGTTCGGCCAGTCTGTGCTCCGGAACCTGTTTGAGATGTAGAACCCAACTCTCCCTACCTAGGGCCTGTTGTTTGGATTAAGGCTGTCTCCCCCTCTGCTACCAACAGCACCATCGATGTTGTGCCCGTTGGCACCTGGCTGGTGCTTCTTGGTCCCCTTTTGTGTTGGGGAACAGCCAGTATCTAAGGATTCACCCATGTATGAGGACTACTATCCTGCGTGTCCTAGGATTAAACATAGTTGCTTACCTGTAACAGGTGTTCTCCTAGGAGAGCAGAATCTTAGTCCTCACAAAACTCACTCACCACCCCGCGGAGTTTGGTTTCTCCTTTTGGTTATTACTTATTTTATCGGAATTCTCTGTTTTGAGACTGAAGAGGAATCTTTGAGTGGATTAGGGCATGTTGAGCATGCTCAGTGTGCCTAGTCAGAGTTCTAGAAACTTTGACAAAAAGTTTCTATGCCAGGCTTTATTGGATGATGTCACCCATGTTTGAGGTCTAACATTCTGCTGTCCTAGGAGACACCTGTCACAGGTAAGCAATTCTGCTTTCTTTCACTCAGCCCCTTTTCCCCCCGATATAACTGATTCCAATAGCTATCATTTATTAACTTTGTCAGGCTTCTGTTAACAAAGAACATATTTAAAAAAATATCTGTTTTTGTGGCGAGCCTGAAGAAATGGCTGACTTTTCACCACTTTTGCAAATAATTTCTTCTTAGTCTTGAATAATGCAGATTTATAGAAGTTAATGACATAATTACAATGAAGTACTTAAAATAAACTTAGAAATACAATCAGATATTCATGAGAGCCAAAAATATTCCTTAAATGAAAAAGAAGTCAGTAAAATTGATTGGATTGGGGCTCTAAAAAGATTTTTTTTGAGGAGTTTATTTTAAAAAAGTTTTCCTTATAATCTATTTTGCTTTCAAACTTATGTTTTTAACACAGCGCTGCTTCAAAAAACTGTATCTTGTAAAACTTGACACAAGATACATTTTAAGCCCTCTTTGCAGATATGTTCTCATTCAAATAGAGGGGAAGTTCCTTGTGTGGAGAGACTGTGAAGGGGTAGTGCAAGGTTAGGAAGAACGTGTGCTCATATAGAGTTAGAAGCACAGTGACTGTTTAGACGAGGATCATACACATAGATACTTTCTTTCATGATTTCTCTCTTGTTTGGTTTTTTGGTTTTTTTTTTGTGTAGGCTATTCATGAAGATGAAGATGAGAACATTGAGATCTGTTCAACAATAGTTCAGAATATCCTGGGCAGCAAGCATCAGCATTTATATCCCAAGATACTTCATTTGGTCATGGCAGACGGGGTGTATCAGGAAGGTAATATTTATTTTTTGCATCTTTGTGGAATTTCTACTGTGATATAGACCTTAAAACGCACTCTGGGTTATTTCAAGAATGTTGGAAGATATAAGATATCTGGCAAGTTTCAATAAAATACAAAAAAGAGGCATTATCCATTATTAAAAAAAAAAAATTAACTTAAGGGCAAGAGGGTCAGCTGTCAGTGAAGGCTAATGCCTGTTCAGAACTGAGTTCTGAATGGAGATTGACCCTTCAGTTGTCAGTTAAGGGCCATTCAGTGAGGGGAGTGCAAGGAATCAACTAATAACATAAGTGCCAGGAGTTGTCAGAACCTTTTGGGGGGGTTCCAGGATGGGTGCAGGGATTTTCACAAATATGTTGAAGCTTGAACTACAAGAGATTGGGGGTAGTGGGGATTGGCTGCTATTTTTTTACATTATCTGGCTAACTTTAGGTCTGCCATCTTTCCGACCAGATTTAGCTGAATAGCTTTACTCAGCACTAGCTTGATAAATTGAAGGAACGCCACAACACCCTGCCTTCTGTTTTTTTATTTTTTTAATCTTTCTAAGTTTTACTGGCTTACCTGGCTAAAACTTAGCCATTCAGTAAGGTGGGATGTTTGAAACTTGGTTTGTATGGTTAAGTCTCAAACTTAGCCAAACAAATGCTTTTGAATATATCGGCCCCGTTGTTAAGCTCCCTGACTCAGTTCTTCAGGTGTTGTTGCAGTGTTTATACCTTCTGTGTTTCTGTGTGACTTTCTGCCTGGGGTTCTGATGAGAGACAGTACCGCGGTTTACTTAGGTTCATAACAGTTACAGGCTGGAAGAGCTTTCAGGAATTGTAACTGCTAAAATCTCCTCAGAATTTAAATTTATTTATTTATTTATTTAACATTTTTATATACCGAAATTCATGTAGCAAAGTTACATATCATTTCGGTTTACATTATAACAGAAACAAGCATGTAAGAATATATATGTAACTTCCCTCAAGGTGCTTTAACCAGGTACAGAAAAGGTTTGTTTTAAAAATACTGTGTTTCTTCCCTAAATGCATCTAACATATAATTTCTTTTTTTAACAAGATGGTTTTAAAAATCTTTTTTTCATGGCCCTCTGTTCCTTAAAATGCAATTCTCTTGGTACTGTTTTTCCTGCCCACCTCTTGCTCCCTCTGCCCAGTACAATACCCAATATAACCACACACTTATTTTTGTGCAAATAAATACTCTTTACTGTGATAAGGAGCAAGGTAACTAATACACAATTATTTCAACTGCAGTAGAAAATTAAATACGTAAGAGAAATTAAATGGGTGTGAAAAGGAAAAAAAAACAGCAAAATGGAAATGATAAAGCAAATGAAATGTGGCTTCTTAGTTTTAGTGCACAGTCTTTATTTTCAGTTCCTATGAGATGATACATCAATGAACTTTTTAGTTGGCATACTTTGCTTTCAACCATGTGGGAGAAAATGTTTTTTAAACTACAATTTTGTGTTTAAGAGTTAGATAACATTTGCTTGTAAGATGGCTATAGCAGAGGCATCATTCACAATTTGTTCCACTACTTACAGGTTCTCCTCTGTGTAGATGTTGAGAGGAGCATCACAGCTCTTTTTCCCAGTTCCACAGCACTGAAGATTACAGGTGTTAGCAGCCTTATAGTGCTGCAATGTGAGCTGCAGCTTTGAAACAAAACATAGCAAGTAGCAATCTTCATGCTTCCTTCTATGATTTTTTTTTTTTATTCACTATAAGGTGGCCAACTGCCCAGTTTTAGACTAGACAATCTAGTTTTTAGGCTAATTATACAGTAACTAGTTACAGGGGTAACTGGACACAAATAATCTGATCAAGGCTGTGTGTGTCTGGCCCTGGAGTAGCATCTGCATTGCTCAGGGTGCACTCAGCTAGTTGGAACATATTCCCAGCTCTGTCAACTGGTGCTCCAATCAGGAATCCCTTCTATGTGGGAGATTCATGCAGGAAGTGTATCTGCATGCCAGAGTAGAGCCAGTGCTCACCACCACTGATGCTATGGCACTGTCGCTCATGCCACCAGTATAGTCATGCTGTTGCCTCCTATAGCTCACATATGGGCCGATTATAGTACAGTGCGCTCCAACGGATCATACTGTTAACCCGCCATTGGACGCAGGTTTTCGACATGGTAGCGTTACCCCTTATTCAGTAAGGGGCCGAAAATGCGCGTCCAATCCCCCGAACCTAATAGCGCCCGCAACATGCAAATGCATGTTGATGGCCCTACTAGGTATTCCCTCGCAATTCAGAAAACAAAATGTGCAGCCAAGCCGCACATTTTGCTTTCAGAAATTAGCGCCTACCCAAAGGTAGGCGCTAATTTCTTCAGGCACCGGGAAAGTGCACAGAAAAGCAGTAAAAACTGCTTTTCTGTGCACCCTCTGACTTAATATCATGGCGATATTAAGTTGGAGGTCCCGAAGGGTAAATAAATAAATACATTTTAAAAAAAATTTGAAGTCGGCCTGCGGCTGTCGGGTCGAAAACCGGATGCTCAATTTTGCGGCGTCCGGTTTCCGAGCCCGTGTCAAGCCCACTGACAGCCTCCGCGCCGGTCCAAAAGAAGGCGCTAGGGATGCGCTAGTGTCCCTAGCGCCTCCTTTTGCCTGTTTTTACCGCCAGGCCTCATTTAAATACAGAATCGCGCCACAGGACAGTGGCCTGTGCGCGCACCGGGAGAGTGGACGTTCGCCCGCTCTCCCGCGGACTTTACTGTATCGGCCCGATAGTTGGCTGCCACAGCCATGGCCTCTTCCTGACTGTGGCTTCTGCTGCATGGCATGACCACTGCTGCTTCTTCCCACTAAAAGGCAATTATCTGTTCTAATTTCCCACTAAAAGGCAATTATCTGTTCTAATTTCCACAGGAATTAAATGTAGTTTATTCTACCTTTGCTTTTATATTGTGTTTATTGTCTAATCCTGTAAGGATGGAAAAAGGGTAGTTTTTTCCATGACAAGAGGATGTAGAACAGTAATGAATGTGACTGGAGTAGAAAGGAGTGGAGTGGCCATGGCCAAAGAACACAAGGCAGCAGTGTCCACTGTTAAATAGGCTAATAAGACTATCAATCTCCATGTAGACTCCCTACCACGTTCACCAACTTGTGATGCACTCTTGGCCTCATTCAATGCGATGGGCTTTAAGCAAATAATAACAAGCCCCACACACAAAGCAGGTCACTCCTTAGATTTAATCTTTATAAACTCTCCTATCCTCCCAAACTCTCCCTCCTGCACCCCCATACCCTGGTCTGACCACTCCCTCATTAGAGCAAAATTTTCAATAAAAAACAAGCCACCCTCACACGCACAAAAAATAAAACCATCCACTTCAGAAAGCCCTGTACCAGAGACGACCTAATCACAGCACTTGCCAATGATCTTGAAAAACCTGATTTAACTGATGCCGAATCTGCACTTTCATCTTGGAATCACCTCACTAGCAACATTGCTGACAAAATCTGCCCATTACATACTAAAGAACTAAACCCCTCACACAATTCAAAAAAAGCTCGGTACAATCCAGAATTAAAAATGATGAAGCGCGCCCTAAGAAGCCAGGAAAAGAAATGGCGCAAAGATCCCTCTCCCACACAAATTGCAAAATACAAATCTTCCCTACACATCTACCGCGAGACCATCCATAAAACCAAGCGAAACTTCTACGCTAGAGAATCCATAACTTACAATTTAATGCCAAAGCCCTATTTGCATACGTCTCAGATCTAACCAAAACTCCCCCCCCCCCACCCATACCTGACGAGGACGCCAAAATAAAAGGTGAAGACCTAGCACAATTTTTCCGTGACAAAATATCTAAACTCATGACACGTTTTCCAACAGCTACCTTACACACTAAAGCCCTTCCAAAAAACCCACATGCCTCCCTAAACTCTTGAGTCCACTGCCTTCACTGAAATTAGAAGCAATCTTAAAGAAAATTAAACCCTCCTCACACCCATCTGATACAATTCCTACTAAATTCCTCCTGTCCATCCCTAACATCATATCCCAACCTATAGCCAACATCATCAACCGTTCAATCAACCTTGGAAATGTTCCAACCTCATTAAAACAAGCTATAGTCAAACCTATACTAAAGAAACCGAAGCTGGACCCTACAGAACGGGCCAACTATCGCCCAATCTCTAACTTACCCTTCTTATCAAAAATTCTGGAAAAAGTAGTGTTGATTGACTCCCGGTATGGGAACCAAAGGCAGTAGTAAACCTCCATCTATCTGACTATCTGGAAAAACATAATATTCTTTTCCCATCGCAATTTGGCTTCCATAAGTACTTCAGTACGAAAACCCTCCTGATCTCCCTGACAGATTCCTTCCTCAAAGGATTGGACAAAGGCCACTCTTACATCCTTGCATTGCTAGATATTTCCTCCGCCTTTGACACAAAAAGCCACAACATCCTACTCAACCAGCTCACTGAAATTGGCATTTCAGGAATCCCGCTTTGCTGGTTCGAATCCTACCTAAATAACAGACAATGCAAAGTTAGAATAGGTAACAGTGAATCCAAAGCAATTGACCTATCACGAGGCGTTCTACAAGGCTCTTCCTTATCCTCTACACTTTTTAACATCTACCTACTACCACTCTGCCACCTCCTCTCTGAGCTCGGTCTTACGCACGTCATGTGTGCGGATGACGTATAAATCCTCATCCCTATTACCGATTCTTTACCCAAATCCCTCAAAATCTGGGAAACCTCTCTCTACAATCAACAATCTTCTCACTAACCTCAACCTTGCACTCAATACATCCCAAACAGAAATCATGATCATTTCACCCCAACACAACACCTTCACACTCTCCCAACCTAATACCTTCCTATCTACAATCTCCATTTCACAGCACGTACGAGACCTAGGCGTCATCATTGACAATCAACTTAACCTAAAAAAATGTATTAACTCCACAATTAAAGAATGCTATTTCAAACTTTACACTCTAAAAAAAAATCTAAGACCCCTCTTCCACCTCAACGACCTTCGCACAGTACTCCAGTCCACCATTTTCTTGAAAATCAACTACTGCAACGCCCTCCTTCTAGGCCTTCCCAAAAACACCATCTCCCCATTCCAAATGCTGCAGAAGGCTGCCGCCCGTATTCTCACTAACACTCGCAAAAATGAACATATCACCCCTATTCTCGAAGAACTACACTGGCTCCCAATTTCATTTCAAATCCGCTATAAGACCCTCACCATCATACACAAAACCTTATACAACCAAAATATGCATTGGCTTAATGACTCCCTACATTTCCGCACCCCCTAATAGACCCACTAGATCACACCACATGGCAACACTACACATACCCTCTCCTAAACTTACACATCATACCATCACGAAAGAGCGTGCCCTATCCATTGCAGGGCCTGCACTCTGGAATACTATGCCCACCGACCTACGCCAAGAGCACTGTTCACAAAAATTCAAACAAAAACCGAAAACCTGGCTATTCAAACAGGCATTTACTTGACCCAATCTCACTTACATGCCCTACCCTCAATTATACCTCTACACTTCTATCTTGCCTTTATACTTCTACCTTGCCACTCAATCTCATTTCTATGCCCCCCTTCTGCCTTTCCCCCTTCACTTTCCCCTACCCTATTACAATGCAAAACTTAATCCAATTCCAACACCAATCTCCTTGGGCAGCTCCCTTCTTTCTTCTTCATACCTTGTACATATCTAATCATTGTTGTATATTTTATATCTATACTTACATTTCTTATATTAATTACTCAGTTCAATTCCCGCTATTTAATCAACCTGCCTTACTTTATTGTTATTTTAAAGACAGTTCATTGTAAAGCCTATACGCTGTATTTCTTGTTCCATGTAAACCAATGTGATGTTTCCAACGAATGTCGGTCTAGAAAAACTTTAAATAAATAAAAATAAAGACCAGAGTTTTGGATTCTGATTCAAAATGGCAATTTTTCACCTGGGTATTTTTGAGACGTAGACTCTTTGTAGATCACAGAAAGCACTGAATCTTCCCCTGTGAAGATTTCTGAATGTTCTGCCTTTTTACAGCATGATTATCATAGTACAAAAACTGCTTCAACTCTGGTAATGTCATTGTGGAGGAAATAGAGCAATACATAAGAATATAAGAAATGTCATATTGGGACAGACCAAAGATCAGTCAAATCTAGCAGCCTGTCTGTCGGAAGCCAATCCAGGTCACAAGTACCTGGTAGCATCCCAAAGAATAAGACCAAGTCTACATGGCTAATAGTGTTTTATGGACTTTTTCTCCAGGAACATGTCCCAACCCTTTTTAAATTCAGCTACATTAATTGCTTTCATCATATCCTCTGGCAATAAATTTCACAGTTTAATTGTGCACTAATTGAAAAAAAATCTTTCTCAGATTTGTTTAAATGTGCTACCTATTAGTTTCATGGAATGTACCCTAGTCCTAGTTCTATTGGAAAGAGTAAATAACTGTTCCCTACTTTCCCATTCCATGCTACTTGTGATTTCCTAGACCTCTATCATATCTCCTATCAGTTGTGTCTTCTTTAGGCTGAAAAGCATTAATCTGTTTAGTCTTTCATCTAGAGTAGCTGTTCCATCCCTTTTATCGTTTATGTTGCCTTTCTCAGCACCTTTCTTAGTTCCGTTATATATTTCTTGAGATGGAGTGACCAGATCTGCACACAATACTCAAGATGATGTCAAACTATGGATTGATTCAGAGGCTTTATGATATCTTCATTTTATTTTCCATTCCTTTTATAATACCTAATATTCTATTTTCTTTTTTGACCGCTGCTGCACACTGATCCAAGGCTTTCAAAATATTGGCCAAGATGACACAAAGATCCTTTGCTTGGGTGATAACAATTAATACAAAGAACATAAGAAATTGCCCATGCTGGGTCAGGCCAAGGGTCCATCAAGCCCAGCATCCTGTTTCCAACACTGACAACATGGATCCAGTTCTCATATCTCAGAAAAGACTTTACTTGATCATGTGTGAGAGTAACACATACACACACACGTTGCTGCTTCTTTCTGATGCTGCTTTTGTAGCCCCTCAAACAGAAGTTTTAAGTTCTTAAAAAAAAAACAATAAAGTAACAACATAAGAAATTGCCATACTGGGTCAGACCAAGGGTCCAGAAAGCCCAGCATCCTGTTTCCAACAGTGACCAATCCAGGCTAAAAGTACCCAAAAACTAAGTATATCCCATGCTACTGATGCTAGTAATAGCAGTGGCTATTTTCTAAGTCAACTTGATTAATAGCAGGTAATGGACTTCTCCTCCAAGAACTTATCCGAACCTTTTTTAAACCCAGCTACACTAACTGCAATAACCACATCCCCTGGCAACAAATTGCAGTGTTTAATTGTGCGTTAAGTGAGAAAAAATTTTCTCCAATTAGTTTTAAATGTGCTATATGCTAACTTTCAGGTCGATACTGTAACGTGCGGTTAAAGATTTCCCGTCTGTAACGTGCTGGGAGCGCACAATTCGGACGCGTAAGGCGATCCAGCGATACAGTCTCCAGTTTCACGCATCCTTAGCGCTTCTTAAAACAGATGCATAACCCTTTCCGCACGCAGCATGTATATGATATGTAAATGAACGAATTAGCTGTATAATGAAGGAATTAGCTATTCCCCTCCGATACTGTGACGCGTGCTCAGATTATCTCCTTTGTAACCCGCTATTTTGCCGCGTCCTTAACCTGTTTACCGCCTACCCTCTACTTGGTGTTAGTGTGGTGTTCGAAAATTAAAACGGGAATAAAGTGTAAAAAATGGGGGTAAAACTGTAAAGTGTAAAAAGCATTGCAGCGTAAGTTATTTATATATATGTATAAATACCTGTCACTTTCCGAATCCCCCAGGCGTGCGGTCATCGAGGCGGCGGCGGGAGCCGGCGGGCAGATGGGCGCCCGTTCATCCAGGCGGCGGCGGGAGCCGGCGAGCGGGTGGGCGCGCGTTGGATCCAGGCGGCAGTGGGAGCCGGCGGGCAGGTGGGCGTGCATTCATCCAGGCAGAGGGAGCCGGCGGCGAAAGCAGCCTCCAGCTCCCTCTGCCTGGATGAATGCACGGCCCCCGCCGGCAGTGAATGAATGACCGTGCGATTTCGGTGCTCAAGGCCCCGTCCGGTCTCCGGTGCAGCCCCAGTCCTGTCCCCTCCTCCCGAAGCAAAAAAAAACCAAAAAACGAAAAAGCAAGGCTCAGGCCTGCTACAGTAGTCCCTTCTCCCTTCTCCTCTCCTCCCGATTTCGGCGCTCAAGGCGGCCGGGTGGGCGTGCATTCATCCAGGCAGAGGGAGCCGGCGGGGAAAGCGGCCTCCGGCTCCCTCTGCCTGGATGAATGCACGGCCCCCGCCAGCAGTGAATGAATGCCCGTGCGATTTCGGCGCTCAAGGCAGCCGGGTGGGCGTGCATTCATCCAGGCAGAGGGAGCCGGCGGCGAAAGCGGCCTCCGGCTCCCTCTGCCTGGATGAATGCACGGCCCCCGCCGGCAGTGAATGAATGCCCGTGCGATTTCGGCGCTCAAGGCCCTGTCCGGTCTCCGGTGCAGCCCCAGTCCTGTCCCCTCCTCCCGAAGCAAAAAAAAAAAAAACGAAAAAGTAGCAAGGCTCGGGCCTGCTACGGTAGTCCCTTCTCTCTTCTCCTCTCCTCCCGATTTCGGCGCTCAAGGCGGCCGGGTGGGCGTGCATTCATCCAGGCAGAGGGAGCCGGCGGCGAAAGCGGCCTCCGGCTCCCTCTGCCTGGATGAATGCACGGCCCCCGCCGGCAGTGAATGAATGCTCGTGCGATTTCGGCGCTCAAGGCGGCCGTGCATTCATCCAGGCAGAGGGAGCCGGCGGCGAAAGGGGCCTCCAGCTCCCTCTGCCTGGATGAATGCATGGCCCCCGCCGGCAGTGAATGAATGCCGGCGGGGGCCATGCATTTCTCCAGCTTGGCGTACAGTCGGTTTTCTCGTAACTTTAGCAAAACCTGGCGCACGTGTTGGCGATGTTCCTCAAGGTCCCGGGAGAAAATCAACACGTCGTCCAGGTAGACAATGACCGAAATGTACAAGAGGTCGCGCAGCACCTCGTTCATTAAATTTTGAAACACGGCTGGGGCGTTGCAGAGACCAAATGGCATGACGAGGTACTCATAATGACCGTCCCTGGTGTTAAAGGCGGTCTTCCACTCGTCTCCCGGTCGTATCCGTACGAGGTTATATGCCCCTCTAAGGTCCAACTTGGTGAAGATGCGGGCCCCCTGCAACCGATCAAGGAGTTCCGGAATCAGGGGCAACGGATAGCGATCTCGTCGGGTGATCTGGTTCAGGCCCCGGTAGTCGATACAGGGTCGAAGAGACCCATCCTTTTTGGCCACAAAGAAGAAGCCGGCTCCCGCGGGGGATTTGGATGGTCTAATGAATCCTCGGTCTAGATTCTCTTTAATGTAGGCGGACATGGCCTTGGTCTCAGGCAGGGACAGAGGATACACTCTACCGCGAGGAGGCGTGGTATCTGGCAGTAAATCTATCGCACAGTCGAAAGGGCGATGTTCCAGTAGCAACTCAGCCTTTTCTTTAGAGAAGACATCCCGGAAGGCCTGGTACTGTGGTGGTACTGTCAGCGGGGCCGCCAGGAGTGGAAGCGTCTGAAGCGGACGAGCAGGAAGACTACTGTGAGAGCAAGCTGGTCCCCACGACGTGATCTGAAGCGAGTGCCAGTCTATTACTGGCGAGTGTTTCCTTAGCCAGGGCAGTCCGAGGATGAGCGGGTGAATGGATCTCTCAAGGATGAGAAAAGAGATCTCTTCTTTATGAAGAAGTCCGACCTGAAGCTGGAATAGTTGTGTACGAGTGGTAATGGTCCCTGGGAGAGGGACCCCTTGGATGGATGATACCCGCAAAGGTGGTTCTTGCGGCACTACTTTAAGTTGCAGTTGTTGTACTAGATCTCGGAGGATAAAATTCCCCCCGGACCCGGAGTCAATCAGCGCCAGGGTATCGAAACCTCCACTCGGAAGACATAGTCTCGCTGGGACAGTACATGGGGAGTTCGAAGAGGTACTGCCTAGAATCAACTCCCCACTCGATTTTAGGTTCGGCCGTTTCCCGGACGCTCTGTACAGCGAGCCAGGAAGTGCCCCTTACCACCGCAGTAGAGACATAAGCCCTGCGAGCGGCGGCGCCTCTGTTCCTCGGCGGATAGCGGACCCCGACCCAATTGCATGGGTTCTTCAGGCGGAGAGGCGGCTGACGCAGACGGTGACGCTTGAACCCGAGGGGTCGTGGTTCGATGAGCGGACAGCCCCTGGACGGACCTTCGCTCTCGAAAACGGCGCTGGATGCGCCGGTCCATGCGTCCAGCCAGTTCTATGAGTTCCTGTAGGTCGTCCGGAAGATCCCGGGCCGCGAGTTCATCCTGGAGCCGAGGAGATAGACCCTCCAGAAAAATCCCATGTAAGCTGTCCTCCCCCCAGGCCAGCTCGGTGGCCAGGGTCTGGAACTCCATCGCAAATTCCTCTAGGGGGCGATTACCATGTTTCAGCTGGAGAAGTTCTGAGGCAGCTGTGGAGGCCCGGGATGGTTCGTCAAAGATCCTCCGGAAGGCTTTGACGAACTGCACGAGGTTACTTAAGCGGGAGTCTTGGCGCTCCCAAAGGGAGGAAGCCCAAGCCAAGGGTTTCCCATCCAGGAGGGAAATAATGTAGGTTGTCTTAGACCGGTCCGTGGTGAACTGCGCAGGCAGGAGGTCAAAACGGATGTAGCAGTGATTGAGGAATCCCCGACATGCCTTCGGATTCCCCGAGTACCTAGGGGGCGCTGGCATCTGTACCGGGACAGGGGAACCCGGGTTGACCTGAGACGTGGATACTGCGGGGTGAGCTGCAGAGGTCCCATCTATGCGATCCGCCAGGCGTTGAACGGCAGACATCAATGTATCGAGGCAGGATTGCTGTTGCTGCAGCTTCTGGGCAATGCCCGGAATAGCCTTTAGACCGGCAAGATCCGCCGGGTCCATGGCCTTGCAATCTGTTGGATTCGTGGACCCTTGGGCCGGTCGGAGCCAGAGAATGGATTGCTGAAGATGGTTGCAGCAGTGGCCCCGGCCGGGAGGCGGCAAGGACAGGCTGGTGGCTGGTCGAAGGTGGAACTCTGGGAGCCCTACGCGACCAAGGGCTTTGGCGAGGAAGCAGGAGATGGTGGCGTTGGCACTGTGGTGAGAAGATCTTCGCCCTGGAAGCCGATCCTCCCCCGAGAAGAGCTCGTAGGAGTTCGGCCGCTGGGACTTAGGAGATTCACCCTGGAAGCCGGAGTCCCCCCAGGAGGAGCCCGTAGGAACCCGGCCACTGGGACTTAGGAGGGCCCGCGGGGGCCTGGTTAGAAGAAGTCCAAGGTTGAGTGCTGAAGAGTCGTCGCTCGCCAGTCCAGAGTCTGGAACCAATGGATCACCGTAAGCCAGTCCAAGGTCAGGAGCCAGAGAATCAACGTAAGCCGGTCCGGGGTCAGAAGCCAGAGAATCAACGTAAGCCGGTCCGGAGTCAGAAGCCAGAGAATTACCGTAAGCCAGTCCGGGGTCAGAAGCCAAGAATCAACGCAAGCCAATCCGGGGTCAGGAGCCAAGCAGGAGACAAAGAAGCAGGAACGCAGCAACTGGATACAGGAAACCCTGGGAACCTCGTTGCAAGGCAAGGAGAGGATCTCGGTGCAGGGTTTAAATACCCTGAGCGTCTGACGTCATCCAGGAGGCAGTGCTGTGAGTTCCCGCGCTGGCCCCTTTAAGACTTGGGGCCTGCCGCGCGCGCGCGGCTAGGGGGCGGGGCCTAGCCGCGGAGAACGCCGGCAGCCAGCGCGGCGTGGGAGCGCCGTTCTCGGGGCCTGCATGGCCCGACCGCGGCTCGGGGGAGCCTGAAGATGCGGCGGAACTGGAGGGGAACCGCGACGGGGTAAGAGGCGGTCCCGGGGGCGGCCCGGGATCGCAACAACTATCCCAGTCCTGGAATCCTGGGAATTCTTTTCAACATGAAGATCGGCTGTGTCCGTTTAATGGAGCAGAGGATTCAGACGTTTCAGGTTGAAATATGGAGTTTATTAGCCTCTCTGAGGCCTATGGCATGGACTTATCTGCTGCTGTTGGGCTCTATGGCTGCCACCTTGGATTTGATTTACATAAGAACATGCCATACTGGGTCAGACCAAGGATCCATCAAGCCCAGCATCCTGTTTCCAACAGTGGCCAATCCAGGCCATAAGAACCTGGCAAGTACCCAAAAACTAAGTCTATTCTATGTTACCGTTGCTAGCAATAGCAGTGGCCATTTTCTAAGTCAACTTAATTAATAGCAGGTAATGGACTTCTCCTCCAAGAACTTATCCAATCCTTTTTTAAACACAGCTATACTAACTGCACTAACCACATCCTCTGGCAACAAATTCCAGAGTTTAATTGTGCGTTGAGTGAAAAAGAACTTTTTCTGATTAGTTTTAAATGTGCCACATGCTAACTTCATGGAGTGCCCCCTATCCGAAAGAGTAAATAACCGATTCACATCTACCCGTTCTAGACCTCTCATGATTTTAAACATCTCTATCATATCCCCCCTCAGCCGTCTCTTCTCCAAGCTGAAAAGTCCTAACCTCTTTAGTCTTTCCTCATAGGGGAGCTGTTCCATTCCCCTTATCATTTTGGTGGCCCTTCTCTGTACCTTCCCCATCGCAAGTATAATCTTTTTTGAGATGCGGTCTCACCATGGAGCGATATAGAGGCATTATGACATTTTCCGTTTTATTCACCATTCCCTTTCTAATAATTCCCAACATTCTGTTTGCTTTTTTGACTGCCGCAGCACACTGAACAGACTATTTCAATGTGTTATCCACTATGACGCCTAGATCTCTTTCTTGGTTCACATGAGACCCTTACAGAGAATCTTATCCATGTGGGATCATCAGTCGCAGGATAACGTGGTGTAGCTTTCTATTCTGGCATAAGTAGAGCACAGTCTAGTTTGGTGGCTAAGGAGAAAGAACCCCTCAAACCAATAGACTGGCATCCATTGTTACTGCTTGGATAACAGTAACAATGGATGCCAGTCTAATGGTTTAAGGGGTTCTTTATCAGGGTTAGGTGACCCAGGGAACCTGGATATTGAAAGAGATCAAATGATCCATCAACCATTTTGGAAACCAGGGCAATATGGTTGCCCTTTTACCTTTTGTGCCTTTCCTTCAGGTGCAGGTGGTCAGACAGTTGTCAGAGAATGCGACAGCGGGTAGCATATGTGAACCAAGGGAGGGAATAAATGTATTGGTGTCTCAGCTGAGGCATGTCTTCTCGTGGATTGGGTGGGGAAGCATTTCAGCGTTATACATAGGAGTAAAGGAGGCGGATTTTCTCAATCACATCTCCATGGACCACAACGGGTGTTCTTCCTAACAGTTGGGGAGAACTGGTGATGGATCTGATGGCGTCAACCAGAAATGTGAAGGTGAGAAGATTTTTCAGCAGAAGAAAAGAAAACTGGTCACTGGATCTAGATGCCTAGAATCATCAGTCAGAACTACACTTGCAAGGAAGCATACTTTCAGCCACTCTTTTTAATATGTATTTGTTCCTTTATGTAGAATATTGGATCAGAAGGTACCTTTTTACAAGGCTTACACTGGTGATATTCAGATTCTCTTTCCATTAAAAATGGCTATAGAAACAACAGTTCTGAGAGTTACCAATTGTTTAATGGATATAAAGACCTGGATGACTGCCAGTCAGCTGGTACTGAACATAAAGAAGATAGAGGCTATGTTAATTTTTAAAATGTTGGATTGGGTTCCTGCCCTGGAATAATGTTTGATGGCACACTGATTCCATCTAAGGTCAAAACACACAATTTATGCTTCTTAATGGACCCAACTTTAATATATGTAGCACATTTGAATAGCTTACTAGGATCAAGTTTTTATAAATTATGGGTTTTACGACATCTTGGTGGAGGAGTAGCCTAGTGGTTAGAGCCAGCAGGCTATGAACCAGGGAAGCCAGAGTTC
Source organism: Rhinatrema bivittatum (assembly GCF_901001135.1). NCBI lineage: Eukaryota > Metazoa > Chordata > Amphibia > Gymnophiona > Rhinatrematidae > Rhinatrema > Rhinatrema bivittatum. The sequence continues at coordinate 87,913,930 of NC_042615.1, read as the reverse complement.
AAATCCCACTACCACTCCTTGTGAGCTTGGGCAAATCACACACTATTGAATCAGATTAGATTATAGCCAACATAGACTGTAGTAGCCCTCTGGGGACATAGAAAATACCTACTGTACCTGAATGTTATGCACCTTGAGCTCTAATGAAAAGGCATGAGCTAAGTACACTAAATAGAAGAAAGAGAAGGTGATTATGCCAGGGGATGGGGGGAGAGGAAAGGAAGGTGAAGAAGATTATGCCTGGGAGTAAGTTGAGGAAAGGAAAGGAACTGAACTGTGATTATGCCTGGGGTTAACAGGGAAGGGATGGTGATTATGCCAGGAGGTTAGAGGGAGCGGAAAGAGAAGGTGATTGTACCAGAGGGTGGGAGGAGAAGGAAGGGAAGGTGATTGTGCCTGGGGGGAAGCTGAGAAAAGAGAAGGGACAATGATATTGGCAGGGGGTAGGAGTAGAAGAAAAGAAAGAAAAGGTGATTGTGCTGGGGGGGTTATGGGAAGAGGGGATGTGATTATGTCTGTTGGGAAGGGGAAGGAAGGAAAAGCAGATTATGCCAGGAGATTGGAGGAGAGTAAAGGAAAGGGATGGTGATTTTCTCACAGGACAAGCAGGATGGTAGTCCTCACAAATGGGTGACATCGAGGATGGAGCCCTGTACGGAAAACTTTTCTGTCAAAGTTTCAACAAGCTTTGACTGACACTGGCACACTGGGTGCACTGAGCATGCCCAGCCTGCAATTATCCCTGTGAGCCACAGGTGTCTCCCTCAGTCTTCTTTTTTCCGCTCTGCAGTAAGCATAGCGGTTGGAGCTCTGTGAGGATTTTTTAACTAATTACCTCATGGAAACACTTAACTTTTCACTTCAAAAAACACTTTTCCCTGCACAGGTCTCCCTCCGCGTACGTTTTTACGACGCTCGGTGAGTACTAATTCTTATTTTTCGGTCAGTTTCTGTCACTATCTTAAGGTTGTTAACTGACTGAAGCCTTCCCTTCCCCCATTTTTCAGTTAGCTTTAAACAGCTTGCGAGTATCTCTGTGACACTCTGCTTGCTTATGCTAGTGGGGTAGGGATTTTTTCCTTAACTTTAGGACCTCTGTAGCTTCAAGTCCTTCGTTCCCTGGTACCCTCACGCAGTCGATACCCTATCGCTACACCGGGACCCTCCTAAACCGCCCTGGGCTTTTATATGTCATCAGCGCCCCTCCCCCCACGGTGCCCTGATGCCTTTATCCATGTTTTTTGCTTTTCAGTGCTACCAGGCTTTTTCCTCCTACGCACTGTTTTTTTCCTTGGGCTTCCTCGGTGCCGTCCCTACCCGGATGCATGCCATTGACGCACACGCTGTTAGTCACTGCCATGCATACTCGGGTCGCCGCCACCGCTGCCCGAGACACTTTTTAACGATCCCAGGGTCACTTCATCGATGCCACCCCCCCTTTTGGGGATGCCATCGATGCCCCATCCTCCCCAACGATGTCCAGCCCTTTTCCATCGGTGGGCATCAGTGCCACATCGATTCGTCGGTGGGCATCGATGCCGGATGGTCCCCATCGGTGGACATCGGTGCCGGATGGTCCCCATCGATGGACATCGGTGCCGGATGGCTTGTCCGTCGATGGCATCGGTGCCAGGTCCTTTTGCATCGATGGACACCGATGCCCAGGTGTTTCATCCATGGGCATCTATGTTAGAATGCATCCATCGAGGGCAGTCGATGCCAGGCTGCTCCCATCGGTGAAATTCGATGCCCAGGTGGGTCCCATCGGTGGGTATCCATGCCGGCTCGATTCCGTGGATGGGCGTTGATGCCAATGCCAGCCTTATGGCTGGCATCGATGCCCATGCCGATTCCAGGACTGGCGTTGATGCCGGGATGGAATTCATCGACTGGGAGATCCATGCCATCGATTCCATACGTGTCCATATCGATGCCACCGACACACGTGTCTGGGGCACCGATGCCATGTACACTTGGAAATCTGAGTCTGTCCAAATCGATACCGTCAACGTCTGTGGCCCTATAGTTGATGCCCGTGGCCATGCCACAAACGGCATAAATGCCCGCCTCCATGCATCGATGCCCTCGACACCTCCGTTTTCCTTCGGTGTCCTTGACGCCCTATTGATTCGACTTCGACTCAGTCGATGCCGGTATCTTTTTCAATAACGGCAATGTTTTTCGATTATTCGATTCCACATCGTTTCAAAGATACCTATGCCACTGCTGTCAGTGCCCGTCACTGTCATCATTCTCCTGGCCAGTCATCGACAATTTTTCATACCCATTTTGATGATATCCTCGAAGCCCCTTAGGTTGCCTTCAATATCGTCAATACCGACATAGCACCGCCACATAATACCCTCGCCTCCTCACATTGCTCCACGCTTTGGGTTCTTTTTTAAGCCCCGTATTAGCTTAAGACACTCCATTGTGTCAGGAGCAGAGCAGGCGTGCTGACAGTTCGTCATCGATCGCCTTCCAGGACGATGAGGGCTTCCATCTCGGCGCTGGGGAAAGACCGGTCCGAGCACCGTGGCACCCATCATCGCCGACATCGTGATCGTCCCTGATTCTTATCCCAGTTCGAACTAGGACCTAGTCTCCTTCGACTCATGCTCGCAATTCCTTAGGGTTATAAAGTTTCTCCTGAAAGCTGTCAACCCATTATGCATCTATTGCACTCCAGCATAGTTTCTCATAAACTTCCTGGACGTTGCACCCATGAGTTATGCCCTTATGCCTTCCAATACTGCTTTTGCAACAATTCTTTGTGCATACAGACAGACAGCATAGGGACAATGTGCTTTCCAACTCATAAGCACGCATTACCTCTTAGCTGCTCTGCTAGACAGCTGCGCAGCTCTACCCTTGGCCCTTGTTCACTTCATGCGTCCTTGGGCCACATATCTAAGAGATTTAATGAACGCTCTATCAGACCTTCTCCACGTAGGTTCTATCCTCTCGAATGGTCTCAATTACATGTGTACAGGGCAAATCTTTTAACGCTGAGTTTAACTAAACTTTCCTCTGCGTCTGCATCACTCCATACGATGCACAGGTTCTGCTCCCTGCACATGTTTCCTATGCGTTCCCTTAGATACCTTTTCTTCCATCAAAGGCCTCTTCAATATATCTCTTCTGCTGCCTCTCGTAGCCAGCATTCTTCTAATGTTGAACTGGGATGGGGTTCAGTATTCTTTTCCCCACTCCCTGACTGAGATCAGTATGCTTTCCCATACTTCTCAATCCATCATATCAGTAACCTTTTATTCTCTCACCAGTCAGTCCCAAATCATAGACTTACTGATGTTCTTAGGTTCTGGTAGCGTCACAAAACCTTCTAAACATAAATCTTGCCGTTTAATATGGCAGGCTTTACCTCCTGACGCTAAAAAAAAAAAAGAGGTATTACCCCTTTTACTTTTCCACCATTTTTTCTTACTCCCTCGGATTCTGTTCTCCAGACATCCTCCACATAGATACACCTTTCTCTTAGGAGGTGTATCGTTTTGGGAGTTGGGTTCCCGTTTTCGGTAATCCTCTCTGAGTCGGCTTACCATGGATTATCCACTGATCAAGCCGCCTCTATTTCTCTAATCACGGAATGAACATATATATTCTCCTTAAGTCTCATACATTCTACGTTTGAGCCTTTCCATTCCTCTCTTCCACAGTTTGGCAAGGGAACTTCTTTCCCTCTTAATGTCATTCCTGCCAGCAGGGTCCGTGAGTTATGCACTCTTTCCATACTCACCTGACTCCGTTCCTCTGCCACTGAGTAGTTCTACGCATTCAACTTTCTATCCTTTTCAGGTAGATGTTGTATCTCCTTTCCTCAGGAAATACTCTATTAATTTTTCCTAACCTCTCTCTCTCGCCCTAGGGAGAGACTGGGTTTTCCACATTCCTGGACAGTAATGCTGCGCTTACATTCTATCTACATTGCACTGCATTCCATGTGAATTCCACTTGACTCTTTCCTTCATGCAAGGGTCAAGCTGCTACTTCCAGTGGCCACACAGACCTAATCCTTCTGATTAAGTGGTCTATATTTCCTTTCCTACCAACAAGCAGACATTTCACTACAACACTGTGGGTATCCACATACTGTTGTGTCCGTCTTAGCCTTAACAGCTTCCCTTTGGTTACTGCTGCTTGTACTTTTTTATCAGGTTGCAGCCTGGAGTCCTCTCCATACCTTCGCAGCCTATTATTGCTTACATTTGACTAGCCGGCATGCTCCATGTTTGGCCAGTCCGCCTACTCTTACTTTTTTCAATTCACTACCCAACATCCTTCCACGAACCCATTATGGTGTTGCGGATGCCCTCCGTTCCCATTTCCACCTCAGTCGTTACGCCTTTGCGCATCTGCGGTGTATCTGGTGCATTCCCGGGCATCCTCAGCTCGGTACTCACCCATTTGTGAGGACTACCATCCTGCTTGTCCTGTGAGAAAGCAAATGTTGCTTACCTGATGTAACAGGTGTTCTCACAGGACAGCAGGATGTTAGTCCTCACGAAACCAGCCCGCCACCCCGCGGAGTTGGGTCTGTATACTTTTATTTTAGTTTCGCTTGCGCTTTTTAGCTATAAGACGAGACTGAGGGAGACACCTGTGGCTCACAGGGATAATTGCAGGCTGGGCATGCTCAGTGCACCCAGTGTGCCAGTGTCAGTCAAAGCTTGTTGAAACTTTGACAGAAAAGTTTTCCGTACAGGGCTCCATCCTCGATGTCACCCATTTGTGAGGACTAACATCCTGCTGTCCTGTGAGAACACCTGTTACATCAGGTAAGCAACATTTGCTATATCAGAGGGAGAGAGGGAAGAGAAGGAGATTTAAACTAGGGCATGGGGGAGGGGAAAGGAAGGGGAAGCTGATTATGCCATGGGGGTGGGAAGGAAGGGTGATGTGTATTTACTGCATCTCCTGCTTTATCATTGCAAGCCACCGATCATTATTCCAAGAGTATGCCGTGCCTCGATGTCACCCATGGTGTTTTGGTTTGTCGCACCCGTTAGATGTTGTCCCTCAAAGTGTTGATGCTCCATAAATAATGACATGATCATATCTGTGGCCACAGTCTTGAAGGCCAATCAACCTGCCCCAACATTTTTCCCCGTCATGAACAAGCGGTCCACCATCTGGACTACTAAAGAATCTTAGCCTTCTTTCTAGAGCAGACTAAAGCCCATAGAAAGTCTACCCACCTTTTTGTCTCTTTTGACCCAAAAAGAACTGGAATCATTGTAGCCAAATATACTGTCTAACTGAATACCAGATTTCAACTTTTTTGGTATACCCAGGCAGGCCTATCTCTATCAAGACTCATAATGTTAGAGCAATGGCACTCTCTGTAGACCACCTGAGATCGGCCTCCATAGAAAAGATTTTCAAGGCTGCAACATGCTGCTGACACAATCCCAGTGCAACAGCAGGTTTGGTTACTCTGTCCTCTTTTTAAGGGGGTAGAGCCTGACTTCATCCCTTTTAAGGCACATTTTTATTAAGTTGACCTTAAAAAAAAAAAAAAAAAAAAATACAAATTGAGATGCTCCCAATAAAAAATATTGTTCATCTGTTTGTGTGTTCTGTTTTTTTTACACTGTTTTGTTTGAAGGCAACCCGTGCCTAGGGATTCCCATTTGTGCAAACTGTTATCCTTCTGGTCTTCAGAGAAAGCAAAGTTGCTTACCAATAACTAGTGTTATCCAAAGACAGCAGGATACCAGACTGCCCAAGAAATTGGTTTCTTCCAGAAGAGCTTTAATAGGACTGAAGAGGGGGGGGCGGCTCCACATGAAGGTGATGAAATTGGATGTCTCATACATGCTTAGTGAGAGCATGTAAAAAGCTGAGGGAGCTTCTGGAAAAGAGATCTGTCCTGAGCTCCAGTGTTGACATCACCCATTTATGTGTGTTGGTATGATGATGTCCTTGGAGAACACCTGCTACAGGAAAGCCACTTTGCTTTCATGATCATTCTTGAAAACTCCTGAACAGAATTTTTATGTTTTTGGCAAAGTGGTGGTGGGCAAGATGCATTTTAGAAAAAGAGGTCTTGGAATGAGTCTGGATTTAATGCAGAGTTGTAATTCGACTCGTAATAGTAATAGTGGTGATGTCCACTATTCAGGACAATCCCTATTACACAAAACATTTTCTCATAGCAAAAAAAAAAACCAAGCCTTTTTAACTAGAGCAGTTAAAATTTTAAATTGATAACATTTTTTTCCTCCATTAACCTGCTTGTGTGTATTGTCTTTTTGTTCTTCTCTTTGGCAGACAATGATGAATAAATTCCACTCAGGACATTCCATTGCTCGCTGCCATGTGCTGCTGGAGGAGAGCCAAGGCTCCAAGTTCCATTTAGCAGAATACCAGTTTCCTTTGGAAAATGTTACAATCACTTCGTGGGGAGAAATGAGTGAAGCATGCTGACTGTGGGAGCTGGAAAAAAAAAAGCCATGTCTTATTTGACACATTCTTCCTTGATGGATTTCTTCCATTCCAAACTTAATAGCTCTAAGTTATGTTATGGTTTTTGAAAATATAACCACACCCAAAGCACACAAAAATGGTCTTAGAATCTGTACTTTTAAATTGTTCACACACAGATTTATCATGTAAGAAGGTGGTTTCTGTGAAAACGGCTGTCTTAGACATTAGATTTAAGCAGTGGCTGTAGAAGGGTCCGGGTTGTGACAGATCCACCTTCTGCCATTTCATTTGTTTTCATGCTACCGAAAATGGCCTCTGTTTATATCTAAATACTAAAGACTCACCTCAGCCAGGTAAGGTACATATTCAAATAAGATCTTAATTGGGCCAGTTCATAGCTGTTTTCAGAATAAATTTGCAGTCTTTTAAGATTTGTTTCCTATTTTTTCCTCTTCCCAGTTACATTGTTTCGGGGTTCTTTTTGTTTTGGGTTTTTTTTTTTTTTTTTTTTTAAGATTTAAAAAATGTAGGCATAGCACAATCCTACAGACTGTTGAAAGATTGCATTATTATTTGCAGCTGGACCTGGGAAACTGAAAAGTTAAGCTCTGTAGACTATCTTGTAACATTAAGTTAAAGTTGGTATTATGTATATTATTTCTAATGTTCCAAAATAAAGACTTAATTTTTGTATGCTTGTTATTTCTGATGTGGCACTGGTGATGTCATTTTTTTTCAATGCCAAGTGTATGCTCTAGAAAGAATGGAAGAGTGGAATGTGATAGAATAATTCAAATACCTAACTAGTTTGCAAAAAAATACAGTAAGCTTTTCCATAGGAAAAGAAATTAAGGAAAAGGGACTATTGTATGCTCAGAGTAAATACGGAAAAAAAAATATACAGAAAGGAATACAATAAAACAAAAAAGCACATCTATTCCAAGGACCATGGAACTGGGGCCTCCCTCATTTTCCATGGTTCTGGAAGCATTGACAGAGTCTACTTGGGGCTATGGTAATTAAGGAGTAGAAGCTTTTTCTGCCATGCCATAGCCAGTTCCTGCTTCGTTGTGGTCTGTTTTTTCAACTGAGTTTCTGAAGTATCTTCATCAAGCTTTTTGTTTGGAGCAGAATTCATGGAACATCCTTCTCATTGCATTTACCTCAGGCAGATTTACCTCCATTTTCTGACTGTAAGAGAGCTAGAAAGAAGATGAAGAAGATAAATCCTCCAGATCAGACACTTTATTGAGCCAGGGGAGTGAAAGGCAGTGTGACTGATAAAGTAGTTGGAGGAGGAGGGAAGACAGTGACTCTTCACTGATTTGCTTCTTTCATAAGGAGGATCTCATGGTCTTAATTTCTCAGTCCTTATGGATTTTTAATATTGCAGAGGAAAAGGGGGATGAAGATGCAAATTCTGCAGAAGATCCTATCATGGCAGTTTGTGAAAACCATCCAAAGCCTTTCCTCTCCCTAAGTAAGGAGTTGATCTTTGGTGAATGGGATTCTTCTAAGACCAATTTTAAAGGAGGAAAGGCTATGACAAAGCTTTATCCCCTGAATACACAAGAAGGGGAAAAGATAAAGGTTCCTAAGGTGAACACTGTTTTGTGTGGTCACTAGACGGACAACTGTTCCTGTAGAGGGTGCTGAGTCTCTTAAGGATGTGCAAGATAGGAGGATTGAAACTGTGAAGCAAACATTTGAAGCATCCAGTTTGGCTCTCTAGGCAACTGTGTGGTGGGATTATAGCAAAAAAAACGGATTATATTTGTCTCAGAATGCACAGAGAGAACCAACACCTTCTAAGGCACCACCTTGGATGAGGCTGCACAGATGGAACCAGGGACAGCCTTTTTGGCGGATGTCTCATATGATTTGGTTTGAGCCATATCTAGGAGTATGGTTTTTATGTTGATAGTGCTTGTTATGGCTGTGTAACTAGTCTGTGGACTCTATATCCAAGGCTCAGCTGATCAAGTTTCTTTATATTTGGTAAAACCTAGAGAAGTTTGTGAAGGCCTTGGCAGAATCTAAGGTGCCCAGATTACTGAAGGATAAATCCAAAGGATCTTTGTGACACCCCCCCCCCGGCAGGTGTCGTTATCTGAATCCAAAGCATAGGAGAGAAGGAAAGGAGGTTATCAGGTAGACAACGATCTAGACCCTATAATAGATTGCAGTCTTTTAACAGCAATAAGAGAGGAACTAAGGACACAGGCTCAGGCAGTGCTGTGGGCGCTCTGAGCTTGCAATGAAGGTTTGGTACCCAATCTTCGGATTTTACCAGATTATCAGATTAATGCGGATGAAATATTTTTACCAGATTATGTCAGACCAGCAGGTTCTAGGGGTAGTCAAGGATGGCTACGTCCTAGAAATTTTCCACCCTATTCCAAATGCTTTTATGATATCCCCTTGTCACGCTGCACAAAAGGGGGAAACTGTATGAGTAACATTTAAATGGCTCCTTATCTTAGGGGTAGTTGTCTTGCTTCCGACTTTACAGAGAGTCAAAGAAGATATACAATATATTTCGTGGTTACAAAGAAAAAGGATAACTTTCATAAGAACATAAGAAGTTGCCATACTGGGTCAGACCAAGGTTCCATCATGCCCAACATCCTGTTTCCAACAAAGGCCAATCCAGGATTCAAGTACCTGGCAAATACTCAAACAGTAAATAAACTCCATTTTATTAATGCCAGTAATAAGTAATGGCTATTCCTTATGTCAGTTTATGGTCTTCCCTTCCAGGAACTTTTCAAAACCTTTTTAAAACCCAGCTATGCTAACTGCCTTAACCACATACTCTGGCAGTAAATTGCAGAGGTTAATTTTCTCCAATTTGTTTTAAATGTGCTATTTCCTAACTTCATGGAGTGTCCCCTAGTCCTATTATCTGAAAGAGTAAACTGAAACTGAGAGGACTCTTAAAGCTGTTTTTAAGAGTCTCATATGAGCCCTCAAATCCAGAGTAGCTGCCATAGAACCCAATCTTTGATCTGAAGCAGGTGAACAAAGCTCTGAAAATGACTTACTTCAAAATGGATATCTTAAAGTTGGTTATGATAGTGGTAAGACAAAGAGAAAACCTAACATCCTTGAATCTGCTGGAGGTGTATGCTCATATTCTGCTAAGAAACCATCAGAAATATCTTCATTTTGCAATTTTGGGGGATCACTTCCCTTCGGTTTGTCCACTGCCCCAAAAACCTTTTCCAAGATGATGGTGTGCTAGCAGTGGCTCTTTGTCAAGAGGGTATTTTAGTTCATCCTTATCTGGACAATTGGTTTATCTAGTCAAAGTTATCTCAAGAGATCGAGACATATATGGCCAGAGTTTTACAGTTTTTGCAGAATGGGCTGAGTTGTCAGTTTCAACAAAAGCAAGCTGGTTCCATCCTAGACCTTCACATGAAAAAACAACCCCACCCTACTTGTTCAAATATCTAACATCGTGTCATGGGGTAATTTAACGTTTCATATTTAAAACATATTAGTCTTGGTAATTACAATATCATTAGGCATCTTTTATCATAATTTTATTGTAAACTATTTAAAGAAAAAAATTGTACATATATTTCTAAAAATCACACTAATTCTAATACTCCTTTTGACTTCTTCAGCATCTCAATTAATTTAATAAGTCCTTTGATCTTCACAAACTTCGCGATCTCCAATATTCATTGGGCAATGTTCTTATTTTTATTCTCAAAAGAAGCAAAAACACTTGATGAGGCTTCCATTCAATGGCTAAGAGATTTTCTTTTCACAGTTTCAACATTCAATGATATCTCCCAAAAGACCCTCTCTAAAGGGTCTCTCTCTTCTTCAAAAAGATCTTTCTTTACATCCCTATGTACCGTCAATATACGTATGTTTCGCAATGCTGCATTAGAACGTTATTACATATATTCAGCCATTTGAACTACAACAAAGATGAGAACATTTTTATATGAAAGAATGATTTTTTTGTATACCTAAACAAATGTTATATTCCCAAATCTAAATTTAATTAAATTTACTCACGCTTATGATCCAATATCCTATTGATTGTTCTGTCTTTTTCTCTGTTTTCTCTCAAGTTAACACACCACATATCCCCCAAAAGATAGGATATTAATCTGTAGTAAAGACGTCATTATGTAATATGGAAGTTTGTAATATATCAGAGTTTTGAATCTCAGTGCCATTTTTAACCCAATGATGAAATGTGGAGAAGATCGAACCCACTGACACTGAGTAACAGAGATAAGTTGGATCATAGGTGTGACCAGAGCCTCTCAGTACCTGAGAGGCTCTGGTCCAGCAAGCCAGTGCCAGAGAAACTCTGATCCAACAATTCAGCACCAGAGAGAGACTACATAAGAACATAAGAAATTGCCATGCTGGGTCAGACCAAGAGTCCATCAAGCCCAGCATCCTGTTTCCAACAGAGGCCAAAACCAGGCCACAAGAACCTGGCAATTACCCAAACACTAAGAAGATCCCATGCTACTGATGCAATTTATAGCAGTGGCTATTCCCTAAGTAAACTTGATTAATAGCCATTAATGAACTTCTCTTCCAAGAACTTATCCAAACCTTTTTTGAACCCAGTTACACTAACTGCATTAACCACATCCTCTGGCAACAAATTCCAGAGCTTTATTGTGCGTTGAGTGAAAAAGAATTTTCTCCGATTAGTCTTAAATGTGCTACTTGCTAACTTCATGGAATGCCCCCTAGTCCTTCTATTATTCGAAAGTGTAAATAACCGAGTCACATCTACTCGTTCAAGACCTCTCATGATCTTAAAGACCTCTATCATATCCCCCCTCAGCCGTCTCTTCTCCAAGCTGAACAGCCCTACCCTCTTCAGCCTTTCCTCATAGGGGAGCTGTTCTATCCCCTTTATCATTTTGGTTGCCCTTCTCTGTACCTTCTCCATTGCAACTATATCTTTTTTTGAGATGCGGCAACCAGAATTGTACACAGTATTCAAGGTGCAGTCTCACGGAGCGATATAGAGGCATTATGACATTTTCCGTTCTATTAACCATTCCCTTCCTAATAATTCCTAACATTCTATTTGCTTTTTTGACTGCTGCAGCACACTGAGCCGACGATTTTAAAGTATTATCCACTATGATGCCTAGATATTTTTCCTGGGTGGTAGCTCCTAATATGGAACCTAACATCGTGTAACTACATGAGGGGTTATTTTTCCCTCTATGCAACACCTTGCACTTGTCCACATTAAATTTCATCTGCCATTTGGATGCCCAATCTTCCAGTCTTGCAAGGTCCTCCTGTAATGTATCACAGTCTGCTTCTGATTTAACTACTCTGAATAATTTTGTATCATCCGCAAATTTGATAACCTCACTCGTCGTATTCCTTTCCAGATCATTTATATATATATTGAAAAGCACCGGTCCAAGTACAGATCCCTGAGGCACTCCACGGTTTACCCTTTTCCACTGAGAAAATTGACCATTTAACCCTACTCTCTGTTTCCTGTCTTTTAACCAGTTTGTAATCCATGAAAGGACATCACCTCCTATCCCATGACATTTTAATTTTGGTGGAAGCCTCTCATGAGGGAATTTGTCAAATGCCTTCTGAAAATCCAAATACACTACATCTACCGGTTCACCTTTATCCACATGTTTATTAACCTCTTCAAAAAAATGAAGCAGATTTGTTAGGCAAGACTTCCCTTGAGTAAATCCATGTTGACTGTGTTCCATTAAATCATGTCTTTCTATGTTTTACACTTAACTTGACAATGCTTATGTTTTATCCTATTTTCTTCAGATGGATCCTTCTTCCAATTTTTGAAGGATTTTTTTGTGGCTAAAATAACCTCTTTCACTTCACCTTTTAACCATGACGGTAATCGTTTTGCCTTCCTTCCACCTTTCTTAATGCGCGGAATACATATGGACTGTGCCTCTAGGATTGTATTTTTAAACAATGTCCAAGCCTGTTGAATACTTTTAACCTTTGCAGCTGCACCTTTCAGTTTTTTCTAACTGTTTTCCTCATTTTATCAAAGTTTCCCTTTTTAAAATTTAGTGTTAGAGCTGCAGATTTACTTATTGTCCCCCTTCCAGTTATTAGTTTAAATTTGATCATGTTATGATCACTGTTGGCAAGTGGCCCCACCACCGTTACCTCTCTCACCAAATCTTGCGTTCCACTAAGAATTAAATCTAAAATAGCTCCCTCTCTTGTTGGTTCCTGAACCAATTGCTCCATGAAGCAATCATTTATTACATCCAGGAACTTTGTCTCTAGCAAGTCCTGATGTTACATTTACCCAGTCAATATTGGGGTAATTGAAATCTCCCATTATTATTGCACTGCCAAATTGGTTTGCTTCCCTGATTTCTCTTAGCATTTCGACATCTGTCTGACCATTTTTTCCAGGTGGACGGTAGTATACTCCTATCACTATACTCTTACCCATATAGATTCTACTGAGACTGCTCCATCACCTCACCTTTGAAGAGATGCTAGTGTAACACTTTGGCTCCAAGTGATCTTTTCTCCCCCTAGGACCTGGATTGTGCAGCCTGTGACCCCAGAAAACTCAATACCTGCTAGCCAGACACCTAAGGTTTTTGCCTCTGCTTTGAATAACCAACATACTGGCCTCAGCTCCCATGGCAAATGGAACCTAGAAAGGGGGAGGGAGGGTTAAAAGGAGGAGATACTATCATGATTCTCTGCCTGCTACTCAGTCTCCCCAACAGCAGAGGTCATCAGTGAGCCTCACCCAAAGCCGCTTTAGCCTCATCCTTGCTGATCACATGACATGACAGATCGATGTAGCCCAACATTTCCATGCACTCCTTGCCTCTTCATTGAGTCACATCGGTCCTTGACCCTTACCAAATACAAAATGAAGAGATAATAAAGTATAAATAGAAACATGCAGACAAAAACTGAACTTGAAATCGCAACAAGGCAGACTCTGTATGGAATGGAAAAACAAATCTCATTCCTCACTAAACATCAAACAATAACATCAAGAAATATAAAGCATCAATCATAATAGTAAAACCAAACTCATAAAAAGAAAAAATATTTCAAAACAGCTGATGAAAAGAACATCCAATGATTACAAACATATAACATTGTTTTTTTAATTACCAAACATTGATAAAGTATTTCAAAATATCAGACACAGCAAACACCCAATAATTAAAATTTAAGCAAAAATAAATCCCCTGCTTTCCATACCTGGGAACTTTAGATTCCAGTCACCCTGTGATTGTCATGGATTAATAAGGGATGGGAGATATGCACAACTTTCTTCTCTCTCTAACACATATGTTCATTCTCTCACACACTTTCTCATTAGATCATACACTCACGCTGTTGTTCACACACACGCTCACTGCCTCAATCGCTCACTCACACATGCTCTCTGGCTCAGTTGCTCTCTTTTATACTCACACAAAGGCCCACTGTCTTAAATAGTTCTCTTGGTCAAACCTATGTTCATTGGCTCACTCGTTCTCTCTCGCTCACAAACATGCTCTGGTAACCACAACAAGCCTGACTGTATTATGCAGTGCAACAATGGAAAAACAAAAACATAATCACTCTTTACAAAACATCAAGCAATAAAATCAAGAGCTATAAGACATTCATAATATTGAAACCATGAAAAGACTGAATACTGGGAGGAGGAATAGCCTAGTGGTTAGAGCAGGGGACTATAAACCAGGAGACCAGGGTTTGAGTCCTGCTGTCGCTCCTTGTGACCTTGGGCAAGTCACTTTACCCTCCATTGCATAATTATGAAAACATCCTGCAAGAAGTTCCTGGTGAAGACCAGTCTGACAACTCCCTGCCTTCATCATCATTATCTTCAGGAAATTGAGTGTGGCTTCCCATACAGAAAGCAAAATCTAGATTATAAGCATTATTTGTTGGATAATTGGCAATTTACTCTTTATTTACCTATGCCCTTTGGAGATCCTATGTGAATCCAACTCTCTAAACTTCTGTAAAGAAGTACATAATAAAATACATTATCTGATTAGTTTGTAATTTGTAGTCTTGACTTAGAATAAAACCTTGAGCCAAATTTTAAAAGTGTTGCTTGCACTAAAAGGTCCATATAAGTGCATATGTGGGCCATATGCGAGCAATAGAGATTTTAAAAGATGCTAATTACATGCATACTAAGAAAAAGGGGGTGGAAAAGTGGGCAGGGATTGGGTGTTCCGGGGCAGGTCCAACAGTTATGTACATAAATCCGGATTTTAAAACGAGACCATTGCGCATGGCAGCTTAATAACCACGTATATTTACTGCTGCTACTCCTGATGAGGAGTAAGTCTGCAGAAATCACGTTTTAGGCCTAACACAGAGTGAGAGGTCTGGGTCAATTGGGGGGAGGGCAGGATAAAAGTACCAGAGGGATCTGGATGACCTCGAGATTGACTAACTGGTGCACTAATTAGAAACCTGGGAATGTCCTTCACGCGAGCATGTTTTAAAATCCGCTTACCTACACGGGTTAAAGCCAACAAAGTCCTAAGGAAGATACCAAATTGTTTGCTCGAGTAACCACTTAAAATTAGGAGCATACTTACATGTAGTAGGTATATTTTAAATCATACGCGCGCATGATTTAAACTTCCAGCATATGTCCACACGCATGCCCATACGCGTATGGGAGCCTGCACACTCGTTTTAAAATAAGCCTATTAGCTTATTTGGAATTTCTAGGTTTCCTCGATGTATTTAGTATTAATTTGATTTTCAAAGAGTTTAGGCTCCTAACTTTGGAAGTTAGACTCTTAGATCGGTGTTTCCTAACCTTTTATGCCCAAGGTACACCTACAATAACAAAAATGTGTGGGGCACCAACCTGCAGGCAGTGAGGACTCAAATGGCCAAAACAAGATCTAGAAAAGTACTGAAAGCCCTACCGGTCTTTCTTCCAAATTTTAAAACAAAGGAAGAGGGGAGCAGAGACAGACACAGTCATCAAAATGAACAAGCTTTTTCTGTATGTATAAGTGCAAGAGAAGAGAAGTGGAGGAGTAGCCTAGTGGTTAGAGCAGCAGGCTACAAACCGAGGAAACCAGGATTCAATTCCCACTGTCACTCCTTGTTACCTTGCTCAAGTTACTTTACCAACCATTCTGTACCTCAGGTACAAAAAAATTTATATTGTAAGCCCTTTGGGGATAAGGAAATGCCTGAATGTAATCCAAAAGTGCCAAAAAAAACCCCAGAATATAAAAATCTAAAATAAATAAGTTGTTATGCAGCCATCTGAGTTACTATGGTTGCATCTTGCAGCTGCCAAAGCTCTATTGCTGCTGCTGCTTCCAACACTCAAAAGTTAGTCACATCCAGTACTCTGCATGTTCTCCCCATCTCACTCTGGAGATAATCCAGGCTGGAAGGATTCAACTTTAAGGAAGATGAGGTGCTGTGTGCAATGTGTGTGCTGTACAACAGGGCCCAGCTTTTGGTGTCCTGCACACTTCCCATTAATTACCACAATCGGGCTCATGCTACAGCTAGGAAGAAGATGCACGCAATGTTTACACATTCTCTGAATGAAGTTTCTACAAGTTTAAGGGCTACTGCTGGTGTATTTTGTTATGAGGTGCTGAGAACAGAACCCAGACATTGGCCTGGATCTGAGCATCAGGCCTTTGAGACTTTTCCATGGTATACCTGCTCTCAGGTCTGAATGTACACTGGTTGGGAAACACTGTTCTAAATTGACCCTTTCAAAAATGTACTAGGGTCGAGACCCTA
Organism: Rhinatrema bivittatum; assembly: GCF_901001135.1. Taxonomy (NCBI): domain Eukaryota; kingdom Metazoa; phylum Chordata; class Amphibia; order Gymnophiona; family Rhinatrematidae; genus Rhinatrema; species Rhinatrema bivittatum. Next base: position 87,897,700 of record NC_042615.1, on the reverse strand, counting down.
AAATTAGGCTTCTAGTTTCACTAGGTTCCTAAATTTAGGGTCTTAAAAGTGGGTGGCTAAAAGGGTGGAGTAAACAGGTGCTTAACACTGATTTTCAGCACTAAGCATCCAACTTAGGCGCTTAAATCTAGGAAAATGAATATCGGGCCTAAATTTAGGGACTACATTTTACAATCCTAAATTTATAGGATTTTTCAGCTGAAAACTTAGGATTCTACATTTGGCTGAAAATAGGTGCCTAATTTATACACTTTCGGGCGGATTTTAAAAGCCCTGCTCGCATAAATCCGCCTGGATTTACGCGAGCAGGGCCCTCGCGTGCCAGCGCGCCTATTTTGCATAGGCCGCCGGCGCGCGCAGAGCCCCGGGACGCGCGTAGGTCCCGGGGTTTTTTGAAGGGGGTGTGTCGGGGGCGTGTTGGGGGTGGGGCCGGATGACGTGGCGTTTCGGGGGAGGGACTGGGGGCGTGGTCCAGGCCTCCGGACCAGCCCCCTGGTCGGAAGACTGCTCTGCCACTGGTGTGCTACTCTCTCTCCTCCCATGGCACTGAATATAATAATCTACGCTGCTGGCGCGCGTAGATTTACGTCTGCTTCTTGCAGGCGTAAATCTAGGGACAAAGGTAAGGGGGGGGTTTAGATAGGGCCGGGGGGGGTTAGGTAGGGGAGGGGAAGGTGAGGGGAGGGCGAAAGGAAGTTCCCTCCGAGGCCGCTCTGATTTCGGAGCGGCCTCGGAGGGAACGGAGGCAGGCTGCGCGGCTCGGCACGCACAGGCTGCCCCGATCCAGGATTTTATAAGATACGCGCGGCTATGCGCGTATCTTATAAAATCCTGCGTACTTTTGTTTGCGCCTGCTGCGTGAACAAAAGTACGCGATCGCGCTTTTTTTTAAAAATCTACCCCTTATGTTTTTGGAGCACATCCTTTTTTTTTTTTTTATCAAGCTCATTATTCATTATTTCGATTTTATCATCACTTATTTAGCTAATTTTCCCCTCTCACTGGCAATATTAGTGGTGGAGACTGATCTGCAGCCTTTAGAACTACCAGTTAAGCATGGGGGGTGAGCAAAGCCCTCAGTGCAATTATGGGCAGCACCTGTGATTGGATGATTATGCCGCCTGGGAGGGAGGGGTATTATGTATGCAGCAGGAGGCACTTTTGTTTTATGGAATGATCTGGTTCTGTGCTTGAGATTCTTAGTTATTGTTCCTGTCTTTTTTTTTACAGTTTCTGACTGTGCAGCTCCCATGTAGATGGGACCGGTACTGGTGTACATAATAAAAGTTGGTTAATAATTGCAGGCTACACTTAATATTTTACAGTAGGCACATCTTGGAACAGCTCTCTTCCAGCATGAATGAATGGCTCTAGTGCAGCTACAGTATGAACCTTGCAGTGCCTGAAATCCTGTGCCTTTCTCAAAAGCTGGCAAATACGGGGTGGGAGTTCAGGCAGCGTGCAGCTCCCACTCTGAGAGCCATGCTGTGCTGCACCAGATCCTCTTCTCCCACAGTCTTGCCGAGATTTGCTCTTCCTGCAAACTCTATTGCACTGGCTCCTCCTTCCAGCTCATGGAGCCTGCTGTTTACATTCCTAGGCTCATGTGAGCCAGTGCTTCAGGAATTATGCACGTATAAAGGTATATTCAGTGCCATGGGAGGAGAGAGAGTAGCACACCAGTGGCAGAGCAGATGTGAAAATGCTCAATAACTAAATGCTCAACTAAACCAAAAATTTTCCCTATGTGAAAAAAAAAGTAATGTGGATGTTGAAGCACATGAAAAGTGTGAGTTATGGGTCACAGTGTGCTCTGTCTGTGTGGAAGAATTTGAATGAAATTATATAAATGATTCAAAAGTTATTAGTTGGTTCTATCGTAAATTTCAGGGATTCCAGCTATGAATTTCTTTATTAGTTGTGCAGACAGTTGTCACAAGGTTTGAGACTGCGCTGTTTAGCTAGGCCTTATAGCTTAAGGCAGGACATGTGACAAAGTTGGCTAAAGAGCAAGTTAGCATACACCAGTAATCTAGAGGGATTAATGTATTGTGACTGACACAGCCCTGGATACGCAGTTAGAAAAAGAAACTTCCTTGTTCACTCACAAAAGGCAGGTGAACCAAAGATGACATCTAGCTAGAGCATTCTAGGAAAAATAAATATATAATCTTTGGTATCCAGGCTCCTAACATATATAGCAATACATAAAGATGACAGTTAGATCACATAGCAACATGTAAGCTTAAGCGTAGGTATTAGTTACAGGACATTAATGAATATTAAAATAGTTTTAAATTCTGCCAACTGATTTGTTACCTCACAGCCACGATGCCAGGACCTTTAAAGCGAAGCCAGGATCCCGAAGACGTCCTTTCCCGCCTGAAGAGAGGGACCTTGCTGGCTCGGTGCCACCCATCAGGGTCAGAGCCGTCCCTCTTCCCCCCTCGCTTGACTCGCTCGTCCCGTGCCGAGGCCTGCCTGACCGAAGCCATCGACCGCACCAGCGCTGAGGCCCGCCCATCGCTGCGCCCCCTGGCCTATCGGAGGCCAGGCGCCCCGACCTACCTCACAGGCGCGATGCCAGGACCTTTAAAGCGAAGCCTGTATCCCAGTCGCCGCGCGTCGAAGGGGCACAAACAAAGGGGCCTGCCCCTTAGTGCGCCCCTTTGTGCACCCCCTACGCCACATTCCCGATTGCCTAGCTTCTTCCCCCCCCCCCTCTTTGTCCCTTCCAACCTCCCTTTCCCTTAATGCTTATCTAATCAGACCATTGTAACTAGAACCGTAGCCACCTTGCTGCCCCTAGCAGTTATACCCCCCCTGAAATACAGCATCTTTGGCTTACCTCCACCTTACTACAGTATCTCTATTGTTAATTGTACCTCTCTTGCAACGGCATTTGCCATCCCAAAGGTTACCTAAGCGGCATCTGCCTCCCTAAGGTAAGCCAAGCTATCCACTGTTAACTGGACCCCTCTTACTCTATTCTCTTTCCCACTTTGCCCCCCCCAATTTGGCCGTCTATCACTACCAATTTTACCATCAGTCGCTTCCTTTCCCCCTCTCCCTGGCCTTATAATGGCAACCTACCCAATCCCCCGCATTCACAACCCATCCCTCAGACCCCTTTCCTCCCCCACTACAACTCTCCCGCCCATCGCAAGTCCCTTCTCCCCATCCTCATCTCCCCCCAACACAGCTACTAGGACTCACAACCCTATCCATAGTCCTTTTCAATGCTCAATCTCTCTCCAAAAACCCCCAATCCTTAATGATCTCCTTGTTGACTGCAAGCCTGAAATCTGCGCCATCATAGAAACCTGGCTCAAGGATTCTGACATTGTCCTCCTCAATCAGCTCCCCACACTCTCTTATGATATCTTCACCATCCCGAGACCTAAGAAAAGAGGCAGAGGCCTCCTTTTAGCAGTTAAAAAGTATATAAAACTCAACCCTGTGAACATTGACACCCCTCCCAGATTTGAAATTAGTCTGTTCAAATCCCCAGAACTACAAATTTGCCTTGTCTACTCCCCCCCCCCCCCCCCCCCCCCCCCCGGCCTTCTAGAACTCAACCCTTCCCCTCTCATTGAATTCATTTCTGACAACATCAACATCGAAATACCAGCCATTTTACTAGGAGACTTCAATCTCCCCTTTCATCGTCCTATGAAACCTTTTTTAACTCACTCCATGCCATTGGCTTTAAACAAATCATCTCTTCCCCCACCCATAAAGCTGGGCACACCCTAGATCTTAATTTCATTAATTCCTGTATCCACTCTCCCAACACACCCTCGTGCACCCCTGTTCCTTGGTCGGACCATTCCCTCATTGAAACACTACTCTCTATAAATGCCCCAACCACTCGCCACCCTGCTCAAAGTACCACTATTGTTTTCAGAAAATCCTGCTCCAGTGAGGACCTAATCTCAGCCTTATCCAATTTTCTGTCCAAACTCGACTACACCAATCCAGAAGCTGCACTTGCCTCGAGGAGCAACCTCACCCTTGACATTGCAAATAATTTATGTCCGATCACTAGACGCGACTTGCACCCATCTTCAAAAAATCTAAAACCATGGTATACCACTGAATTAAAAATAATGAAAAATAAACTCAGACGGAGAGAGAGAATATGGTGTAAAGACCCTTCACCTCCATCTACAAATCTGCCCTTTACTGCTACAGACTCGCCACACTTGTCCAAACGTGACTTTTACACTTCCAAAATACATGAATACATGTTCAACCCCAAAGCCCTTTTCTCCGACGTTGCGGATCTCATTGTCAGCCCCTCCCCCCATCCCTGACATTGAAGTTAGTATCAAATGTGAAGAACTAGCTCTCTACTTCCACAAAAAAATAGCAAACATCCTCCTCAGATTCCCCCATAACCCATTTTCCATCCCCCCTGCCCAAGCCTAACTACTGCCATCCTTGCCTCCCTTGACCTCACCTCCTCCAAAAAAAATTGAATCAGTTCTTAAAAAGATTAAACCTGCATCCCACCCCACAGACACTATCCCCACTAAAGCACTCCTAACCATTCCCAACACCATCGCTAAACCTCTAACTGACATCATTAATTGCTCCCTCTCCTCTGGCATAGTCCCAGACACACTCAAGCATGCAGTGGTCAAACCCCTGCTCAAAAAAACCTTCGTTAGACCCCAACGACCCATCTAATTTCCGTCCTGTCTCAAACCTCCCACTCATTTCTAAAATCATGGGAAAGGTAGTCAACTCCCAACTCATGGACTACCTTGAAAACAACAATATCCTTCACCCTTCACAATTTGATTTTCACAAGCACTTCAATACTGAAACCCTCTTACTCACCCTTTCTGACAACCTCATCAGAGGCATGGATCAAGGTCACTGCTACTTTCTTGCCCTTCTCGACATCTCTGCATTCGACACAATAAGCCACAGCCACCTCCTCGCCCACCTATCTGACATAGGCATCTCTGGTTCAGCCCTCCTGTGGTTTAAATCCTACCTGACTGGTTCAGCCCTCCTGTGGTTTAAATCCTACCTGACTTCAGTGCCGGGAAAAAAAGTGGAAACTATTCTCAAGATCAAAATCGTAGAGCATATAGAAAGACATGATTTAATGGAACATAGTCAACATGGATTTACCCAAGGGAAGTCTTGCCTAACAAATCTGCTTCATTTTTTTGACGGGGTTAATAAACATGTGGATAAAGGTGAACCAGTAGATGTAGTGTATTTGGATTTTCAGAAGGCGTTTGACAAAGTCCCACATGAGAGGCTTCTACGAAAACTAAAAAGTCATGGGATAGGAGGCGATGTCCTTTTGTGGATTACAAGCTGGTTAAAAGACAGGAAACAGAGAGTAGGATTAAATGGTCAATTTTCTCAGTGGAAAAGGGTAAACAGTGGAGTGCCTCAGGGATCTCTACTTGGACCGGTACTTCTCAATATATATATAAATGATCTGGAAAGGAATAAGACTAGTGAGGTTATCAAATTTGGAGATGATACAAAATTATTCAGAGTAGTTAAATCAAAAGCAGACTGTGATACATTACAGGAGGACTTTGCAAGACTTGAAGATTGGGCATCCAAATGGCAGATGAAATTTAATGTGGAAAAGTGCAAGGTGTTGCATATAGGGAAAAATAACCATTGCTGTAGTTACACGATGTTGGGTTCCATATTAGGAGCTACCACCCAGGAAAAAGATCTAGGCATCATAGTGGATAATACTTTAAAATCGTCGGCTCAGTGTGCTGCAGCAGTCAAAAAAGCAAATAGAATGTTAGGAATTTTTAGGAAGGGAATGGTTAATAGAACGGAAAATGTCATAATGCCTCTATATCGCTCCATGGTGAGACCACACCTTGAATACTGTGTACAATTCTGGTCGCCGCATCTCAAAAAAGATATAGTTGCGATGGACAAGGTACAGAGAAGGGCAACCAAAATGATAAAGGGGATGGAACAGCTTCCCTATGAGGAAAGGCTGAAGAGGTTAGGGCTGTTCAGCTTGGAGAAGAGACGGCTGAGGAGGGATATGATAGAGGTCTTTAAGATCATGAGAGGTCTTGAACGAGTAGATGTGACTCAGTTATATTCACTTTCGAATAATAGAAGGACTAGGGGACATTCCATGAAGTTAGCAAGTAGCACATTTAAGACTAATCGGAGAAAATTCTTTTTCACTCAATGCACAATAAAGCTCTGGAATTTGTTGCCAGAGGATGTGATTAGTGCAGTTAGTGTAGCTGGGTTCAAAAAAGGTTTGGATAAGTTCTTGGAGGAGAAGTCCATTAATGGCTATTAGTCAATTTTTCTTAGGGAATAGCCACTGCTATTGATTGCATCAGTAGCATGGGATCTTCTTAGTGTTTGGGTAATTGCCAGGTTCTTGTGGCCTGGTTTTGGCCTCTGTTGGAAACAGGATGCTGGGCTTGATGGACCCTTGGTCTGACCCAGTATGGCAATTTCTTATATTCTTATGTTCTGTCCAATAGACAATTCTCAGTCAAAATAGGCAACGCTGAATCCACTCATTACTCCCTCTCCCAAGGAGAGGGAGTAATGAGTGTTAATTTTAATTTAATTTTAATTTAATTTTAATTTAATTTTAATGTTATTGCACCACTGTTTATTGTAAACCGATACGATATGATTGGTATCATGAGTGTCGATATAAAAAAGACCTAAATAAATAAATAAATAAATAAGGAGTTCCACAAGGTTCCTCCCTTTCATCCACCCTATTCAATATTTACCTCACACCTCTCTGCCAGCTTCTATCTGACCTTGGCCTCAAATTCTACCTATATGCCAATGACGTCCAAATCATCATACCAATTCATGACTCTATCTCCGAATCTCTAAAGCTCTGGGAGAAATGCCATGCTTCTATTAATACCCTACTCACAAATCTCCAACTTGCCTTAAACACCACCAAAACTGAACTGCTCTTCATATCCCAACACCAAATCCCCAAACCCTCCCTTGCAAATGACCCAGCATTTAGTTTCATCTCCGCTCAGCCCTCTGTACGAGACCTCAGTGTCCTGATTGACCAGCAACTGAACCTAAAGAAATACATCAACACAATCCTCAAGGCAGGTTTCTCTAAGCTCAATGTCCTAAAAAAACGAAAACCCTTACTTCATACCCATGATTTCCGTACCATCATTCAGGCCACCCTCTCTTCTAAAACGGACTACTGCAATTCCCTTCTCCTAGATCTCCCCTATTCCATCATAAAACCGCTTCAAATGCTCCAGAATGTGGTAGCGAGGATCATCACAAATGCCCGTAAATCTGACCATATCACTCCCATGCTTAAAGACCTCCATTGGCTCCCGATCCCCTTGCGCATCCTCTACAAAACTCTTACTATTATTCATAAATCCATCTACAGACACAACTCCAACTGGCTTGATGAACCATTCCGCCTCATACTCGCTAACCGTCACACCAGAGCAACCTATAAAGAAACCCTCCATGTGCCATCCCTCAAGAAGGCACACCTCACCTCCACAAGGGATCGAGCCCTTTCCATTGCTGGACCTACCCACTGGAATTCACTTCCCACATACCTCCGACTTGAGCCTTGCACCATCAAATTAAAAAATAAATTAAAGACCTGGCTCGTCAAGCAGGCTTACCCAGATTAGTTCCCCTGCACCTTTGACCCTTTGCTGCATCAGTACCTGCCCTGAACTATGTAAAAAGTTATTTTACACTGTTCACCTGTTATCTTTTACAGTTTGTTGCTCTTGTTACCAGTTTTTGGCCACTTCTCTCCCTTTTTCTCTGTAGTCCCATCCCCAGTACCTGTTTGATTTATCTACCTGCAGTTCTGATGTAAACCGGTATGATGTAACTACTAATATTGGTATAAAAAAGCTTCAAATAAATAAATAAATAGCTTTGCTTATTATTATGATCTGTACAGCATATATAGGAATTAAAACTGTGACACTGGCTTCCTGATTTTATTATTGAAATGCATGCGTCTGATAATGAAATAAAGGAAGTAGGATTGCAGCCTGATTCTCATTATTGTTTTTAAAAGTATTTTTGTATAAATTCAGATAGAGTAATACAGATCTAAGAGTTTGGACCTGAACAGGAATTTCATAATGGCCAGTTTTTATATGTAAATTCCTCAGTTCAGATTGGGACAGATAATCATGATGACCTTATAAGACCAGTTTCCCTGTAGTAAAGTAGGCTAGAAATTAAGTATAATAGGAGTATTCCCAGAAATGTGTGTTTTGGTTTTCAGTTTGGTTGGATCAGAATCCCATTAATTTCATTTGTTTCTATTAAATTAAATAGGGAAAGCAATGCATCCTATTTTTTTATTCAAACATGGGGTTTTCCATCCAAGTTTTATGAAACTGTTATGATTCTGAAAGGTGGACCCCTTGCCCGAGGTGGAGTTGGCGCCATCTGTGGAGGAAATCCCCACAGGTCCCCACCGTCGGAAGGCGAGGCCAGGATGAAGCAGAGACACCCCGCAGGAGCTTCACCACTGCCATCCCAAGTTCTCCTTGGGTTCTGGGGCCGACTGGACTTACGTAGGGCCTCTGAGTGAAGAGGAGATGCTGAGATGGATACCAGGCCCGGGGCAAGAAGTGGATGAAAGGCTGGAGCATAGAAAAGAGCGAACATAAGAACCTAAGCAGGCCGCAACACTTGAAGCAGGAGGTCAGGCATGGTCAGAACAGTAGGCAATTCTCGTAGACTAACTTCCAGGCACAGGGTCAGGATAGGCAGCAGTCTTCGAAGTCGAGGGTCATGGCACAAGTTCAGGACAGGCAGCAGTCTTTGGAGTCAAAGTTCCAAACAAAGGCCAGGATCCGGGTAATGTCAGAGTGCAGGAGATATCCTCCATGGAGGAACAGGATTCAAGACCATCATCCTGGCGGGCGTTCACGTACAATCTTAGAAATTGTTTTAAGGTACGGCTAGTCCGTTCCGCCTGGCCCGTTGGCTTGAGGGTGGAAAGCGGTGGTGAAGTCCAGGGAGATGCAAATTTTTTGCAGAGGTTGAGCTTGTACCTGGCCGTGAACTGGGAGCCGCGGTCTGAAGTGATGTGGTGCGGTATCCCATGGAGATGGAAGATGTAAAGCATGAATAGCTGAGCCAGACGGGAACTGAAGGAAGGCCGGGAAAGGGCGTGAAGTGTGCCATCTTTGAAAAGAGACCAACCGCCACCCAGATCACTATGTTACTTTCAGAGGAGGGGAGATCCACGATGAAAACCATGGAGATGTGTGTCCAGGGCTCTGTGGGGGTCAGTAGAGGTTGCAGTGAGCCCCAGGTTTTCCCCACTGGGGTCTTGTGCTGAGCACAGATGGGGCAGGAGTCGACGTATACATGAATATCTTTACACATCTTGGGCCACCAGTAATACTGTTGGAGGAGGGTCTGAGTCTGAGCCCTTCCTAGATGTCCGGCAACATGGGAGTCGTGTGCCAAAGCTAGGACCTTGTTACGAAGTTTCTTTGAGACCACTGACTTCCCTGGAGGGGATGGTCTGGGTGGCGGAGAGGACGATGCGAGCCGGGTCTATAATGTGTTAAGTAGGTTCCTCAGAGTCCCCGGGAGAGAAGGAACGGGATAGGGCATCCGCTTTAATTTTCTTACTAGCCAGTTGGTAACGGAGTTCAAAATTGAAGTGCGTAAAAAAGAGTGCCCAGCGGGCTTCGTGAGGGTTAAGGCGTTGGACTTGTTGAAGATGCACCAGGTTCTTATGATCCATATAGACCGAGATAAGGTGTTGTGCCCCCTCCAGCCACTGGCGCCAGTCCTCGAACACGAGCTTGATGGCTAGGAGCTCCTTGTCGCCGATAGAATAATTACACTCCAGATGTAAGGGATGTAAGGTTCCAGAGGCATCGTTCTGACCGAGGACCACTCCTACTCCCTCAGAGCAGGCGTCCACCTCTACCATAAACAGACGTCTGGAGTCTGGGTGCCGGAGGCAGGATCTCTGCAGGAAGGACCTCTTAAGGATCCATAAAGCCTCTTCTGCCTCTGGAGGCCACGCCTTGATATTTGCCCCCTTATGAGTTAGAGCTGTGAGGGGTGTGGCCAGCTTAGAGAGCTTCTGAATAAAACTACAAAGCCAAGGAAGCAGTGGAGGGCTTGTAGTCCGCTAGGTTGAGGCCACTCCTGGATACATCTTAGTTTAGCTGGGTCCATCTGGAAGCCATGATTAGAGACGATGTACCCCAGGAATGGTAAGGAGTTCCTCTCAAAAATGCACTTCTCTAACTTGGCGTAAAGGTGGTTCTCCCTCAGGCATTGCAGGACTTGAGTGACCTGCTATCTGTGAGTGCGCAGGTCCTGGGAGAATATCAGGATGTGGTCTAGGTAGACCACCACGCATTCATAGAGGAGGTCTCGGAATACCTCATTCATAAGGTTTTGGAAGACGGCGGGGGCATTGGTAAGTCCAAACGGCATGACGAAATATTCATAATGGCCATCCCAGGTGTTGAAGGCCGTCTTCCATTCGTCACCTTCTTGTATCCGGATTGGGTTGTAGGCCCCACGAATATCCAGTTTCGAAAAAACCCTAGCTCCTTGCAGGCGGTCAAAGAGTTCGGATATCAGGGGCAGTGGGTAGCAGTCCTTGATGGTGATAGCATTCAACCCTCAAAAGTCAATGCAAGGGCGTAGGGTCCTATCTTTCTTACCGACGAAAAAGAAGCCAGCCCCAGTTGGAGAAGTCGACCGTCAGATAAACTATTCTGGAGGTTCTCCGGGCTATACTCGGATATGGCACAGGTTTCTGGAATGGACAGAGGGTAGACCCTCCCACAAGGAGGGCTGGAGCTGGGAATCAGGTTTATGGCCCAGACAAAGTCTCGATGTGGAGGCGGGGTATCCGCCGCCTTCTTGGAAAACACGTCAGTGAACTGGCTGTATTGAGTAGGCAGGCCCTACAAGAGTGGTGTATAGAGGCAGCTGGGAGAGTGTGGAAGCCCCTTTTGGCAAGTTCCGTGGCAAGCGGGGCCCCAGCGAGTCAGTTGTAGAGAGGACCAGTGAAACTGGGGATTGTGCTGTTGCAGCCAAGGTATGCCGAGTACAACTGGATGGATGGCCTTCGGATAGAATTAAAAGGAGAGGTGTTCCGTTTGGCCCAGTTCAATGCGGCACTCCAGAGGAACCATGAGGTGTGTAATCCTCCCCAGGAGAGGATCCCTGTGAATGAAGAGAGCGACAAGGGCCGGGCACGGGCGAGTAGGGATGAGCAACTGCTCCACAATGTCTCGCATGATGAAGTTTCCTCCGGCCCCAGAGTCAACCAGAGCTAACTTGAAGAATTCGTGTCCATCCAGGGAGAAGGTCAAAGGTAGCATGAGTGGGGGGAACTGGTGAGGTCAGGCCTAGGGTCACTCCCCCAGTGGAGCCTAGGCCCTAGAGTTTACCGGACGAATTGGACAGAGGGCGATGAGATGACCGGATCCTCCACAGTAGAGACAGAGGCGTGCTCTACGGCGCTTCTACCATTCCTCAGGGGATAAAGGGCCTCACCCAACCTGCATGGGCTCTTCGACAGTTCCCTCTGTGGTCGAAGCGGTCCTTGATACGGCAGAGGACGGTCATGGTAGACTGGAAGCTGAAGTGCGTCTTCTTTGACCTTGTACTTCGTGAGCCTTTTCTTGCAGGCGGCGATCAGTCCGGATCGCCAGCTCAATGAGAGAATCTAGCGAGAGGGGAAGTTCCCGAGCCGCCAGCTCGTCCTTGATCGTTGTGGACAGCCCATCTAGGAATATAGAACAAAGACAGTTCTCCTCCCAGTGGAGGTCCGAGGCTAGGGTCCTGAATTCAATCGTGTGATCAGAAAGAGAACGTCCCCCTTGGCGGATATGCAGGAGTTCTGTGCCGGCAGCCGCCTGTCATCCTGGGTCCTAGAACACCATCTGGAATAGCTCCAAGCAATGAGGAAGGTCTTGTGATACCAGATTGGTGCGTTCCCATAAGGGAGACGCCCAGGCCAGGGCTCTGCCCTCCAGCAGAGGTAAGATATACATGGTCTTGGTTGCACTGTCTGGGAATAGGACTGGAGGTAGAAGTGCATGCTGAGCTGGTTAAGGAACTCCTGGCATTGGTGGGGGGGGAGGGGTAGGTAATGAGCCTGGCGAGTGGGCGCCTGCATCATGGGAGGAGTCAGTGCCAGTGGGAGAGCTGCAATGGCCATAGAGTCCAAGCAGGTGTTGAGATGCTCAGTGGAGGACACCAGTGACTCTAAGACTCATTGCTCCAGGATTTTCTAGGCCAAGCCCAGAATGGTTTGTAGGGCCGAAGCCTGCACTGGATCCATGGCCTTGGCTTACTGTTATGATTCTGAAAGGTGGACCCCTTGCCTGAGGTGGAATTGGCGCCACCTGTGGAGGAAACCCCAGAGGTCCCCACCATTGGAAGGCGAAGCCGGAATGAAGCAGAGACCCCGCAGGAGCTTCACCACTACCAGCCCACATTCTCCTCAGGTTGAGCCCTTGGGTACTGGGGCCGGCTGGACTTGCGTGGGGTCTCTGAGTGAAGAGGAGACGCTGGGATGGATACCAGGCCCAGGGCCAGAAGTGGATGAAAGGCTGGAGCGTAGAACAGAGCGAGAGCCTGAGCAGGCCACAATATTTGAAGCAGGAGGCTAGGCATGGGTCAGAACAGGAGGCAATTCTCATAGACGAACTTCCAGGCACAGGGTCGGGGCAGGCAGCAGTCTTCAAAGTCGAGGTTCCAGGCCCAAGGGCGGGACAGGCGGCAGTGTTTGGAGTCGAGGTTCCAAGCAAAGGTCAGGTTTCGGGTAACGTCAGACAGGTCAGAGTGCAGGATATATCCTCCATGGAGGAACAGGATTCAAGACCAGAAAGCTGAGAAGCCAAGGCAAGGTCTGTGGGGCAGACCTTGCCTTAAATAGGAAAAGGAACAGGTGCGGTCAGCAGGAGGGGCTGCGGCAATTTCCTGCCGTGGTCCCTTTAAATTTGACACGGAGATGCGCGCGTGGGCCTTAGGAAGCCCAGCAGGGGAGGGAACCCTTGCAGGAAGCAGACAGCGTGTCATTGGGCCCTGGAAGGCAGCCTACACGAGGAGCCCTGGAGGTGGCTGGCTGCCGCATCCAGCATGCCTGAGCCCAGGGAAGCAGCCCCACAATGGTGAGTGGCGGGTGCCATAACAGAAACTTGCTGGCAGGTATCAACAGCAAAGCCAACAATGCCCTGAGACACCAAAAGTAGCCTGAACGCCTGCGTGAACTGTGAGAGGAGCAAAGCAGCACCAACGTGGCAGGAACCTCCCAAATCACTTAGAAAGAGCAAAGCAGTGCACACTAGCATGAATATCCCAAGCCATAGAGTGAGAGGTTTGGCAAGAAGAAGACCAGTTTCAACTTCAAAAGACATAGATTAAGAGAAAAGGCATTAAAATGCTTGTAGAACAGCTGTAATTGGATTGTGATAAGTTATTGCTAATAGGGGACTTTAATGTCCATGTGGACGCCTCTAAATCTGTTTATGCTATGGAATTGCTGGTAAGAGTGAATGCTGTAGATTATGTTCAAATGATTACTTAGTCTATAGTTCACCTCTTTCTTTTTCTGTTCCTATTATTTACTCTTTTTGTATAAATGTTTATTGCTTTTATTATAGCTCCTTTTAGTTTGGCCCACTGTTGATAGCTCCTCCCCTCACAGATTCCATCATCTGGCTACAGCAGGGTTGTCCAACATATATGGCCCGCGAGCCAGAATGCGGCCCGCCACATCTTTCTATCCGGCCCGCAGATCGGGTGCAGGGACTCTCGGTGAGAGGATCGGGTGCCCTTGAGGGGTGCCGGGACTAGCGGGGAGAGGATCGGGTGCGAGGGAAAATTCTCTTCCATATCTAGCAGCGGTTCTGAAATGGTGGGTTGTGACCCCAAATGGGATCGCAGAATTCTCATTTGGGGTCATGGCTGCCTTCCAATGGCAGGGGTGGGGGAAACCCCTCTGATTTGAAAAAAAAAGAAACCACTTCCGGGAAACCAAGCCCGCACATTCTGAGCCACGTGCTGCAACACGGGTGGACAGACCACTTGGGCAACATCTCGTCCTCCCATGTACCACACTACCCCCTCACGTCCCATCCGCTGGGTCCCGAGTCAAACACCGGCAAAGGTGATTAAAGGTTTCCTTCGCCTTCCTCTGCCAGCATCTGGGCCTTTCTGCTACTCTGCGTCCCACACCCCTCTGTTGCAACTTCCTGTAGTCATGTGGACCCTGACGCCGGCAGAGGAAGGCAAAGGAAACCTTTAATCTCCTTTGCCACCGATGCTGATTGACCCGGGACCCAGCAGGCAGGAGGTGGGGTAGAATGGGGGAACTCAGGGTGGGGGGAGTATGAGGGGAGAGGACAGTGGGTGTGTGAATGAACTGTAGATGTGCTGGACCTGAAACCCCCTTTCAGGGGCTGTGGAAGAGCTGGAATTATGCTGGACTTGAGAAGGACACACACACCACACACAAGAAGCAGCAGCATAAGGTGGGGAACATAGAGAGAGCAGAAGCTGCTTAAAGAGGGAATCAGAAAGAAAAGTTGGTGTATGATCAGATGAACAGTGAGCGACAGAGAAACTACTGCAAAAGGGAAAGAAAGAGACGCTGGAGGAAGGGTAGAGAGAGAAAGAGAGAGAAGCTGCCTGAGGGGAGAGACACCCACACGCATGCAACAGCTGCATAAGGAGGGGGACAGAGAGAGAGAGCAGAAACCGCTTGAGGAGGGAATCAGATGCTACATGATCAGATGAACAGTGAGAGAGCGACAGAGAGAAACTGCTGCAAAAGGGAGAGAAAGAGAAGAAGCTGCCTGAGGAGGGAGGGAGGGAGGGAGAGGCGCACACACACAAGCTGTTGCATGGAGGAAGAGAGAGAAAGAAGCTCGAGGAGCTGCATAAGGAGGGGACACAGAGAAGTTGTCTGAGGAGGAGGGCAGAGGGAGAGAGTCTGTCTGTTTCAGTCCATTCCAGCTTTTACAGAAACCCACTGTAAATATTGACAGCAAAAATGGTGGCATCTGCGAGTGGAAGTAGGATGAGTAAAAAAAAACGTAAAGTTGATGTCAAAAACTATGTATTCAAAAGTTCGTGGACAGATGACTTTTTCGTGGTGGAACATGTAGGTAAAGTTTTGTGCTTGATTTGCCAAAAAACAATTACTGTTCAAAAGGAGTACAACATAAAGCAACATTACACTACAAGGAACTGCTTGCTATCTGTCCTATGAAGGGCACGACAAAAGGAAAGGAGATCTTTGATAAAGTCAAGCAGGTAATGGAGAAATTCAGTCTGTGTGAGAACAAGTTGATTGGCATAACAACAGATGAAGTGCCAGCCATGACAGGGAAGCGGAACGGATTTGCGACCTTGGTGGAGAAATCAGTGCCACAGGAAATTGTCCTACACCACTGCATCATTCACCAGGAAAACCTGTGCGCCAACAACGTGATGAAAAAAGCTGTATCAAGTTTAAACTTCATACGATCCAGAGGTCTGAATCAAAGGGAGTTTAAATCTTTTCTGGAGGAAGTGGGCTCAGATCATGATGATGTGATTTACTTCAGCCAAGTTCAATGGTTCAGCAGGTCAGGCACGCTATCCAGATTCTGGAGTTTACATGATGAAATAGACATTCATGGCCAACAAAGGGAAGGATATAAGTTTCCTAGATGATAATTTGTGGGTGAGTGACTTGGCGTTTTTGGTCAGTATGACCAAATATATGGCAGACTTGAACATGAAACTTCAAGGAAAGAATCAGCTGGTGCACAAATCGTACATTCATTGAGAAATTGGAGCTTATTGATTCACAGTTGATTCTGAAGAAAGTTGTCAACAACTCTGGCCATTTTCTCTTTCTTTATTTCCCATTTGAATTAAGTCAGTACCATCCTGAAGTGGGACATTTTTAAAAGTTGCTGACCTTGTTGGGACTGCTGTCCTTGTTGGTGACGTTGGGACTGCTCCTTCCCTTGGTCTCCTTTTTCCTTCTCAGTTCTTGTGTATTGTATTTACTCTGAGTAGTTGCTCCCCTGAACCAACAGTCAAGCATCACAGAAACTATTTCATTTTCTTTCAATAACAGACAAATATGGCTTCAAATTCCTTTTTTCTTTTCTAGTCAAACTACAGAAGTCATTAGCTTTTCAAAATCTAAATAGATTCCTTCTTTGCTAAGAGGCCTTTGCTAAAAGGCTTGTCATATGAATACAGCAATTCACAAAAGCAGAGACCAAACCATGTCTTTGTCAAATGCTTTCATTAAAATAAAAATGCTATCTTTCTGTATCTTGATTGCATATTAGTTTCCAGACAGAGCAGCACTTAACAAAATAAGTGCCTTCTTTTCTCATTCAAAATTGAGTGGTGACACTGTTATCTGCCATGAACTGATTCCAGTACTCATCAAAAACTAGGAAAGTGGATATCATGATGTGGGAATGGGCACCTTCCAGGTGCAATGACTATCATAGTGTGTAGTAGAGAAGATTTGCTTAATTACTGTCTTTAAAACTCCAAAACAACAACCTTGCATTCGAGTGAATGAAGTTACTCCTGCCCAGACAGTAAGAAAGCTGGACACAGCAGACGTTTCTGACCAGAACCTTCTAACCTGATCATATAAATTAATGGACTGAGATGTATATTTAGTGGGCTAAAACTACTACCTCATAATTGCTTAATTAAACTAAGCTGGGGTTTCTTAGAGTCAGAGGAAAGCTAAATATTTAGATGATATGAACAAGTTCTGTCTTGAAATGACTGTCATTGTGATAAGCTCAGAGATCAAAGGTCTAATTTGGATGACGCATGACTTTAAACTAAGTTCAGTCACTGGAACAATACCATGATTTATGTTCAGGGCTGCAACAAGTCTGATTATTTTCAGTTTGGGTTATGGATGTTTTTGCTTGCATTCTGGAACTGGTACAGAGCACTTTCCTTCATGTGCTCAGGCAGTACAAGCTCACCTGACAAGTGCTCTACCTGAATCCATGGATTGCTTTTAGAATCTGAGAATGGGGGTGGAATTACTCTTCCAACAAGCTTGTGTAGAAATATATAAGAAACTTTTCACTTATATATATGGATCACTTATAAATATGCTAAATGGAAATCTTCCATAGTCAATGAGGCATGGAACTGGGGTTTGACTTTAATCAAACTACTTAAAGTAATAAGATGTGTTCCAGCTAAAGCACTTGCATTTTTATAGTAGCAGTCTGCTAACCCAAGCTTGTGAGTACATGTGCTCCAACACATATGGACGGTAGGGATATTTTAAATGGTATGCGTGTACTTGCACACACTATAAAACTGAGTGTTTTGTGCTTGCATGCCCAATACGTGCATTTATGTGTGCCTGCGCGCTCCTTTTAACATTTACTGGTTAATCTCAGCAAGCTGGTAGTGCTTCCCATCGTGCTGTAAAATGTGCATGAAAACTCTCCTAGCTGCCTGCTGGGATTCCTAGGACGGGTCCCCTTTTTAACATGAAAAAAACAGTCCAACCTGAGGCTCCAGCTTCTCACCAATTACCCAGCCCTGTGTCCTGCTCCCATGTAGGTGGAGATCCAAATAGGGTCTCTATGATCTTATTTGACTCCTTTAGTTGTTTTGAATGATGACTCCTCGGGTTGAAAAGTCTTGAGCTTCAGGAACCTGCTATTCTAGCCTGGCTCCCACTGAGGAGAGGTAGCTAAAGAAAACCTCCTCACAACAAAAGAGATGTTGCTTGCTTAGTCAAAAACCTTCCTAAGCTTGTGTTCTGCTGTCAAACGTGCTTACCACGTTCATGAGGTGAATGGGCTCGCTGACCTTCAGCTCCTGACCTCTGAGTCCAGCCAGCAAGGATGAGCTTCCCCCAAAGGCCCAAGGTTGGACACAGCCCCCTTCCAAAAATGGGTATCTTATGCCATCAAATGAATCACACAGCCAAGCCTGTCACAGGTGCTTGCCCACACTCAGGGAGTGAATGGACTCACTGGTCTTCAGCCCTGGAGTGGGAGTCCTGCGGGGGTTACGATAAAAAGAACTTCCTCGCTACAACTAAACACCGAGGGAGCCTCTGGCAGAGTGTGCACAGAGTGGATTCCCTTCAAAAAGTAAAGACCTGAAGAGGCAGGGAGGCCTCTCCAGGAGGGAGAAAACATGCATCTTTACTGCTGAGTGTCTGACCTGAACTAACCATATCCACACCTAGCATTGCAACATGGCCGGGTTATAATTGCCAGAGCAACCAATCCCAGCTCTCCAAGGTGGGAGGAGGGCAAGGGGAAATGGAAACTCATGAGATGTTGGCTAACTTGAATGGAACTAAGGGCATACAGTGGTGGATTGGAGGATCGTGCAGCAGCAAATCGCAGAACATTGATGATAGGCCTGACCTCTGCAGAGGCCTTTGTGCAATCTCCTACAACTGGGGGAAAAAAAAATAACTGTGGGGTGGGAGAAGATTTTTTTTTTTTAATTCAATTTTTGGTTTACATAACAGAAGCAATAAACATTATCAAAAAATGGTGAACACCTCTGGCTTGAAAGTACTTTTGCTGTAACTGAAGCACATGCACATTACAAGAAAACAAGTTTGACAAAGCTGGTGTTTTTTTCTGCCATCATTTACTATGTTGCAAAGCACTTTAGTGTTACTGTTATAAGTAAATGTTACCAAAAAATATTTAAAGTATTGGACTAGCTATATTTTTGGAGTAGCTTTTGGCAGCTTTATGAAAAAAATGTTTTCTGGAATGACTAAGGTTTTTATTATCCTAACTAAGCTACAGTAAAATCATGTTTATAGAACGAGCACTGCTCCTGCTGTTGCCAACCTGGCTTTTAATCAGAGAAGAGATGAGACTGCCCTCTGTAACCTAACAGCTGTTACCGTTCCTTCACCTCTATCTCAGGAGAGCCGGCCGACGCTCAGAAATGAGTGCCAGAAGGCTGCCTGAGAACCCAGAACAATCAGAGGCCAACGTCGCTGCAAGCCTCTGAACCAGCCAAAGAGACGCTTCTGTGTGCCCACCTGCTCCCCCTCCCTCCCTCCCAGGCTCAGACGTAAGAATAGGCACCTAGCTAGGGTGCCATAATTTAAAGGCACTAAATACCCAGGCCAAAGTGGATCCTAATCTTGCTTACTTTAAGGCTATGCACTGGCACCACTTCAAGGGGGTGCCATAACTCAGGGGGCGGCCAACTCCAGTCCTCAAGAGCCACAAACGGCTCTGATTTTTAGGCCGTCCACAATGAATAGGCATAAGAGATTTGCAGGTACTGCCTCCATTGTATCCAGATGCATTTCATGCCTATTCATTGTGGATAGCCTGAAAACTCAAAGCTATAGAAGCAGCTATATGCAAAGCTTGAAGAAGATTCTGCTACTATGGTCAGTTTTGCTAACAGAATGCAAGAAGTAGAGAGAATATCTGATCTGGTGAATGGCTCCCATGTGGTTGTGGCTGATACTACCAAATTCAAAGGTTTCATGAGCTGCTGCGAGGATAAACTGTCTGACCTAGAAAACAAGTCACTTTGAAACAATTTGCGGTTTGTTGGTCTATCAGAAACTATTGCTGCCTTTTTAGAAGCCTGGATGCTGAAGGAGATAACTGCTGCCCCCTTAAAATTGAATGCTCTCATAGAATTGGGCCCGAGTGGAATGGCAATGCAAGGCCAAGGGTGGTTATCACCCACCAATTGAATTTCTCCAATAAAATGGTGATTTTACAAGTGGTTCAAAAGGATCTGTTTTAGCTGTTGGTAAAAAAAAAAAAAATACTAACTTTCCAGGATTATTCTGCCAAGTTCACTTTAAAATGGAAAGAGTTTTCCCCAATTCTAAGCTGTTTGAACTAAAGGTCAGATTCACGCTTCAATACCCGGCTAACCTCAGAGGGGTCAAAATTCAGCTATGTTGCTGAATATTCCCAGACAAATCGCTACTTAGATGGATAAGTTTTATCCTTCTAAAGTTTAGATCTACTATTGAGCAGGTCTAACTTAGGCGGACAAGTTATCCATCTAAGGGCCTCATTTTCCAACGCTAGCGCACACTTGCGTTATCAGCGCAAGCGTGCACTAGTGATATGGGGGCGGAGTCGGCCCCGGAAGAGGAGGAGTCAGGGCGTCACTGGGGCCGACTCTGCAAAGAAGGCGTGGACGGCGAAAAGGTAAGGAGCCTTTTCGCGTCCTATTTCGCGCCCAATAGCACCACCTTTCACAGTGGTGCTATTGGGTGCGAAACCGGCAGTGATCGCATCACGGCAGTGCGATCGCTGCCGGCTAGCGCAGGACCGCCCCCGCCCATTTCAACCCCCCGCCCCCCCCCCCATTAGCACAATTTTCTAAAGTATCGCAGGCCTGTGATACTTTAGAAAATGAGGCCGTAAGGCTGAAGATCACTACTTAGTTGGATAACTTATCCGGCTAAGAAGAGCCACCCCAATCTGCCCATTGCCTGCCCAAAATTGACCAGCTTAAAGATAGCCAGATAAGTTACTTATTTGGCTATCTAGTGGCCGCTGAATATAACCAGTTATTCAGTGGCCACTAGATAGCCGGATAAGTCCTATTTATTGGACTGAATATCGGGCTCAGGGTGTTTTACAATAGGGGGAAAAAGTTTTTTGAGGCACCTCAAGAGGTTCGGCTTTTCTTGAACCAAGTCCGTGATGGACAAAAAGAGTAAGCGTTTGTGCAACATTTTTCGTCATTGGCTCTTGTAGTGCAATCAAAATCGAGGTGTTTTTTTTATAGAGACTATCACTATGCTTACACAATTAGCAGAAGTTATTCCATTCTGTGTTATTTTTAGCCATGAAGAAGGAGTCCCATGGTGCAGGCTTTTTTTTTTTTGCACCATGTTTGAACGATATCAGAACGCAAGTGACAGTTACCCTGAACTATGCGGTGGCGTCTGACCACTGTGCTTATTTTGTTCATTTCATTATTTGAGGTTCTCCATCTTGCGATTAAAGAACCTTCAGAACAAGGAACTTGACTCAAATAGTTGTCTATGGTAATGGAATGTCAGATTGGTATTTTTGGAGCAATACCAAATGGGGATCTTCTACAGAAGACAATGAGAGTAGAGTGCTACTGGACATCTGAATCTGGTGGGGGGGTTTTGTTTGTGACTTTAGGTTCTCTGTTTTAGTGGGGATAAGATCGCTATTTCTGTGGAGTTGGGCTTAGATAACGAAGATAGAGACTAGATGCATCTACATTGTGGGTTGTGAGGCAGACCCCTAAACATTGATATGTGACTGCGCAGGAATTGGGGGATGGATTAGAGGCATAAGGGAATAAGTTAAGTGGAGGAAGAGCAGAGGAGATGCTGGGTTGGCGAGACTGGGAGAGAAGGGATACTTTTTGGAGGGAAGGAGAAAAATGATTTTTCAAGTGAGGTTTCATTCTTTGTGGTTTGTTTTGACGTCCTACATTTTAATATTGGATGGGACTATAGGGGAGATTGTAGGCTGGGGGGATTTCCCTGACTGGTGGATATCTGTATCCTTTGGTGTTTTGGCCATCTGGCAATAGTATGGGGAAGGATGCTCTCCGATTTGTCTTTTGGAATATAGCTGGCTTTTGATCTCCAATTACGAGACATACATTTTTTTGTGGCTCTTCCTAGACATGGGGCAGATATTGCTATGCTCCAGGAGACACACTTAATGATTTAGAACATGGCAAGTTAAAAAGGTGGGTGAGCAAGGTTTTTTGGGCCTCCTCAATACAAGGAAAGCAGGGGTTGCTATTTTAATTAGCAAGCGGGTGTCCTTTAATGTTGAAAAGTTATTACTGACCTAGGAGGTAGATTTTTGATGCTGTGGGGAAAATATTCTGTTATGCAATGTCTATGCACCTAGCAATTCTGATCATGCTTTTTCCCAGATGCTGCTGTGAAAGTTGAAGATGTTTGATTCTGACCCAATTCTTTTGGGAGATATTTAAATATTGTCCATGACCCCCAGAGCTCAATAGTCATTCATGTCCCTAGGGGACACATGTATGTGCGGCTCGCAACTCACGCGTGGGGGGATTTTCCAGTTACATGCGGCGACGCGATCGGCCTTTTTCCCAGTTCCCTACCCCCCCTACCTAACCTTCCTCCCTTTTTCCCTCTCCACCTCGACCTCTAACCCCTAGCTAGGTAGCCCAAATTTCTTTATTTTTATACTTACTGCTCCTCGGGAGCAGAAGTAAACTCCGAGCGCTGGCCGGCTGCCGGTGCACGTTTCCCTGGGACAGCGTCTAATGGTGTTGTCTTGGCCCACCTCCCCGCCCCTTTCCACCCAGACCACCCCCCAGGCCCACCCCTTTTACTTGGCCTAGCACTTCTGCACGTAATGAGCCCTTTGTAAAATGTGCACGGCTCGCTCAGGGCCCGGTCGTGCAAGTAACCCCCGATTTTTATGCGTGCGGGCCTTTTAAAATCGTGCCTATAGATTCACATTGACTAATGTGGAAAAAATATTAGTTTCTCTGATGTATGGCAAATTCTCAAAATATTCTATCCTTATTGGTCAGTTTTGATGAGGAAAAAGCATTTGACCGAGTTAATTGGAATTATCTATTTATGTTGGAGAAAGTAGGTATCTAGTGTATTGCAAATGGTACGTGGACTGAGGAATTCAATCTTCAGAGAGGAGCATGCCAGGGGTGTCTGCATTCACCGTTTCCATTTCTTCTTTTTCTTGACCCACTGCTGAGGAAAATACAAAGCCTGGATGATATTTAAGGGGTTAGTGGAGGATCTGTTAAGTTTAAAGTAGCTGCTTTTGTGGTTGACATGCTACTGCATTTAACTAACCTGCAGCATCCTGTAACTCATTTGAAGAGAGAAATGTCTTCATTTGGGTCTTTTTCAGAGTTTAAATTAAAATTAGATAAATCTGAGGCCATAACAACTCAGTTAGTAGTAAAAAAATAATTAGGGACATCGTTTCCCCTTAAATGTGCTAATAGCTCTTTTAAATACCCGGGGATTGTTCTTCCCTCTGATTTGGACAATTCAAAAGGCTTGAAGATATCTTTGTGATAGGTTAGGTCATTCTAGTGAGGTTGCCCCATATCTGCCCATACGGGCAGATATGGGGCAACCTTTCTTCCAGGAACAGAAGCCATGTATTAAATGACCTACATTCTTAATTACTTTTTGACTGGAGAGATTACTGCATGACATGTGATGTTGTTTATTTTGATTCTTCCTCTTCTTTTCTTTTCATATAGAGATAATGGATTATTTATTCCCTTCCTTTGTTTTGGGATCTTGGGGAGGTGGGTGGTTTTTTTTTTATTATTTAGGTTTGTTATTTTATAGATTCTGTGTGAATTGGGGAGGAAATTGGAAAATGAACATTATGAACTTATTTACAGATTGTTCACAATGCACGATGTGTGAATGTATGACTGATAAGTTCAATAGACAGTTTCAAATATAAATAAATAAAAACCTGGGCAAAAGCTGCCTGCCCCTGTCGTCAAACCCAAGCTCCTCCAGGTTTGTTCAAATTCAAGGCTCCATAGCCATGTTCTTAGGCACTTCCCATCTGCCTGCTTCTGTGTCCTGCAGCCACAGCAGGAGGATGTTCTGTGACTCAGTACTTTTCCTTACTCTCTCAGGATTTGCTTGGTTTAGGGCAGAACGTACATACTTTTAAATAAATAAATAAATAAATAAATACTTGGCCTTGCCTGCGTTACAGGACGCAAGCAGTCCCTCACACCTGCTCTGATGCTTTCATCTGGTACATCTCCAAAACTGCTTCCGAGGGCTTCGGGCATTACCCTTTGGAAAGGTGAAGGGGGAGAGGGGGGTTACTCTCAGGCCTGACCAATCTTGAAGCAGAAGCCTTGGACTCTAGAGGAATGGGAGTTTGCTTGTTGAGCCATATCTTCACTTACTTGGATGCCTTTCAGCAGATGCTCACCAATGCTCAAAGTTGCCTTGGACTCACTTTTTTCCAGCTGAATGAACCATCAGGAGTTAGCCAGACTTAGCTGGACTATTTAGTTTCCTTTTTGTGCTTTGTTTTCTTTTGGTACAATAGGATCTATGCCCACTCTGTCTGATGGTTTTGGATTTGGAGTCCTCCTTGCCCTAATTGCTTCTAACCTCTCTTCCTCTCTTCCTTCCTGGCTGACCCTCACCTGCTTCCATATAGATGGACTCTCGAGTTTGACCCTTGCCTGAATTTGACTCTGTCTTTTCCTTCTGGAAGCACCCTTTAGAGCTTCAGCTTTGCCCTTAGCTTGTCTTTGGACTCTGTTAGCTGCCTATGCCCCAAATGTGAACAGTAAGGGAGTTGGGAGACAATCTGGTGGGGGATGGAAGAAAGAAGGCAGATGCACAATTGGAGGAGAGATGGTAAAAAAAAAAGAAGAGAGAGGCCAGCGAGAAGAAGAGAAAAGCCAGAAGAAAGATGGAGGTGGTCCTCTCAGGCAGGGGTCAAAAGAGTGAGGCAATGAGCTGTGTGAATGAGACTGCTTGATAGGGAGGGAGTGGGGAATGGAGGAGGGTGGATAACAGGAGGGAAGCAGCAGGAAAATGTGAGGCAATTTGACAGAGGAGTCAGAAGAGATTAAGGCAGTTGTAAGTGAGATGAGTGGGCAGGAGTGGTGAGAGGTGGGGCAAAGAAGAAAGGAATCAGGCAGCCAAATGTGGATGTTGGGAAGAGTGGAGAAGCAAAGAAAGTGTGGTAGCACAATGAGAGGAGTAGAAGGCACCAGTGGATGGCAGCAAGAGGGTTGCTAGTTTCCTGTAATTTTGGAGGAAATGATAAATTCTGTATCAGAAGAACTAGTCTGCTGCAGTTGCTGGACCCTAAATATATCATAATTATCTCAGAAAAATATTTTTTTAACCTGCATTTAAAAACCTCCAATGACAGGGATTCCATCATTTCACTGGGTAACATGCTGCATTGCTTGAGTACCCTTACATTTAAAAAGTTATGTATGGATTTTCAGAAAGCATTTGACAAAGTCCCTCATGAGAGGCTTCTAAGAAAACTAAAAAGTCATGGGATAGGAGGCGATGTCCTTTTGTGGATTACAAACTGGCTAAAAGACAGGAAACAGAGAGTAGGATTAAATGGACAATTTTCTCAGTGGAAGGGAGTGGACAGTGGAGTGCCTCAGGGATCTGTATTGGGACCCTTACTTTTCAATATATTTATAAATGATCTGGAAAGAAATACAACGAGTGAGATAATCAAATTTGCAGATGACACAAAATTATTCAGAGTAGTTAAATCACAAGCAGATTGTGATAAATTGCAGGAAGACCTTGTGAGACTGGAAAATTGGGCATCAAAATGGCAGATGAAATTTAATGTGGATAAGTGCAAGGTGATGCATATAGGGAAAAATAACCATTGCTTTAATTACACAATGTTGGGTTCCATATTAGGTGCTACAACCCAAGAAAGAGATCTAGGTATCCTACTGGATAACACACTGAAATCATCGGTTCAGTGTGCTGCGGCAGTCAAAAAAGCAAACAGCATGTTGGGAATTATTAGAAAGGGAATGGTGAATAAAGGAAAATGTCATAATGCCTCTGTATTGCTCCATGGTGAGACCGCACCTTGAATACTGTGCATAATTCTGGTCGCCACATCTCAAAAAAGATATAGTTGCGATGGAGAAGGTACAGAGAAGGGCGACCAAAATGATAAAGGCAATGGAACAGCTCCCCTATGAGGAAAGGCTGAAGAGGTTAGGACTTTTCAGCTTGGAGAAGAGGTGGCCGAGGGGGGATATAATAGAGGTGTTTAAAATCATGAGAGGTCTAGAACAGGTTAATGTGAATCAGTTATTTACTCTTACGGATAATAGAAAGACTAGGGGGGCCCTCCATGAAGTTAGCATGTGGCACATTTAAAACTAGTCGGAGAAAGTTCTTTTTCACTCAACACACAATTAAGCTCTGGAATTTGTTGCCAGAGGATGTGGTTATGCAGTTAGTGTAGCTGTGTTTAAAAAAGGATTGGATAAGTTCTTGGAGGAGAAGTCCATTACCTGCTATTAATTAAGTTGACTTAGAAAATAGCCACTGCTATTACTAGCAACAGTAGCATGGAATAGACTTAGTGTTTGAGTACTTGCCAGGTCCTTATGTCCTGGATTGGCCACTGTTGGAAACAGGATGCTGGGCTTGATGGACCCTTGGTCTGACCCAGTTTAGGGATGTTCTTATGTCTAACCCAAATCTTTCTTGCTGTAGTTTTTTATGTATTTATTTTTACTCTTTCTTTAACATTTTCATGTATAACAATTAACAGAATGAAAAAAAATAGAAAACACTGGCAATCAGAAAGCGATACATGCAAAATTAATTTACGGAGTGCCACTAGCCGGATTTACCCCATGCAGACAATCCCCCCATCTTTGATATGCTTTCTTCAGTTCCAATATTGTTCCCATACCGTTCCATATTTTGCTGGATTTCCTTAAAATGCAAAAGTTATATGCCTCATTATTGCCATGTCTGCAACACAAGTTCTTCCAAAACATCAAAGAAGGAGATACTTTGCCAAAAGATGCAATATTCAAAATGTGTGTTGTACAAAAATGAGAAACCAACTGCTTAGCATGTTTAGGCATTCCCAGATTTTCCCAAACACCCAGGAAACAACTGAAGTGTCTAGGAGATATTCTGCTGCACAATCAATTGAATGTCTTGTTGCATCAATACACTAAATAATTGAACTACACTGCAGGACCACTACAATTGGATATATGATACCTCTTCTCCACAGATTCTCCAACAGAGACTAGAATTGCTGCATGTTGCAAAAAAAAAAAAAAAAGACTCCTGTATGTGCAATTAATTAGTTTAAATAATAATTCTCTCTTTTTTTACAGACACTTCTGAGACCGAGGACCATATATCCTACCAATCCTCCTCATCTAACTCCAGATTGAGATCAGCATTCCATCTATCAATAATGATTTTTTTAGTTTTAGGTTCATTTATGGTATTCAATGAGAAGCATAGACGAGAGATTATTTTTGAGACTGGTGGTGACTGTGAGAGATTTTTTTTCAAACCCATTCCTGTGCCATAGGATAGGACCATTAGATTTGATTCTTTCCTCAGTCGAGGGGAAAACAAACGATTACTCACTGTAATTGATCTTTAATTAAATACAAATATGTGGCAGGACCATCCAGTCCCCCACCAAAAGCCCTTAGTTCCATTCCCTGAGATGTAACAATTTGTGAGCTGTCCATCCCCTCTCACCCTCCTCCCACCCAGGAGAGCCGGGATTGGTTGCTCTTTGCTTTATAACCAGCCATTTTGTGGATTTAGGTGTGGCTAGTTTCATTTCTGTGCAGACAGCAAGCAGTAAAGATGTTTGGTTTTCCCTCCCTGCCTCATCGGGTTTTTGCTTTTGGAGGGGGACTGCTCTGTGCACACCCTGCCAGAGGGTCTCTAGGAGTTTAGTTACAATAAGGACCCCCGCTCCAGGACTGAAGACCAGTGAGCCTATTCACTCCCTGAATGAGACAAGCACCTGTGACAGGCTTTGGCAGTGCGAGATGACTGAAGGCCGGAAGAATCCTATTTTTTTGGAAAGGACTGGGTTTAAACTTTGCCCCTTTGGGAAAGGCCATCCTTGCTGGCTGGACTCGGAGGACAGGGGCAGAAGACCAGTGAGTCCATGCACCTGTGACAGCGTGTTGGGGGGCTTTGTCTAATTGCTGGGCACAGTTAGCCAACCTCGGCTAGTGAAAGAATTCTCAAGTGAAAGGAAGGCCGCAGAGAAGGAAGATGTCTATGACCCCTGCTACAATTGCTGTTATTTTTAGAGAGAGTCCTTTCTAGATGTCTCTGGGAACTAAAAGTTATTATTTTTTTTTCCAAAGGCTGAAACCATGAGAACTGTTAGCCCAAGGTCAGACCAGAAACCTGGGAGTTACAGGGGGAGGCAGTAAACACCAGACAGTACCAAGCAGATGTACGGAAGGGGGATAAAACAGTAGGAGGGAGGGGGACTCCGCTCCTGCTTTTTGCACGTTAGGATAAAAGTAAGCAGGGCTGTGAGAACAGCAGCGCGACACCTGATGCTTATTTCAGACGTCCGGAGCTGGACACATTTATTCTTGGGCCCGTTTCATCTGTCATTAGGAACATAAGATTTGCTATCTTTATATTTATCTTTTAATTCCTTTCTAATTATTATTATTTGCTGGCAATCATCTCTCCATTGCTTGCTGTTTACGATTTGTGTTGGTTAGTAAGTGCTCAGACAAACTTTCCATCTAATCCCTGGATCCTGGGGTACTGCCTCCGTGTATGTGTACATGTTTGTTGGTGATTCGGAGAAGCCCTCGGTATCTCCCTCTTTCCTGAGAATTAGCCCCGAGGCGGCCAGAACACACACACAGAGGTTTTTGATAAGGAAAGTATTTTTTGATTTTTTTTGTTAAGGAAAGTATTTTTTCTTTTGTTTGGTGAAGAGGCTTTTTGAGCCACCCCGTATCACTGGGGGCGAGGCTGGACTAGCAGGCTTCTGAGCCTCAGACTTTTCAACCCCCACGCCTGAAGCGAGGCCGGGCTCCCTGGCAGTGGTAGGGAGCCGCTGCCGATACAAGTCTTCCGCTTCATGCGGCTCTGAGCCTCCGGCCAACTTCCTCCCGTGCAGGACCTCCCCCCCCCCCCCAGGTGCGTGCGGACGCCTCCTTCTGACTTTTAAAGGGCCCGTGGTGGGAAAATGCCGACCTTCCCTGATGGTGTCAGCTTCTCAGATCCATATAAGGCTGGACCCTGCTTCCAGCCTTCGCCTTGGCAACAGGTCTCCTCTCCTGGTGAGATGTGGGTTGCCCCTGCGTTCCTGCGTTCCTTCCTTGTTTTCTTGGATCTCCTTGGCTTAGACCCTGGACCAGACACTGACCATGAGATACGCCACCTGCCTCAACCTCTGCCTGGAATCCGACCACGAGATATGTAGTCAGCCTCCATCATCACAGAGACCCATGTAAGTCCAGCTGGCCCCGGTACCCAAGGGCT
Source organism: Rhinatrema bivittatum (assembly GCF_901001135.1). NCBI lineage: Eukaryota > Metazoa > Chordata > Amphibia > Gymnophiona > Rhinatrematidae > Rhinatrema > Rhinatrema bivittatum. The sequence continues at coordinate 87,868,641 of NC_042615.1, read as the reverse complement.
CAACCTACGGGGAACGTGGGCTGGTAGTGGTGAAGCTCCAGAGGGGTCTCTGCCTGTCTCCAGCCTTGCCTACTGACGGTGGGGACCCCATCCGGATCTCCATCCACACGACCAGGATGCAGGGCTGGGTGTTCAGTGAGAATCTGGAGATCAAGGTAGGATTTTACTATGCTATGAGGGAACCCCTGATATAGGAATCCTGGTTAGACTGCTGGGAGAGCTTTTAGTGCACATTTACCATCACCATGGGAGGCTCTACCCAGAATGAAACACCTTGACTATACAAGAAAACATCTGTAACTGCACACTCATTTAAAAATGGACTTTTATTTGCCTTTAACTAATCAGTAAAACTATTATTAACACCCAGTGCCTGGTCCTGCCTGTTTTGTTTGCAGCAGCTACCTACAGGAGTTGCCACAATCTACCATCACACACAGGATCACACACCTTTTTATGGGGGAGACAAGAGTCTCCCCCATAAAAAGAATCCATCTCAGGGATAGAAAGCTCAGGAACTGCGAGGAGAGCTAACCGGAGCTGCCCAAAAGAGTATAAATGGAGTTATATATTTGGCACTCGATGTGGCGCTTCAGAACGGTGGAAAAATGTGATTTTGTGTTCCGGATGAGAAATGTGAATTTTGTCGTTTGTACAATGTACTTATAGCATAAAAACTGAATTAGCAAACTTACATCAAAATGGCGACAGTTGCTGCACTGATCATCGGCGGGAAAGGAAGCATGCCAAATGAAGAAACTCATGTGACATATGCATCTGATGTCATCTTTATGTAGGTGATGCACAGGAAATAGAGTACTATAAAAGCTGTGGCACTCACGGAACGTCATTCTCAGCATGAGGGACAGTGTGCATGGATGTGTGCACTAAGAGATTGCAATCTATAGGCCTTCACACCAACTACAACGGATACCCTAAGGAAGTGAATGCCTTCTAAATAACCAACACTTCCTATTTATTAAAAAACTTTTTTGGGTTTGCCAATTTCATGATGCCTCAAACGAGGCAGTGAAAAAATTTTTCTACAACATTTTCGTCGGGTACGATGGCAGACAAACGTAGCTCTGAGCCATCTAGCTCCAGTGAGAGTAGCCCAGACATAGGGTGTGAAGAGTCCTATGCCATTCAAACCCTGTAAGGATAGTGGATGAGTGAGATGGTAATACCTGTTTGTGGGCCGGGGCACATCTTCAGACTCTCAGAAGCGGCACGGCAAGTACAGTACTGGGTAGGCCTCTGGATGTTGTTCACTGGAACGGGAAGAATTCTTGCTTTAAGTGTGCTGACTGCCAGGCATGCCAGTGACCTGAGCAAGTATTTCCCCATTGTTACTACTGCAAGGGCCCCCTTTTCCAGGATGTCGGTGTGATCCCGGGCATCACGGTTGGCTGGTAGGGAGGATCGTTGGCTACCAACACTTTTCACCGCATGGCTATTCATCAGAGCGGTGGACATATTTCTCTGGTGGGTCTGAGAAAAGCAGCAGTAGTGCTATAAAGTACAGCAAGTTGCAGCCGAGAAGCCACCTTCTCCTACTATGCTGGTTAGCCCCGTAGCGGTGGGCATGGCCAAGATGGATGCTGGACGTGGTCAGGCCTACTCGGTTGGAAATAGACCATATGTGGTCATAGAGGCCATCCATGAAGATTCCCCTATGGGTGGGGCTAGCAGTGATGCAAGCCAGCTCTCCTGGGCTGAATAAATGGAGACTCTGGAACAGAAAGGATTGGAAATAGCCATGATTGCCTCCATGATTGGGTAAGGTCAGAGGTTATTGAAACCAACGCTTCCCGAAGCCCTGTAGATGTTGTCCGAAATGTGGATTCCTCCAGATGACTTACTGCCATGCTAGCCCTTCACGTGGGTCATGGAAGGAAACCATCAGTTAATGTGGATACTCAATCACTGGTATTTTGACAGAAGAGACTGAAGCATTACCATCATGGCTGAACATGCAGAAGAACCATACAGAGTGATCACCCCGACTGAGAACTTGATAGTTTAGGCTTCTAAGAACTGTAGGAAGTATTACTGGATAGCAATGGAGATAATTGTCTTGCCATCCAGTTCTGGAGAGTTGTCAGGAGCTGAGTCAACACTGCCCAGTGAACCGCCTTATTCCTGAAGGAGAAGGCCAACTCCATCTGAGGTTACTGGTCCATCGAGAGTATTTGAAGTGTTCAGCAGGGAGGAACCTCTGGACCAACCACTGCTCCCTGAGGTCAGGGACCAGCCATGGGCTGTACCAAGCCTTCTAGGAAAGAGACCAAACTTATCAAAGGTGTCTCATGGCCAATGCCTGTTAGAACATCATGTGCAAGCCATGTTCAGATTACAATATTCTTACTTTATTGAAGAGCACAGGGACACCTGATTAGCAGAGTATGCTGACAGAACGATAATCAAAGACTCAACAACTCCAAATTACTGCCAGGGACATCTGGATTATCGAAGGGCCTTTGACTGCAAAATAGAAGAGTTGAGCTGCGGAAGGAACATATACAAGCATGCAGTTGTATATCATCCCAGGAGTAGAGACCAGCACACCTACTCTGTAAACTGCATCCTTACAAATGGAGTCGCCATCAGAAGCCTAATCCCAATCACTACGAGTCCCAGAGACTGCCGAAACCTGAGGACCATCCTGTTGATTAGTTGATTCCCCTTTGAGGTGGGGCTGACTTAAAAAAAAGACTGTATAGACACCTCTGAAGGGACTTTTATCTTCTATGTTGTGTGTCTGTGTTTTGTTACAGATGGTGTTCCCGTTGGCCTATTGCCCAAATTAGAGGGGTGGGGGGGGAAGCTGTTTGCTGGCCCTCCATGGGAGGGTGAAGCTCAAGATACTCTTTGGGTGAAGGCATAGGTCAACTTGAGAGACTTTCCCTTACAAATGATGCTGCTATTAAATAAAATAAATGTTTTGACTATTTGCAATTCACATCTTATTATAATATTTTCCATGCTATCAAGTTATTTCATCTCATTGAGTGTTTTCTGCATTAAGGTTACATATAAAATTTTAGAGAAAATCACAAAACACCCAGTGTTTTGTTTTATTTATTGCCATTTTCATGATTACTACTTATTTCATTCACAGAAGGAGTCTCCTAATAAGATTCGACCCCTTCATACTAACTTTTGTTTTTTCTGGATACCACTCTGCAGATACAATAAATTTCTGGGTCCTACTATATAGCTGAATGCATTTTCTGTCACACCCTATGTGATGGAAAGCGAATGTCATATGTATAAGGAAGTGTTTGGATGTATTCAGTATTTCCCTTCTGGAACCGTCCAATTGTAAATAGGAAGATCTTTAATGGTTTTGAATTGGCAGGGATGGAACCAAGGAGAGGCATGGGTTATGAATTGTTGTACTAAATGTTTCTTGCAGCTCCACGGATGGTGAGAGAATCCGCAGCAACTCCTGGGTGGTGGCAACACCTTCTGTTTGTCAGCAGTAGCAGTGCTGGATTTCTAACTCACATAATCTGTCATTCATGTTACAGCAAATATGGATCTATGGATTGTGGATATGTAGTGATGTTTATTTTCCATAGATCTTTTGGGTTCAAAGTAAGGCCTCAAGTCTTTAGGCTATGCTGGGCATAGTCTCCACAAGGTAAGAGCTCATCCTGGCGACAAGATTTATTATTACATCTGCTTACTATGGAAAAATTGTGAGCAAGGGTCCTTCCTCCCAGATAATTTTTTTCATTTGGGGGGGGGGGGGGTGGAGTGTGACAGGACCATCCAGTTCGCCACCAAAAGTCCTTAGTTCCATTCTCTGAGATTTAACAACTTGTGAGCTGTCCATCCCCTCTCACCCTCTTCCCACCTAGGAGAGCTGGGATTGGTTGCTCTTTGCTTTATAACCAGCCATTTTGTGGATTTAGGTGTGGCTAGTTTCATTTATGTGCAGACACCAACAGTAAAGATGTTTGTTTTTCCCTCCCTGCCTCATCAGGTTTTTGCTTTTGGAGGGGGACTGCTCTGTGCACACCCTGTCAGAGGGTCTCTAGGAGTTTAGTTACAATAAGGAGCTCTTTTTGCTGGAACCCCCACGGGACTCCCATTTCAGGACTGAAGACCAGTGAGTCCATTCACTCCCTGAATAAGTCAAGCACCCGTGATAGGATTTGGGAGTGTAAGACAATTGAAGGCTAAGTGAATCCTAATTTTTGGAAAGGACTGTGTTTAAACTCTGCTCCTTTGTGAAAGGTCATCCTAAGTAGTTGGACTCAGAGAACAGGGGCAGAAGACCAGTGAGCCCATTCACCTCATGAATGTGGCAAGCACCTGTGACAGCAGAACATCAGTCTGGGAAAATGTTTTGATTAGAAAAGTATTTTCTCTTTTGTTTGGTGAGGAGGCTTTTTGAGCCAGGCTGGATTAGCAGACTTCTGAACCTCAGACTTTTCAACCCGAGGAGTCATCCTTTTCAAAACAAGCTCCACTTGGACTGAAACAGTTAGTAGTATTGGAATTTGTCTGACACAGATAAAACAATGGCTCCAACATAACAAACTGTGACTAAATATTGTAAAACAGAATTTTTGGTTGTTCAGCATTCTGGTTGCCTTGATGTTCCTTTCAAAATAGTTTTGAACAACATTGATGTGGTTAATGCAATTAGTGTAGCTGGGTTTAAAAAAGGATTGGATAAGTTCTTGGAGGAGAAGTCCATTACCTGCTATTAATTAAGTTGACTTAGAAAATAGCCACTGCTATTACAGGCATCAGTAGCATGGGATAGACTTAATTTTGGGGTACTTGCCAGGTTCTTATGGCCAGGATTGGCCTCTGTTGGAAACAGGATGCTGGGCTTGATGGGCCCTTGGTCTAACCCAGTATGGCAATTTCTTATGTTCTTATGATTTACCAATTTCAATTTATGTAAGAAGACTTGGTGTTTTGATTGATTCTAAACTATCTTTTCATCACCATATTAAGGGTGTAATCTGAAATGGCTTTTTCAAACTTAGAGTCCTACATGGGCTCAAGAATCTGCTTGAACTGCATGATTTTAAATTGTTTGTTCAGGCCTCTGTGCTGCCTACTATGGATTACTGCAACGCAATATACCTTGGGCTTCCAGATATAGAGGTAAAACCCTTACAACTTCTTCTCAATTCTACAGCACGTCTAGTCAGTGGAATGAGACACTCAGACCATATTTCTCCTATGCTACATCATCTTCAATGGTTGCCTATTCCGTACAGGATTCAATCCAAGATACTGCTCTTGACGCACAAACTTCTTAGCACTTCTTCCTTTCGTGGATTCATTTTCTTCTTTGTATTTACCAACCAACTAGGAATCTCAGATCACAGGAGAAGGGACTCCTTGGGGTGCCAACTGTGAGGACAGCAAGATTGTCAACTATGCAAGAATGTGTCTTTTCTATGGCAGCACCTGTAATGTGAAATTCTCTTCCTGCACCTTTATGACTTATGGAGTGCAAAAACTCTTTTAAAGCGGCTCTAAAAGCTTTTCTGGTTAAGTTAGCATTTACCTGAGGTATGCATTTTTGAACCTGATTTATGATGGTTGTTGGTTACTGGACCATATATATGATATGTCATGTCATGTCATGTTTTATTGTTATATTGGGTGTTTTATTTTGTACATCGCTTTGAGCTTTTGCACAAAAGTGATTAAGAAATTTTAATAAACTAAACTAAACATCTAAAAGGACCATGGGGGCCGCATCTGGATCTCCATCCACGGTACCAGGATGCAGGGCTGGGTGTTCGGTGAGAATCTGGAGATCAGGGTAGGATAGTTTTTGCTATACTAAGATGGGACCCCTGATATAGGAATCCTGTTAAGCCACTGGAAGAGCTTTTAGTGCACCTTTACCATCACCGTGGGAGGCTCTACCAGTTTGCTGAAGAAATGGACACCTACCCACAATGAAACACCCTATAACTGTTCAAGAAAACATCTGTAACTGCACACTTATTTAAAAATAGGCATTTATTTGCCTTTAACTAATCAGTAAAACAGTTATTTAACACCCAGTGCCTGGTCCTGCCTATTTTGTTTACAGCAGCTACCTACAGGAGTTTCCACATCTACCATCAAACACAGGATCACACACCACTGTCTGGGCCATAGACAAGAGTCTCCCCCATAAAAAGAATCCACCTCTGCGATAGAGAGCTCAGGAACTGGGAGGAATGCCTGCCAAAGCTGCCTCGAAAGGTATAAAGTAAGGGGTAGATATTAAAAGGTGCGCCCACGCATCCATGTGCGCGTGCTTCCCGGTGTGCACACATGGCGCGCTGATTTTATAATATATGCGCACCGGCACATCCATGTTATAAAATCACATGGCCGTACGCACATGCAGGCTGGATTTTATAATCCGCCGCACATGTGCGGGCGGCATGCGCAGGGGGGCCCAATTTTGTAAGATTGCGCACGGCAATGCAATCGAGCCTCCTTGAGTTCCCTCCCAGTCTGCTCCAATTAAGAAGCGGACTGGGAAGGAACTTCCCTGTCCGCATACCCATTCTCCCTCCCTCTTTCCCTCTCTTCCTCTCTTCCCCACCCCCTAAACCCTTTGTCATTCTTTTCTTTTGTTTTTTGCTTTCTGCTCTGTTGGAGCAAAAGCAACTTGCGCGCACCGGCTGACTGCTGGCGTGCGCATCCCCGGCACAGCGGCAAATGGCCACTGTACCAGCTGCCATCAGCCCCACCCCTCTGCAACCCCCGGACCGCCCCTTTCTCTGGGACTGGCACTTCTGCACGTAATGGGGGTTACAAGCGAGGCCGGGCCCCTTTGAGAATGCGCATAACACGCACAAGGCACGGCCACACACGTAACCCCCGTTTTTTAATGCACGTGGCCATTTTAAAATTCGGCCGTTAATGTTACAAGGGGCAAGATGGCCGCCGAGTAGGAAGCTGCATCAGGTCTCTCGCTGTGAGGTTTTTTCCTTTTACAAGTTACCTCAATATGCCGCACACTAAGAGGAAGGGGAGATTAAGAGGAATGAGTGTTAACTCACCCTCTGTTGATTTCCGGCAGCCCCGCATCGAGGTTTTTTTTTGCAGGAGCTGCAACATCGTCGCCAGAGAGTTTGGTCGCTGGGGGGGCGATGGCACGTATGCCGTCCCCTCTGACCTATGACACCACCTTGAGTCCCAGGGAGCCGAACAGGCCTGTTCACCCAGGAAGAGTTGGCATGCTTCCTCTCGCCTCGGAGGCTGTGGGAACCCTCCTGGCGTGCCGGAATGAGAGCCCGAGGGAGATTCAGGGGCTTCGAGGAGAGAGAGGAATGAGCACTGGAGGAGGCACGGAGGGATTAGAATCAGACTCCCTGCTGGAAGAACATCGTGCAGCAGGGATGATTTCATCGCAAGGTATTGGGGTGAGCAAGAGCACCAATGTGGAATCGGGAGAAGGCCAACCTAATGCTCTAATTACAGGTTTTAATTTACCACGACCTGAAATAATAACTTTAGAGGGAAATTGGACAGCATTGAAATCAATTGAATCCTCAATAATAGCTTTGTCTCAAGTAACGCTGGAAACAAAAAACAAATTTGTCCTAAATGATAATTTGATTTCTATTTTTAACAAGAAAGTAGAAGAATTAGAAAATAGGATTACCACTATTGATACTACTCAACAGAAACTGGTTCAATCTGAGATAATTGCCAACAAAAGATTAGAAAATATAGAGAATGCGCTTAGAGCACTTAATCTCAGTGTTAAATTTTCCGGTAATAAGAATGATTTCCCCTCTTGAGTTGTTTAAAATATATATACAACAAATATTAAAAATACCTGACTCAGCTATGCCGGTAATTATTAAAGCCTACTATTTACAGCAGGCAGGCCATATAGAAGAAGAAGCAGCCGTGAGACAGACACCATCATTAGACATATCACGGATACTGGAAATGTCACAGGATACGGAGATTTATCAAAAAAGACCTCTGCTAGTCTCTTTTGCCTTTTTGTCAGAGCGCATTAATATTTTGATACTTTTCTTCAGGAACAGACAATCTTTGTTCTATGGCCGTCAAATCTGGATTTACCCAGATGTGATTAAGGCTACTCAAATACGTCAAAAAACATTTTCTTATAATGTGACCTGAAATACTTCAATTAGGAGCCCAATTTATTCTAAGATATCCGTGTAAATGCTGTATAAGATATTTGAATGTTAATTATGTGTTTCATGCTGGGCTTGATGGACCCTTGGTCTGACCCAGCATGACAATTTCTTATGAACCTGAACAACTCAGAGCATTCCTGGTTGCGCGCACCCGAGAAGTATCCACTAGTGGTTTGGCATAAGTAAATATATTTTTACTTATTTATTTATATTATATTCTGCTTTTTGCACTTTTTTCAGTGCTTCAAAGTGGATTACATTCAGGTACTGTAGGTATTTTATGTTGAATAACTACTCGACGAAACCTGTTTTTTTCCTTTTCTTTGTTGAATTGCCTATATGATGCTCTTATTTCTGCCTCTCCATATTTCTTATATCTCAGATGCAGATAATTCTTAATATATATGGTTTATATCTATATTCCATTGACTTTGACATATTTCTTTGTAAATGCATCAAATTTTCTGTACAAGATTGTATTCTTGGGTAAAATTCAATAATTTGAAAATAAAGAATTAAAAAAAAAAAGGGGTTACAAATAAAATCAGGAAGATGTGAATTCCTCTGAATGTGAGAATTTCTCAAAAGATTTGTGACAGATGCAGTAAGTATATGCATATGGACCACATTCTAGCTTGAACAGAAGATGCTGATATGTAACCTGACAGTTTGTGTGTTGCAAAGTGAATATTTTATCTGGAGACGAAGCCTAAGGAATTTAAATGAAGTATCTATAGATATAGATATGTAGAGATATAGATAGATAATGCACTTTGGAGGATGTGTTTTCTGTCTGCAATAGAGAACGGGAAGGCTCATTTGCATACTTCTCCCAGCAGAGGTCTCCAAAAGATACTGCGAACCATTTAGGTTTCAGCTTTTACAGCAGCCACGCTTTCTAGCAGCAGAGGATCTGAAAGCTTATCTGCATACGTTTCCCAGCAGAAGACTAGGAGCCAGCTAGATTTCAGCTTCCCAGCTATTTCCAGCAGCAGAGAACCAGAAGGACCAATTACTTATTTATTTGATTTATATTCTGCTTTTCAGGCATTTCAAAGCGGATTACATTTAGGTACTGCAGGGATTTCCCATTGGGCTTACAATCTCTATTTATCTGAGCCTGAAGTGATTTGCCCAAAGAACTAAGGTGCAGCAACAGAATCTAAGCCTAGTTTCCAGCCCACGGCTCTAACCACTAGGCTATTCCTCCATCAGGACCAGCAAAGCACTCCACAGGACACTGTGAGCCCTCTAGGCTTCATCTTCCACTACCCCTGCACTCTTTCCAGCAGCAAAGGAACAGAAAGGTTCATTTCCATACTTCTCCCATTTACCGCAGGACATATGTCTTATCACATATTTCATCATGGTTTTAATATACTTTGATATGGCAGAGATAGATTGATGATATATGTTTTTATAGGGTGAGGAGATCTGTAACAACTATGGATGTTTTTTGAATGGCTTATTTCTTTGGATACACATCTAAAATTTTAAATGCACTGCGAACATCAGAAAGTGCAATTTTTAGATATAGTGATATCTAAAACATCTGTGGGGATTCAAACAAGTCTGTATAGGAAATCTATAGGTAGGAAACATGTTTTTTTTTTATTGTTCTAGAGCCATCACTCTAGAAGACTGAAGTTGGGGTTGCCTATAAATCAATTGTATGGCTGCAGCGCTTATACTCTGTTGTTGAGGATTTTAAAATGTCCACCAGAGAGATTGCCAGTAGGTTCTTGGAATGGGGGATATCCTTTGTCCCATGTTAAGGCAGCCTGTAAATGAGTATTGCATGCCAATGGGGAATTGCTTTTAATATATATGCACAGTGTGCGTGTTCATGCTCATGTATTTTATATCATGTGCGCACACTATATAAAAGATACTTAAATCTACCCAACAACTTGCTTGAAACATGGCATGTATTTTCATCATAGCTGGATAAAGTAGTGTTTATCACTTATCTGGCTATACTACTTAGCCGAGTGAGTAACAAAGCTGCCTCTTTCCCTGAGAAGTCAAAATGTGTCTGGATAAGTGGTGCAAATCTCCTTTGTGTGAGTATTTGTGCTCCTAATTTATATTATTTATACATGGACATTTAACTCGTGTATTTTCTTTAGCATTTGTCGGCTTTTACGTGTATAAGTCATCAAATTTTGTAACGCATTATGAAGTTTTACCAATTAGTCTACCAGTTTGCCCAGTCTATCTCTAGGTTATCAAAACTATCCTGGTTCTTCAGCCTGAGCTTCCCCAAGTTTAGCTGACCACTCACTCAGTCAGTATTTGGCTATAATGAATTTTATTCTCACTTACACCAGATAATTAACAGGTGTAAATATGCAAAGCTAACATGTTTTTAACGTGCCGCGGTATATAAAAAAAAAATCACTAAATAAATAAATAAATAAAATAAATATGTACGTCTGCCACTTTCACTGGTTATAAAATAGCAGCTTATACATTTTAATTTTGGCCCTATACCAGAATACCCTGGACCACCTCTTTATTATATAAGCAAATGTATTCGTGCATCATTAATTGTATGTGAATGTTTGTGGTTTATAAAATAGCATATATTTGTGTAAATGCTATTTGTGTGCTCATCTGCTAATTTATACACACGCAATAGTTCTTATGGCCTGGATTGGCCACTGTTGGAAACAGGATGCTGGGCTTGATGGACCCTTGGTCTGACCCAGTATGGCATTTTCTTATGTTCTTATGTTCTTAACATTTTGAAAATTCATCTTTTATCGTGGTCAGGCAAGCTAGAATCCAAGATCACCCCACAGAAGCAACAAAGAAATGCAAGGCAGGACTAATGCTGGTCTTCTGCTTAGCCAGCCTCCTGCCCTGCAGGTGGAGCCCTTGGGATCTAGGGGCTGGTAGAATTTTCCTCCTGGAGAATATCATGGTGATGCAGGCAAAGGTTGGGAGCTGGAACACTGTACAGGCTGGGAGTTGGGACATGATGCAGGCTGGCAGCTGGATCCAGGCAGGGCTGGAGACGAAGTTGGTACAGAGGGCAGGCAGGAGTGTATGCCGGCAGAGCTGGAGATACGGACTGGAATCAAGGGCAGGCTTGGGCCAGAAGGCAACTGCAGGGCCTGAGAGCAAAAGACAAGGGACTGAACTGGATAGGACAATGACTAAATAGGGCAGGGCAGGACAAGACTAGATTATTATTATTATTATTATTTTTAATTTTTTATATACCGGTGTTCCTGTATGACATACAAATCACATCGGTTTACATTTAAACTGAGAACAACGAGTTCGCCTGGAGGCGGTACATGGAACAAGGGATACAGAACTGGGATGTGGGAAAACTATAATTTAGAAAAATACAATTAACTACATGAGGAAATGTGCATAATAATATTGGGTAATAAATGGGAAATACATCTTGGGTGAGTAACAGTCAATGTGTTACCGAGGAGAATACAGTAAGGGTCCAGCATGCCACACAGTAGTCTTAATGGGCTCAGAAAGTAGGAGAAGGTAGAGGAATGAGCAGGCTGGATGCGACAAGGACTGGAAGAGGACAGGATAAAGACAAGACTTGAACAGACAACACTAAACAAAAAAGCCTGCACAAGGTACAAGGCTGGCTAGGTGAACTTAGAAGGCCTGAAAGCCGCAAGGCAGATTAGGGAAGCCCAAGAGAACATTAAGTATGACCGGTAGGCCTGAAAAGCTGCAGAGCAAAACCAAAAGGCCTGGAAGGCCACAAGACAAGGCAGGAGGCCAAGGTAGGCCACAAGGCATGGCAGAAGGCCTGAGTAGGCCACAGGGCAAGGTAGAATAGTGAGTCAAGGTGACTCAGCTGGAGCTGAGGCTTCAGGTGGTCAGCAAGGAGCTTGCAGTTATATTGTCCTCAGGTAAGTGCTCAATGCTTTAAGCCATTTGCAGTCATTTGTTTTATGTTTGTTTATTTTGGATGTGTTTTTATTTAAGATTTTAAAATAACTATATGTTTTATTGTGGCCAGTTTAGCATAGCTGGCCTGCTATAGGCAGGTTAAAAATAATTTTAATAAATAAACAACTTTATTGGAATAGCTCAATGGAGCATTTACTCATCCTAGCATGCATAAAAGGACTACACAATCCAAAGCAGAATATGCTGTTTTCCACAGTTTGGATGATATGAATAGTGTTGTGTTATTTGTAGGATGTGACACAATGCTGTCCTGTTCACCACCTCTATGTTTCTTGGTTGAATGCCAGCAGCAAAGCTTTAGTGTGTGACTCACTACCAAAGCTTTTGGGACTTACTTGTGACTTCAGACTCATGGTTTGGAAATCCTTGCTGTATATATAACACAGTGCAGCATTCACCCAAAGGAAGAAAATGCTGACACAATTAAAATGTGCTTCTGTCCTCTGTGACAATTTCAGTCATACGATGGTCAAGTCCTCAGGCACTCTGATTATAATATTCTGTTTTCCTTCTGGAAACTAGTTAGGGCACATGTCAACGATAAAAAAAATGGCAACAACATCCTTTTGGTCCAGGATATCATCTTATTCTTCAGCAAATCAGAATATGCCTCAGTCTTGCATGCTAATGAGAAGACGACTGGCTCATGGCTTTCACATACTGCTGCTGAAACCCCTCTGCTTTCCGTCAATCATGTATACAAAGATAAGAATAAAGCCTCGTTAAGAATAAATTCAACTCTTGCCTATTGGTAAGAGGTAGGAGCCAATTTATTAAGGCACAGCGAGGTTTGCAAATATGTTAACATGCACAAAATTGGTAAACAAAGCAGGCTAGTCTGTTTGTGAAATTTTGCATGCGTTATGTACCACTGCAAACTTTTAGTAAAAGTAGATAATGAGCTGCATAATTTTGTGCATCACCTCATCACCTATGTTCATATAGCATGTTAAAATGCTTGAATGTCAATGCATAGCTATTATTGTGAGAAATGTATTTAACTACCCTTCAAGGAAGGGTAAACAGTTAGTGCATATTGTTTACCTCCAGACTCATTTGTATGCAGTTAACATGCGACAAACGGTCTAGTTTATAATACATTAGTACACAGTTTGAGAGAAGGCTCTGAATCAGCCCAGTCCTGAGCAGCTTTAAGTTGAGGGAACATTTTGTCCTTTTTGTTTGTATAACATCGTGTTGCAGCAGTTCTCTGAAAGTGGAGCAGAACCAGAATTCATAAGCAAGTAAGCAAGCCCTGACCTATGGAGACTACAGTTCTGCGAGAAAGCAGCTGCTTTTCAAAAGCTGGCCTGGATTTATGTACAGGCCTACTAAGCCTGCACCTAAAGCAACAACATTTTTTTTTTGGGGGGGGGGGGGGGTGTCAAATTTCCTGTTTACTGCAATCCTGTCCTGGACCTTTGAAAGTGTCCTTCCTGCTGCCACTGCCCTCTTCGCCCCCCCCCCCTCCCCCGCCCTGATCTCAGCTCCAGCAATGATCCTTACAGTACAGTGAGTATGAGGACTAAGCCTGCGCTCACAGTCCCTACTCTGTCTGGGTTTCCTTGAGATGGGTATGGTCCGTGACTGCAGGTTTAGTCCTCAAGCTCACCATGCTGTAAGGATTGCCACTGGATTGGAGGCCTGGGAGCGGTGCTGCACTGAACTCTGAGGTTTGCTAGAGGAGGGGTGGCCACGGACCAGATCCAATCCTGTTCGTAAACCATATGGAGACAGTAGGAAATATTGCCAGAGACTGCCTAGTCATACATGCACACTGATTTTGGTTTAATTAACTACTCCTTTAGAGCAGGGGTTCTCACCCCAGGCCTATGGGCACAAGTATTGATGAGCAAGCTTGAGAATTTTCATGCACTGCTTCCTGTTACATGCGCTGGCCACGGCTCGGCCCCCTCACCTCTTTCAAAGTGATCTAGCATCTGGTCCCTCGTCTCTGGCGGCTGTGGGCTGCCGGCTCCGTCCTCAGACCATCCCTGGGGCCTCCGGCTCTGCTGCAGCTCCTGATGTTCCGGGTCGGGCCTCTCCGCGTAGCCCGTGGAGAGACACCATCCCGACCAGTGCCGCACCCCTCCCTAGGAGCGCACGCAGCTAGTCCTTAAATAGGGCTCACGGCGGGAACCTGGCCGCAGCCCCAGATGATGACGTCAGCAGAGCTCTGGTATATAAGCCCTCTCAAATTGCCTTTGCGACAGGTCCCCTCGCTAGTCGAGTACTCGTTGCCTCTTCAGTTCCTGGTTCCCAATCCTGATTGCCTTCGTTCCTGTTTCCTTGTTCCTGTGTTCCTGTTCCTTCGTCTCTCCTTCAGATTGCTAACCTGGTTTGACCTCTGCATTGCCTGACTACTCCGTTGCCTCTCTCCAGTCCCGGACCTCTGCATTGCCTGACTACTCCGTTGCCTCTCTCCAGCCTCGGACCTCTGCATTGCCTGACTACTCCGTTGCCTCTCTCCAGCCCCGGACCTCTGCATTGCCTGACTACTCCGTTGCCTCTCTCCAGCCCCGGACCTCTGCATTGCCTTACTACTCCGTTACCTCTCTCCAGTCCCAGACCTCTGCATTGCCTGACTACTCTGTTGCCTCTCTCCAGCCCCAGACCTCTGCATTGCTTGACTACGCCGTTGCTTCTCTCCAGCCCTGGACTTCTGCTTCGTCTGACCATCCTTTTGACTCTCTCCTCGTCTAGACCTCAGCCTTGCTTGCCACTGCTTCTAGACTGCCACCAGCCCTGATCCCAGCTTGCTTAAAAATGCCTCTTCAGCCTTTGTCCTGGATGTGGTTCATTCAGGCTTTGGCCTGCTCTTGCTCGGGCGCCCTCTGTCAGACTGTGTTCCTATTGGCGCCCGGGTCTCCGGGACTCCGCCTCGTCCAGTACAGACTGATATCTACACTAGTTGCTGCCTCTGGGCTGACCTCGATCCACCCATCGACGATCACTGAGGGAGGCCACCTAAGTCCAGCCGGCCCCGGCACCCAAAGGCTCAACCCGTGGGGAATGAGGGCTGGTATTGGTGAAGTGCCAGCCGGCCTCCGTCCATCAGCCCTCTCTACCTGCTTTCGGTGGGGACCCGTAGGATCCCTCCTACGGGTAGCATCAACCCCATCTCGGCCCAAGGGTCCACCTCCGGCGCAACACTTCCATTATATGCAAATCTATCTCATGCATATTCATTGTGGATATCCACACCTCCTATTAAAGTTTATAGTCCTTTCTTTGCTCTCAGAGATCCTTTATGCTTATCCAAAGTTTTCTTGAATTCTAATATGTTCCTCATCTCCACAACCTACCTAGGGAGGTTGTTTCATGCATCCACCAGCCTAGAGTGGCAGACCTGGATCCACCAGAAGACAGGCGGCCCTGACCTCTGCCTGTCTTCTGCAGCAGTTGGGGCCGCTGCCGTCTGCCTCTGCAGTCCCGGAGGCCGCCTTTTATCTGGTGCCCTCGCAGCTGGTGCCACTGTCCAGCCTCCTTCTTGAGGCCTATGGCCACTGCCGTCATTCCTCTCTTGCGACAGGAAGCCACCCTGATGCCTCTGGTCTGCTTTGCAGCCAAGTGCCACTCCTGCTCTCTCTTCTCGGCTTGGCCACCGCTGTCTGTGGTCCTGCCTCACCTTCTTCAGCTTCTTAAAGGGCCCACGGTGGGAGTAGCCCGTGGTCCCTCCTGATGATATCATCCAGGCATTTCCTCTTCAGCCCTATAAAAGGGCCCTTCGCCAGTCTGTCTTCACAAGATGCTGCCTTCTCCTGCTGTTCCAGCTCTTCGTCCAGGAGGCTCCGACGTCCATCTTTGTTTCTTCAAGAGAATTCCCTTGTCTTCATTTGTGGATCCTGATCCTTCGTCTAAATCTTCATTCCATGTCCTGGTCTCTCGTCGATTCCTCTGTCCTCGACTTCAGATATCCTCGCCTTCAGATTCCCCTGACATCCTCATCTTCAGATGCTTTGCCTCCAGGCATTCACTCCTTCTGGCTCCTTTCCTGGGAAGCCTTGTCCTCGGATATTTACTTATTTGTTGTTTTTATATACCGACATTCGATCTGAGATATCACATCGATTTACATTCAGGTACTGTAGGTATTTTCCTATCCCCAGAGGGCTTACAATCTAAGTTTTGTACCTGAGGCAATGGAGGGTAAAGTGACTTGCCCAAAGTTACAAGGAGCGACAGCAGGACTTGAACCCTGGTCTCCTGGTTCGAGGCCTATTCCTCCTGGCATCATCAGAGTAGTCCTTGACTACAATATATCTTATGAGATATATCACCCTGAAGAAGACCTTTGGTTTGAAATACGGACCTGTGTCGGGCTTGAAGGAGACAGGTGTCTTGCAAGGGATTACTATCCAGTGATGGTGTTTTTTTTGACACAACCAACTCTGCATGAGATAAGTTCTTGGATCATTTTCAGCTTTGATACTATGAGTGATTTTAATTGCAAGAGATAAAAATTAAATACTATGAGTGATTTTAATTGCAAGAGATAAAAATGTAAAAAATTAGTGGGTGTTTATAAGAAATAATAAAAATAATGGGACATTTTATAGACTGATGATTATATATAAGGCTGAAGACAGTGAAAATGTTGAAGTACATCACTCTGATGGCACCTAGTATGAAGGTCTAAGATATGTTTAATAAACTAGTGTTGAGGAGGATTAAGTTTTAACATTGTCTGATATCCACTCACTTTGATTTTTCCTCTTCCACATAAGAGTGTTGTTGCGCCCGTCGGTCACAGACAGCTGCGACCTTTGCTTCTCACCTCTCTTTTCCCCACTACAGCAATTCTCAAGGCCTTGGCAGCCTCAGCCTGCAAACGCCGCCTTCCTCGGCGTCCCCGGGACGGCATGGGCAATCCTGTCTGCCATCTTGAGTTGGGGATTACTTAGGGCATGCATGCGTGGCCCTCTCTTATTGATGTCATGGCAGGAACCTCGGGGGCGTCCCCTCCGCATGATGTCACCTGCTTGATGTATTTAACGCAGCCAGCCTAAGCTTCCTATGAGTTAGCAAGGACTTCCTTCCTGCTTATTCCACTCCATTCGGAGATGCTATGCTTCACTACTTCCTGATCTAGAATGCCTTAGGTACCCCCTCCTCGGGGGCCTTTTTACGTTTTGGCTATCTACTCCTCGGAGGGCCTTTCTGTCTGGAGATTTAAGAACATAAGAACATAAGAAAATGCCATACTGGGTCAGACCAAGGGTCCATCAAGCCCAGCATCCTGTTTCCAACAGTGGCCAATCCAGGTCATAAGAACCTGGCAAGTACCCAAAAACTAAGTCTATTCCAAGTTACCATTGCTAATGGCAGTGGCTATTCTCTAAGTGAACTTAATAGCAGGTAATGGACTTCTCCTCCAAGAACTTATCCAATCCTTTTTTAAACACAGCTATACTAATTGATTATACCTTCCTGATTCAGGACATCGTGAATGCAGCCTACTGAATTCTACTTCTGCTTCTACATCCTAGCTGAAGAACCGCCGGCGTACCCCGAGCCTCAGGCTACTACTGTGCTCATTCCAGCTACCATTCTATACTCCGGAGTAAGTACCAACACCTGCTTTGCTCTGCTGACCTTCTGCACCTCTCTGGACTGCCACCTGCTAATCCTCGGCATACCCCGTGCTGCGGGCCACTACCGGGGATATCTGCATTGAGCTACTTTACTACTTTGGACAGTGCCTTCTCTCCATGCTCTGGGTATTTCCCATGATTCCTGTACAATAAAGTCTGTCTCATCTGTGTCCGTCTCTACTGAGGCCATGCCTACCATAGTGAGTCCCCACAGGGCTCCTCCCTGTGGGTGGAACCAACTCTCACTACGGTCCAGGGTCCACAACCACACCAGATTATAACTGATTGCTAACTCCATGGACCCGACTCAGGTCTCAGCCCTGCAGGCCATTCCTGGCCTGGCCCAACGTATTGCTGAAGAACAGAGGACCTTAGAGACATTGACAACTGCTTTCAATCAGTTGAGTTGACAACTGAATACTTATACCATGTCTGATAAAGATGCCTCGTTGCAAGTGGTTTCCGTTCAAACTGCTGTACCTCTACCAACCCCCACTCTCTTCTCAGGAGATTCCCTGTTGTGTAGGGGTTTCATCGACCAGTGCTGTATGCACTTCTCTCTACAACCATCTTACTTCCCTACTGCATTAGCTAAGACCACATATATTTATTTATTTATTTATTTTTGGTTTTTATATACCGGAAGTTCCTGTATACAATACATATCACTCTGGTTTACATTTAACAGAGGTAACTATCGCCGGGGAGGCGGTTTACATGGAACATATCGAATATAATGAACGGATAATCTATAATAAAGTACAATCTATTATGAAATAACTGAGATCAACTTATAACACAACTTGGAACATATAACTAAAGCAATGTAAACATTACATTATTGCTGTAAGATGGGGATGGTTGTTGTTCTTCTTGCTTTTAGCTCTCTGGGAAAGCTTGATGGAATAGCCAAGTTTTGAGTTTCACTTTAAAAGTAGTATGGCACAGTTCAAGGCGGAGGTCCGGTGGTAGGGAGTTCCAGAGAGACGGGCCCGCTGTGGATAGAGCGCGTTTCCTCAGAGAAGATTTAGCAGGTTGGGTAATCATTCTGTTCTGGTAAGCCCTTCTGGTTGGTTTTTTAGAAGAGTGTAGTTGAAGCTGGAAGGTTAAGTTGAGTGGAGAGATGTTATGTAGGGCCTTATATCCTGTCACTTCTAGATGGAAGAGCTCTGGCCTGGGCTTCACCTATATGGGAACGCAATGATCCAATCCTCAGTGACTTGCCAGGGTTTCTTGCTCTCTTCAAGTCAGTATTTGATGATCCAGCTTGCAAGACGGTTGCTGGTTCCGCTCTTTTGCACCTCCAACAAGGGGCTAGGCCACTTCCGGACTATGTTATTGAATTTAAGACCCTGTCTTCTGAGCTTCATTGGGACCTGGGGTATCTATGTGCAATTTTCCTAGAGGGTCTTCACTCCCGTATCAAGGATGAATTGGCTGCACGAGATTTACCTGATACCTTGGACTCACTCATTGACCTAGCTGGCAGAATTGATCATCGCCTGCGTTAGCGTGCAGCTGAGGTAAGGAGTCCTAAGAAACATTCATTAGGAGGTATACACTCACGACCTACATCTGCTCCGCAGACTCTGTCTCCGCCCATCATGGAAGAAGACGAACCCATGCAACTAGGTCTCAGCCACCTTACTGCCAAAGAGAGACGCTATCGTAAGTGCTTAGGTCTCTGTATGTACTGCGGACAACCTGGCCATGCGGTTCAATCATGCCCCATCTGTCTGAGAAACATGCAGACCTAGGATCTGCAGGAGGACTTTTCCTAGGTCTTACTTCATTATCTACTCCACTGACTCTCCCAGTCTCAATTATCTCTGGAACCCTCAAATTTCAGACCCTAGCACTCATTGATTCTGGTGCAGGTGGCAAGTTTATTCTAAAGAGACTGGTAGAACATCTTCAAATTCCTATCATCCCAACACCAACTCCACTGTTCCTTTCTTCTATACATGGCGAGCCTCTTCCAGGAGAAGTTTCTTACACCACACAACCTATAAATCTGCGCACAGGTTCTCTTCATACTGAGACCATCTCATTTCTGGTTCTTGACAAAGCCATTCATCCCATAGTGCTTGGCCTACCCTGGTTGCGAGACCATAGGCCACAGTGTGACTGGGGCACCCTGGAACTCTCACAATGGGGAGCGGCCTGTCACCACTGATGCCTGAAGAGAGTAACACATATATCCTGCATGTCTACCTCTACTTCTCTGCCTGGTCTACCGCCACAATACTCATCATTTCAAGATGTGTTCTCTAAACAAGCAGTGAATGTATTGCCACCACACAGGTCCTTTGATTGTGCAATTAATCTAAAGCCTGGTTCAGAGCCCCCTAGAGGAAGAGTTTACCTACTTTCTCTTTCAGAGACAGAGACAGAGGCCATGTCGGCCTATATTAAAGAAAATTTGGAAAAGGGTTTTATCCGGCCTTCCAAGTCACCAGCTGGAGCCGGATTCTTTTTTGTCAGCAAAAAGGATGGAACTCTTCGTCCATGTATAGACTACAGAGGACTCAATGAAATTACTATAAAGGATCGCTATCCTTTACCTCTGTATTCTAAGTGACCCTCCTGCTGTGGTGGCTAGAGATGTGCAATCGTTTATCACGAATTAGGCAATTGCAATGAAATTGCCTAATTCGTCGTGGTTCGGGGACCCCGAAACCCGAAAAGGATTTTCCCCGAACTTTGTGGAAACTTCGTTTTTTGGGTTTGTGTGGGGAGAGGGGCACATTTTTTTTTAATTAAAAACCACCCCAAACATCAAGATTACGTATAATACAACCACCCTCCCCCCATCCCGATCCCTTCCCAAGACTTACTAACATCCCTGGGGGTCCAGTGGGGTTCCGGGTTCCATTTGTCCCTCCATGCCCGGTGTGCTACTGCAAGCTGTGCTCCTCAAAATGGTGCCGAATAGCCTCTGAACTACTATGTCACAGGGGCTACCGGTGCCATTGGTCAGCCCCTGTCACAAGGCTATTGGCGCCATCTTGTGCTCATACCATGTGACAGGGGCTGACCAATGGCGCCAGTAGCCCCTGTGACATAGTATGGGCAAAGGCTATCGGCGCCATTTTGATTCCTGGCATCCGACGGCACGAGTGCAGGAGATCGCTCCTGGACCCCCGCTGGACCCCCAGGGACTTTTGGCCAGCTTGGGGGGGCCTCCTGACCCCCCCCCCCCAAGGCTTGCCAATAATCCCTGGGGGTCCAGCGGGGGTCCGGGAGCGATTTCGTTGTCGGCTGCCAGGAATCAAAATGGCGCTGATAGCCTTTGCCCATACTATGTCACAGGGGCTACCGGTGCCATTGGTCAGCCCCTGTCACATGGTATGAGCACAAGATGGCGCCGATGGCCATGTGACAGGGGCTGGCCAATGGCGCCGGTAGCCCCTGTGACATAGTAGTTCAGAGGCTATTCGGCACCATTTTGAGGAGCACAGCTTGCAGTAGCACACCGGGCACGGAGGGACAAATGGAACCCGGAACCCCGCTGGACCCCCAGGGATGTTAGTAAGTCTTGGGAAGGGATCGGGATGGTGGTGGGGGGGGGGTGGATTTAATGTTTTAAAATGAATTTAAATGCTTGGGGTGGGGTTTTTTTTTTAGCTTCATTTCCCGCTTCATTTTTTGGGCCGGTTTCGGGTTTTCTCGTTTCGTTTTTCAAAAAAACGAAACGAGAAAACCCGAATTTTACCACGAACTCGAAGTATCCAAGTCAAAAAACGACCCGGTAGAAAAAAACGAAGCACATCTCTAGTGGTGGCAGAGGCAGTGCTGGAACAGCAATGGGGTTTCAGGTGGTATCAGAGGAGTCACAAATTGTAATTGCTCAAAGGGGGGAAGGATAGGAAAGGAATTTTCCTTCTTACCGGATCTTCCAATATTATCCCTGTCTCATGTCTACTTGTTTTCCCTGTCTTGCAGGTGCACTCCCTGTTCCAGTGAGTATCCTGTTCCTGACCCAATGCCTCTAGAAGACCTGCCTGAGAAGTCCTGCTGGCCACTAGAACCTGCGGGCTCAACCCAGGGGAGAGATAGCTGGTCAGGCAGATGATCCATACCATTCTTGCTTGCTCCTGACTACTGTAGAAGACCACACTTCTGACCTACCTGCTCCTGACTCCTGCTCTCCCCTACTTGGGGGCATCCCCAAATTAGCCAGCCCAGCCATAACATCTGTTTGGTTACAAAATTTTTCATTTTTTTTTTTTTTTTTTATGAGCATCCATTTTGTCTCCCCAAATTGTTCTTCCTTTCTGGAATCAGTAAGTTGTCTCATCAATTATCAGTGTGGGATAACATTGGGTTTTTCATGCCATTGGTTCACTTTAAAATAAATCAATATTGATGCAGTTATTGGGCAGGCAGAAAAACTGAATGGTATATTGTGCAATAAAAATATTGGAATGAGAACTAAGGCATTATAAATAAAATATATATCTTAGGAAGATCACATCTTGACTCACACAGGATTTATTATGTATGTCTGAACTAGTGAATAATGCCAACTTCCTCTTTAGCAGTTGCTCTAAAATACAAGAGATAAATTTAAAATGCATGTGCTATTTAAAAAAGCTCTTTCACTGTAAAGGCAAAAAGGTTTCAGATATTGCTAGATTTGTCATTTACAATGAATACATGTTGGTTTTTTGTTTGTTTTTTTTACTGCTGCCATCAGCTGTTCAATGGAGGCATTTTTAAGACAATTTTTCAAACAAACTTTTTTTTCCTACACAGGCATGTTTCTAATGCTGCAGCTCACCAAAAAAGCACTTATCGAAATTAGAGGGTACTGAACCGGGGTCACTGGTTAAACAGATCCTGACAACCCCAGGACACATGCTGCTGCTATTTTGTGTCACTAAGGGGGTCATTTTGTAAAGCTTATCGTGTGCGATAAGCTGCTATCACATGCGAAAAGTCCCTTTTCATGTGCGATAGCTTGCTAGGGGCGGAGTCAGGGTGGCGAGGGGAGGAGTCGGGGCGGCGTCGGGGCTGACTCCGCGATGTCTTCGATGGCGGCAATAAGGTAAGTCACGTTATCGTTGCCAGTAGCGCTCCCAATAGCACCACTTTTCATGGTGGCGCTATTGGATGCGAAAGCTGGCAGTGATAACACCGCGGTGGTGCGATGGCTGCTGGCTTTTGCAGGCCCATCCCTCCCTTTGCTCCCCCCTGCCCCCCGTTTTCGCTGGATTCACCATTCTGCGATAGAATGGTGAATCCAGGCCTCAATGAGTTACAACTCCAGAGGCATCAAAAACTTTTGTTATCCATTGAATGTCAATGGAACACATTTTAATTCAAAGTCTGGATGGAAATAAATATCAGATTTTTTTCTTTGTGTGTCAGAAATGCTGCTGTTGTGAATTGATGCATTTTTTTTTTTTTTTGTTCATGAGCAAGTAAAAGTTTTGAAGTGTAGGAAGACCCCTATAGCTATGGATTTCTTCATGGGTCTAGGTTTGCTATGTGAATACCCTCGGCTCACAGCAGTTATCTGCAAGCCGGAGCCTGTGTATATTCACCACTCATATTTAATTAACCGACAAATAAAGTCCGGTATTTATACTAGGAATTATCAGGAGAAAACTTATAGCTGTTAAAGTATCTGTGGGCAATATCCAACCGTTTTCACCTTTTGTTAACATATGCACAGTTGCTGAAGAATAATAGAAGCCAGGAAGGTATTTATTTCTTTAAAAAATATATGCTGTGTAACCAGTAAAAATGTTTAAAGGAATCATGCCAATTGGAGCCACCTGGGTAATTGCTATTTATAAATGTATAATCCACCTATCTAAAATACTAGGCACTATTATAAGACACAACTGAAAGCTAAGAAGCAGTTACATATTAAGGCCATCTATAGTGTTAAAGATGGCCCTCGGGAACTTTGTTTTAGATATTAGCTAAATTGGATGGTTTGGGATAACAGAAGAGGAAGGTAGATTCTCATGCTGTTGATACTAGTAGTTATTAATAGGTTTTTTTTGTCAACAAACTGATTTAATATCTACTATAAAGGGTGTTATTCCATCCCTTCTTGTCAAAGTTGGAGCCTATACAGAATCCTGGTATAGGTCTAGCTCAATCTACTCTGGTTGATGAAGGTGACTCTAGCTTTGCTCTGGAGGATTTTGCTTTTCTTATAATGGAAGCTTTCCACAAAATTGCATCATGGTTCAGAGTGTCTACTTTCCCTTTTCAACCTTGCTTACCATTATGGTGAAAGATAGTGCCTGAGATGGGGCAAAATGTACTTAAACATCTGGTGAATCATTCATTTATGTAGGGGACCGTTCTGGATTGCTGGAATATGCTCATTCTATCTTAAAAAAATCAAAAGCTAGGTCCAACTGATTGTGCGAATTACAAGCCCAAAGCTAATTTCCTTATATAGTTAAGCTCACTGAAAGGGCTGTTGCTACTCAGCTTTCCTCATATTTAGATGAGTGTAATGGTGTGGATCAGTTGCAATCTGGCATTCAAGTAGGACATAGTACTGAGATTGTGATGCTAGCTGTGCAGGATGAGTTACTACATATCATGGATGGACAGTCCACTTTATTGATATTGCTGGACATGTCCACTACCTTCGATCTCATGGATCACACTCTCTTATTACAGAGATGTATGTCTTTAGAGACTGGAGTCACCACGCTGAATTGGTTCTCTTCTTTTTTAATAAATAGGAGAGTATTCATCAGCGTAAATGGGTCTCTCTCCAAATCTTGAATAGTTGGTTGTGGGGTCCCTCATGGTTCATCATTATTGCTGCTGTTGTTTAACATCTTTCTTCAACCTGTTGTGTTCCGCACCCGTGGCCGTCCAGGGGCGCGGTCCCCTACCTCGTCTTCCCATCACGGCGGGGCCGACCGCCCCGTGCCGGGCCTGGCATCTCCGTGTGGCAGCACGGGTCCCCGGGCTGACCGCCGGGATCGGAGCCGCTCCTGCTCCTCCCTCATGGTCGCCACTGCTCTCCTCCGCGGCCCGGATCCAAGATGGCCGCCGCCATCCTTAGACACGAGGCCACGCCTCTTCATTTGACTTAAAGGGACCTCGTCCCTTTGTGGATGCAGCTGAGTCCTATCTCCAGAGTCAGAGGAAGTATAAAGGGAGACTTCCTCTGACCATTCCCTGACTTGGCAACGTCTCCTGTGAGCTTTGTCCAGTCTGCTTGCTTCGGTGAGTTCCTCGAGCTTGGCTTCTGGTTCCTGCTTCGTCTTCCTGGTTCCTGACTTCGGATTGGCTTACAACAATTCTCTGGTTCCTGACTTCGGATTGGCTTACG
Source organism: Rhinatrema bivittatum (assembly GCF_901001135.1). Classification (NCBI taxonomy): domain Eukaryota; kingdom Metazoa; phylum Chordata; class Amphibia; order Gymnophiona; family Rhinatrematidae; genus Rhinatrema; species Rhinatrema bivittatum. The sequence continues at coordinate 87,843,622 of NC_042615.1, read as the reverse complement.
GTGATTCTCTGGTTCCTGACTTCGGATTGGCAAGTGGCGATTCTCTGGCATACGACTTCGGACTGGTGAGCGACGACCCTCTGGCACTCGACCTAGGACTTCTTCAAGACTACCGTCTCCAAGGGCCCGCCTAAGTCCCAGCGGCCCGGGTCCCTACGGGCTCCTCCTGGGGGGACCGCGGGCTTCCAGGGCAAAGCTCCAGTTGGCCCTTGCACCGTTACCCTGACCTCCCTAGGTCCACCTAAGTCCCAGCGGTCGGGTCCCTATGGGCTCCTCCCGGGGGGACTGCAGACCACAAGTGGTGAAGACACAGCGCCTCATCTCGTCTCTTCATCGCCTCCGTATTCGCCTCAGCCTCCAGTGCCAAGGGTCAGCTGGTCCTGCCTCCTGTTCTTCCTCGCCACCCGACGAGAGAGCCTACGGACCCTCCGAAAGGTATACCATCCTCTCGTCGGCCAAGGGTCCACAAGCCTGAGCATAACACAACCCTTTGTCAGTTTAATTTATGAGTTGGGCTTGTCAGGATTTATTTATGCAGATGATATTCAGCTATTTTTTCCTCTGGGTACAGATCTTTCTAGCTCTATTTCATAGCTTAAAACCTCTTTGGAAAGTATAATTAATTGGTTTACTGAAAATAATTTGATATTGAATGGGAATAATACTGAAATTCTATAGGTGAGTGAATCTGAACCCATTTCTACCCTTCCACAGATTGAGTTTGGCTCTGCTACTATTACAGCTGGCATACTGGTTAAATCCTTAGGTGTAAAGGTGGACTCTGCTTTCTATGAGCAGGTTGTGCAGGTGATTCAGGTGTCTTAATTTAAGCTCCATATGATTTGTCAACTGCATGCTTTGTTGGATAAACATTTTTTTGTATAGTAGTCCAATCTATAGTTTTAACTCAATTGGACTATTGGAATAGCCTTCTGGTTGGCCTACTGTTGAGCCAACACACAAGCTGCAAAATATTTAAAATGTTGCAGTTGATTAGAAGTCGAAGAAGGGGTGGATTAACTTCATCTTCATTATATGCTTTACAGTAGTTACCTATTAAGAATGATCCCAATTTAAGATTCTGAAGTTGGCATCTAGGATTTTACGTGGTAATAGACCTGATTATTTAAAGGAGAAACTACAATGGTATCTTCCCTTCCATGTCCATCAATCTTACCCTTATCTTACCCTATTCATCCTTTAGTTTTTCTTCTTGTAATGTGGTAAAAAGAATAAAATTGCATACCAGAATGTTTTCAGTGGTTGCGCCAACACTGTGGAACAAACTGCCTCTGGATATTAAGCTGGAAACTATTTGTCATTCCTTAAGAAGGCAAAATCTTGTTTTTTTTGTCCCTAGACCTGCTTGCTTAGTTTCAGACAGGAGCTGTTCATATTTTATACGTTTTGTTGTGTTTTTAGTTGCATTAGATTGTATTGAGATTTCTACTGTACACTGACTTGAGCAACTAACTGGTTTGGTCAGGAAGAAAGAATAGAAATGATTTTAAATAAACAAGGTTCTTATTATCTGGCATTCATTAAAAAATGTCCTACAGAGTCCCTTTCATTCTATAACTTCCGCAGCATCAATACTGTTCATTATGAGAAACATTTTTTTTTAAGTGTTCAGTATAAGTTCATCAGAATTTTCTATTGTGAATCCATAAATTTCTAGGAGACTGATGCTCTGTGTGCTTTTTCACATACCTTTCTAGAATTATTCCTCTTCGATTGAGGGAGAATAGATTATTTGGTTCTATTTAGTCATATATGGAAACATTTGATTTTCATGCCTAGTATCAGTGCTTTGTAAAATGAATCCTATCAGGTCTTCAATCCCTACATCTGGTAATAGGATCAGTTTGATATTAGAATGCTTTATAATATTGACTTTTCTATTGTTAGCATACAACCTAATCTGCAAGCATATGAAAAATAGACAGTTTGGAATGTTAAACATCTATTTAAAACTCTCAAAAGTTAAAAAATGTTCACCTCCAAATACTTGGTTTAAATATTTGCGCGCAGTGTTTTCCAAAAAGAAGCTTTCAGTCCTCAACTCTCTAATTCCAGAACAGGCTAGAGTTGATGTATAGGCTAAAAGCTGGCCATGCCAATTCAAATTCTTTAGTCTTTTATTTTCAGTGTTGGTGCCGTGATACAATTGCTTGCCTGCTTTGTGGTATTCTTGCACCAATCAGTGACAACAGGTTGGGATCCTACACTATTGATCGCAACTTTGTTGCTCAGTTACAGAATTGATAATCAGGATCAAATATCTCCCATGAATATTTTAAACTCTTTTTTTCTGTCTACTCAACTCCACTATTGATTTTGTGCAAGCTTTTAAAGAAATCATTAAATCTTGCAATCAGCAATGTAGATAGCGCATATATTATCCCTAGGAACCAGTTAAACATAGTAACATAGTAATGATGGTAGAAAAGGACCAAATTGTTGCGCACCCCATCCGCGCCCGGCCCGCGCATGGGCCTGCTCACCTCGCTAACTCCGCTACAGGTCACGGGTCGGCCTCCCCAGGGGCAGCCACGAGCTCCTCCAGGCCTCGGCGTCCCGCGACGGCAGTCGCCGGGCCTTCCACTGCACACCAGGTCTCACACCGGAGTTCGGCGTCCTCAGTGGCGTTGGCCACGCCCCTATGCGCGCGCGCATGGACCGCCTGGCCTCTTGTAGGGCCAAGGTCGGGTCCTAGCCCTGCGGCGCACCCTGATTGAACGTACGATTATAAGGAAGTCCCTGCCTGCACTTCCTTGCCTTGGCAATTGGGTCGGCACTGTAAGAGTACTAGTTTGCCTCCGCGTTCACAGTCTTGTTCCAGCCTTGTTCCAGCATCCTACTGTTCCAGCCTTGTCCAGCGTCCTTCTGTTCCAGCATCTGTCCATCCTGTCTCCTCAGGTAGTACCCTTGGACTGTCTCTGGTACTGACCTTGACCTGCTCCTTGACCATTCTGTTCGCTGCCTGGATCCTGACATCTGCCTGCCTTGTGACCTCGTTTGACCTCTGGAACCTGACCCCTGCTTCGTTGACTACTCCTCGGACTGATCCTCGAATTCTGACCCTGGCTGCCATTGACCACGTCTCCTGATTCTGGCTTTGTCCCTTGCCTTGTCATCGTCTATGCTGTACTTGCCTTCCTTGCCTCTCCAGACCTACAGCCTAGTGACCGACCGCACTCCCTTGCTGCTCGTGGGCACGCCTCTCTACTACCTCTCCGGGAGACCCTGCGAGGCCACCTAAGTCCAAGTGGCCCTACGGGCCACTTGGACTTAGGTGGCCTCGCAGGGTCCACCTAAGTCCAAGGGTTCCTACGGGCTCTACCCGGGGGGGGGGACCGCGGGCTTCCAGTGGTGGAGCTCTTCCTAGCCTGTCTCCTCCTGTGCTCTGCCCCTGGGGGCAGGTGCTTCCTGGTCCCTACCAGGGAGCCGTTCTCCACTGCTCCTGGACAAGGGTCCACCTCCAAGCGCAACAAGTTGCCAAGGCCATGGACTCGACGGAGTCTCCCGCCTCCAGGGCCCTACTGGGTTTGGCCACCACAGTCCAAGGGTTCCTACGGGCTCTACCCGGGGGGGGGACCGCGGGCTTCCAGTGGTGGAGCTCTTCCTAGCCTGTCTCCTCCTGTGCTCTGCCCCTGGGGGCAGGTGCTTCCTGGTCCCTACCAGGGAGCCGTTCTCCACTGCTCCTGGACAAGGGTCCACCTCCAAGCGCAACAAGTTGCCAAGGCCATGGACTCGACGGAGTCTCCCGCCTCCAGGGCCCTACTGGGTTTGGCCACCACAGTCCAAGGGTTCCTACGGGCTCTACCCGGGGGGGGGACCGCGGGCTTCCAGTGGTGGAGCTCTTCCTAGCCTGTCTCCTCCTGTGCTCTGCCCCTGGGGGCAGGTGCTTCCTGGTCCCTACCAGGGAGCCGTTCTCCACTGCTCCTGGACAAGGGTCCACCTCCAAGCGCAACAAGTTGCCAAGGCCATGGACTCGACGGAGTCTCCCGCCTCCAGGGCCCTACTGGGTTTGGCCACCACAGTCCAAGAACATTGCAGGGCTTTGGAATCGCTAGCCTCTTCGGTGGAAGAGCTTCACTCCCAGTTGCGAGATACAGCTCTGGCCAATCCCGTGGGTCTATCAGCCTCTATGCTACCGAAAGTATCGTTGGTGCTCCCTGCACCGCCTCGAATCAACGGGGACCCACGCTCCTGTCATGGCTTCTTCAATCAGTGCTTCATGCAATTTGCACTGCAACCCTCCTTGTTCCTGAAGGAAACCACTAAAGTGACCTTCATCCTTTCCCGCCTAGAAGGGAAGGCTCTTGCATGGGCCTCTCCATTATGGGAACGATCCAATCCCATGCTTTCTAAACTTTCCAAGTTTGTTGCTGTCTTCAAGCAGACCTTTCGGAGACCCAGGCTGCCAAGCTGTACCCAGCCAGAATCTACTCCACCTCCGTCATGGGTCATGGACCCTCTCTGAGTATACGGTGGAATTCAGGACCCTGGCTACTGAGCTCGGGTGACAAGAAGATTGTCTGAAAGCCATCTTCCTAGATGGACTCTCCAGCACTCTCAAAGATGAACTCTCCATCCGTGAGACTCCCATGTCTCTAGAGGACCTGATTTCCCTCACCGGGAAGATCGACCATCGACTCCGGCAAAGGTGCCTAGAAGTAAAGGCTTCCTGCTCTCCTCTACCACGTGCATGTCCAGAGTCCTCCAGCCAAGACTCCATCACCACCACCTCCTCCCATGGTGGAACCCATGGAGGTGAACCGTGGGCCACTGTCTCCGACCGGACGTCTCCATCGGAGGAAGGAGGGTCTTTGCCGTTACTGTGGTGCTTCTGGACATCTTCGGCAGTCCTGTCTGGTCTGTCTGGAAAACTGCAACGCCTGAGCCCGGCGGGGGTCCTGAGCTTAGGGGCTACTGTCACTGGCCCCCAACTCCTGCTTCCAGTCTCTCTGGGCATCAAGGCCCACTCCTTCGCCACCACTGCTCTTGTCGATACAGAAGCAAGTGGCAGCCTCATCATGGATGACATTGTCAAGCTTCTGAACATTCCTCTCCAGCCATTAAATGTGAGCCTCCGCATCGCCTCCATTCAAGGAGAACATCTTTCAGGGCTCAACACCCATCGAACAGTGGCTGTCCGTCTTACCATGGGCACTCTCCACGAGGAGGAGATGTCCTTCCATGTGTTAAAATGTTCCACACATCCAGTCATCCTGGGGCTGCCCTGGCTCCAGGTCCACGAACCCCAGTTCGATTGGCATTCCCTGCAGTTGGTGCAGTGGGGTTCCAAATGCTAGAAGACATGTCTACGTCAAGTATCTCCAGCTGTCTGTCTTGAAGTCTACCACCCTATCTGGTTTGCCTACCCAGTATGCTGAGTTCGAAGACGTCTTCTTGAAGCAGAAGGCGGACACTTTGCCTCCGCTACGCAAGTTGAATTGCTCCATAGAACTTCTGCCAGGCACAACGTCTCCCAAGGGCAGAACTTATCTATTGTCTCATCCAGAAATCCTAGCCATGTCTGAGTATATCAAAGAGAACTTAGAAAAAGGGTTCATTCATCCCTCTGATTCTCCCGCTGGAGCGGGCTTTTTCTTCTTCAAGAAAAAGGATGGCAGTTTATGCCCTTGTATTGACTACAGAGGGCTCAACGCCATAACCCACAAAGACTGGTACCCCCTGCCCCTTATCAGTGAGCTGTTTGACTGCCTTCTAGGGGCACGGATCTTCACCAAGTTGGATCTGAGGGGTGTGTACAATCTGGTACGCATCCAACCTGAAGGTATCTGGAAAACCGCATTCAATACGAGGGATGGTCACTATGAATATACCGTGATGCCCTTTGGGCTATGCAATGCCCCAGCGGTCTTTCAACGCCTTATGAACGAAATCCTCTGAGACCTCTTGTACTCATTCGTAGTCGTATATCTTGACAAAATCTTGATCTTTTCCAAAGACCTTGAATCCCATCGAGATCATGTTCGGATCGTCCTCCAACTAAAAGAAAATCACCTTTATGCCAAGTTAGAAAAGTGTCTTTTCAAGCGAAATCACTTACCCTTCCTAGGGTACATCATATGTGATCGAGGTTTCTCCATGGATCCAGATAAAGTCCAGGGGATCCGAGACTGGCCCCAGGAGCTTCATTGCCAATTATTCTACCCTAGCTGCTCCGCTCACCGCTATGACCAAGAAAGGGGCTAACCCTCGAGTGTGGACTCCCAAAGCACAAGCTGCCTTTCAGACGCTAAAAGAAGCATTCTGTTCTGGTCGTTGTCTTCAGCATCCAGACCCAAGATGCCCATTTGTCGTCAAAATCGACGCCTCTGCAATTGGAGCAGGAGCCGTCTTAAGTCAGTTTTCTCCAAAGGGTAAATTGATACCTTGTTCATTCTACTCACACAAGTTCTCTCTTACAGAGCAGCACTACACCATTGGTGACCGAGAACTTCTAGCCGTCAAGTTGGCGCTCCAAGAGTGGCACCCCTGGTTGGAAGGGGTGCAACATAAATTTACCATTTTCACCGACCATAAGAACCTTGAGCACCTTAAAGAAGCTCAACTCTTGAATCCTAGACAAGCTCAATGGGCGCTCTTCTTTGAAGGCTTCAATTTCATCCTATGTTAATCACCCAGCTTCCAAGAACCTCTGTGCTGATGCACTATCAAGATCCTTCGATCCAGAGGATGTTCCTGATGTTCCCAGACACATCATAGATCCTGCCTGCTTATCCCTTGCCATGACCACTACAGTTCCAGTCGGGAAAACCGTCGTTCCACGTAGATTACGTGAACGAGTTCTGAAATGGGCCCATGATTCCAAGTTGGCAGGACACCCGGGTCGTACCAGGACCCTAGAGATGTTGCAGAGATATTACTGGTGGCCCAACATGGTGAAAGACATTCGTAACTATGTAGATTCATGTCCCATCTGCTCGCAACAGAAGCCACCTACCGGACAGCCTTGGGGCCTACTCCAACCGCTTCTAGCATCTACTGAGCCATGGTCCAGCATCTCAACGGACTTCATCACAGACCTGCCTCCGTCCCAGAACAATACCATAATCTGGGTCATCATCAACCGTTTTTCGAAAATAGGTCACTTCATTCCCCTGCCGGGCCTCCCATCAGCCCCAAAATTAATCAAGTTGTTCCAGAAATACATTTTCCGTATCCATGGATTCCCAAAGGAAATCATATCCGACCGAGGACCACAGTTTGCCGCCAGGTACTGGCGCTCTCTATGCAAAAAGTTTAACATTGCCTTGAATTTCATGTCGGCCTATCACCCACAAGCCAATGGTCAAGCTGAAAGGACCAACTGGACCTTGAAAACATTCCTTCATTCCTACGTGAATGACCAGCAGGACAACTGGTCTGATCTGTTACCCTGGGCTGAGCTGTAGCATAATACCCACTTTGCTGCTGCCACCGATATATCTCCGTTCTCCGTGGTATTCAGACGACAGCCTCGGTTGCCACTTCCAGTTCCTCTGACTGTTCCTTCTCCAGCCATGCAATTCATGGCCCACACCATTCGCCAGGTGTGGAATCAAGTCAAAGAATGCCTTACCCAGGCTGCTGAGCACTCCAAGCACACTTCTGATGCCCATAGACGTTCTGCTCCACTCTTCCATCCTGGTCAGAAGGTGTGGTTAAGCACCCGACACATAAGGTTGAGACTCCCTTCTCATCACCTGGCTCCCAAGTACATCGGCCCGTTTCCAGTGCTTCGAAGAGTGGGAGCAGTGTCGTATCAACTTCAGCTACCTCGGGCCATGGACATCCACAACACATTCCATGTCTCCCTTTTGAAGCCTTTGGTCCTCTCCTGGCTCTCTCGTAGAGATCCTTCACCACCGCAGATCTCTACCGAACCACATTCATCACTCCAGGTAAGAGAGGACCTCAACGTCCGTCAGCGTCGCAGCAGATGGGAATACCACTTAGCCTGGGAGTATTATGGGGCTGAGGAGAACTCATGGGAACCATCCCACAACATTCTTGATAAAGAGCTCCTCAGGACTTTCCACAGGACCTATCCTGAAAAGCCACAGCCTCGTAGAGGGAGGCCTAGAAAGGGGGGGTTACTGTTGGGCGCCCCGTCCATGTCTGGCCCGCACACGGGCCTGCTCACCTCGCTAACTCCTCTGCAGGTCACGGGTCAGCCTCCCCAGCGGCAGCTGCAAGCTCCTCCAGGCCTCGGTGTCCGGTGGCGGTGGTCATCGGGCCTTCTACTGCGCACCAGGCCTCATGCCGGACTTCAGCGTCCTCAGTGGTGTTGGCCACGCCCCTATACGCGCATGCCCGGACCGCCCAGCCTCTTGTAGGGCCAGGGGCGGGTTCTAGCCCCACAGCGTGCCCTGATTGAACGAACGATATAAGGAAGTCCCTGCCTGCACTTCCTTGCCTTGGCAATCGGGTCGCACTGTAAGAGTACTAGTTTGCCTCCGCATTCCCAGTCTTGTTCCAGTGTCCTACTGTTCCAGCGTCCTACTGTTCCAGCTTTGTTCAGCGTCCTTCTCTTCCAGTGTCTGTCCGTCCTGTCTCCCAGGTAGTACCCTTGGACTGTCTCTCTGGTACTGACTGCAGCCTGCTCCTTGACCATTCTATTCTGGTTTGCCTACCTGGATCGCCATTCCCTTCCTAACAATTCCTAACATTGTTTGCTTTTTTGATCGCCACAGCACACTGAGCCGACGATTTCAATGTATTATCCATTATGATGCCTAGATCTCGTTCCTAGGTGGTAACTTCTAAGATAGAACCTAACATTGTATAACTACAGCAAGGGTTATTTTTCCCTATATGCATCACTTTGCACTTGTCCATGTTAAATTTCATCTGCCATTTGGAAGCCCAATCTTCCAGTCTCACAAGGTCCTCCTGCAATTCATCACAATCTGCATAATATTTAACTACTCTGCATAATTTTGTGTCATCTGCAAATTTGATTATCTCACTCCTTGTATCCCTTTCCAGATCATTTATAAATATATTAAAAAGCACCGGTCCAAGTACAGATCTCTGAGGCACTCCACTGTTTACCTTTCTCCGCTGTGAAAACTGATCATTTAATACCACTCTCTGTTTCCTGTCTTTTAACCAACTTGCAATCCACAAAAGGACATCACCCATGTCTTTTTAGTTTTCTTAGAAGCCTCTCATATGGGACTTTGTCAAACCCTTCTGAAAATCCAAATATACCACATTGACTGGTTCACCTTTGTCCACATGTTTATTCACCCCTTCAAAAAAATGTAGGAGATTTGTGAGGCAAGACTTCTCTTGGGTAAATCCATGCTGGCTGTGTCCCATCAAACCATGTCTATCAAATTTTTGTGATTTTATTCTTTATGACAGTTTCCACGATTTTTCCCAGCACTGGTCAGGTTCACTAGTCTATAGTTTTCTGGATCACCCCTGGATCCCTTTTTAAATATAGGGGTTACATTGGCCATCTTCCAATCTTCAGGTACATCGGATGATTTTAAGGATAGGTTACAAATTTTTACTAATAGGTCTGAAATTTCATTTTTTAGTTCTTTCAGAACCCTGGGGTGTATACCATCTAGTCCAGGTGATTTACTACTCTTCAGTTTGTCAATCAGGCCTACCACATCTTCCAGGTTCACCGTGATTTGGTTCAGTTCATCTGAATCATCACCCATGAAAACTTTCTCCTGAACGGGTATCTCTCCAATATTCTCTTCGGTAAATACTGAAGCAAAGAAATCATTTCATCTTTCTGCCTTATCTTCTCTAAATGCCCCTTTAACCCCTTGATCATCCAACGGTCCAACCGACTCCCTTGCAGGCTTTCTGCTTCGGACATATTTTAAAATGTTTTTATTGTGAGTTTTTGCCTCTATGGCCAACTTCTTTTCAAATTTTCTCTTAGTCTGTCTTATCAGTGTCTTACATTTAACTTGCCAATGCTTATGCTTTACCTATTTTCTTCTAATGGATTCTTCTTCCAATTTTTGAATGAAGATCTTTTGGCTAAAATAGCCTCTTTCACTTCACCTTTTAACCATGCTGGTGATCCTTTTGCCTTCCTTCCACCTTTCTTAATGCATGGAATACATCTGGTCTGTGCTTCTAGGATGGTATTTCTTTTTAACAATGTTCATGCCTGTTGCACACTTTTTACCTTTGTAGCTGCACTTTTCAGTTTTTTTCTAACTACTTTTCTCATTTTATCAAAGTTTCCCTTTTGAAAGTTTAGCGCTAGAGCCATGGATTTACATACTGTCCCCCTTCCAGTCATTAATTCAAATGTGATTATATTATGATCACTATTGCCAAGTGGCCCCACCACCGTTATCTCTCTCACCAAATCCTGTGCTCCACTGAGAATTAGATCTAAAATTGCTCCCTCTCTTGTCGGTTCCTGAACTAATTGCTCCATAAAACTGTCTTTTATTCCATACAGGAATTTTATCTCTCTAGCATGCCCTGATGTTTCACTTATCCAGCCAATATTGGGATAATGAAATCTCCCATTATTACTGCACTACCAGTTTGGTTAGCTTCTCTAATTTCTCTTAATATTTCACTGTCCATCTCATCATATTGGCCAGGTGGACGGTAGTATAGTCTTCTCACTATTCTCTTCCCCAACATACAAAGGATTTCTACTCTTAAAGATTCAATTGTACATTTAGTCTCATGCAGGAATTTTATCCTGTTGGACTCTATGCGATCCCGGACATAAGGTACCATCCCGCCACCAAGATGCTCCTCTTTGGGATTGCAAAATAATTTGTACCCTGGTACATCCTTATCTCATTGGTTATCCTCTTTCCACCATGTCTCTGAGATATGAATTAAGACTGTCATCATTCACTGCTGTACACTCTAATTAGAACATAAGAACATAAGAATATGCCATACTGGGTCAGCTCAAGGGTCCATCAAGCCCAGCATCCTGTTTCCAACAGGGGCCAATCCAGGCCATAAGAACCTGGCAAGTACCCAAAAACTAAGTCTATTTCATGTTACCGTTGCTAGTACTTACTTCTTAGACTTCTGGCATTATCATCAAACATTTCAAAATGAGGTTTTTTGTTTTTACTTACATTCTGCTTTTCAGTTGACAGCGATAAATTGGAATCTTTTAGCTCAGGTGAGTTTTTAATTATAAGCACTTGGACTACTCTTCTTATTATTGAAACCTCTCTGTTGGGATGCCCTAATGCTTCATTAGTATCCTTTGAATATACCTCCCTCTGAACCAAGTGGTGCTCAGCAACTGTCGGCTTTCCCCTTTGTTCTAGTTTAAAAGCTGCTCTATCTCCTTTTTAAAGGTTAGCACCAGCAGCCTGGTTCCACCCTGGTTAAGGTGGAGCCCATCCCTTCGGAAAAGCATCTCTCGTCTCCAAAAGGTTCCCCAATTCCTTACAAAACTGAACCCCTCTTTCCTGCACCATCATCATATCCATGCATTGAGACTCCAGAGCTCTGCCTGTCTCTGTGGAACTGCACATGGAACAGAGAATGGTACCCTGGAGGTTCTGAATTTCAACTTTCTACCTAAGAGCTTATATTTGGCTTCAAGAACTTCCCTCCCACATTGTCTGAAGTCGTTGGTGCCAACATGTACCACAACAGCTGGCTCCAAACCTGCACTGTCTAAAATCCTATCTAGGTGACACATGAGGTCTGCCCTTTTGCACCAGGTAAGCATGTTATCAGGTGATCCTCACGCCCACCAGCCACCCAGCTGTCTACATTCCTTATAATCAAATCACCAACTATTACGGCCAACCTAGCCCTTTCCTCCTTGGCAGAAGCCCTGGGAGACACATCCTTGGTGCAAGAGGATGATGCATCACCTGGAGAGCAGGTCCTTCTACAGGATCATTTCCTGCTGCACCAGGTTGATGCTGTCTGATCATGAGATCTTCCTCTTCCAAGGCAGCATCAGGGATGTCAGACTGGAGTTGGGACTTGGGTACTATGTCCCTGAAGGTCTCGTCTATATGCCTCTCTGTCTGCCTCGGCTCCTCCAGGTCTGCCACTCTAGCCTCCTGAGATCGGACTCATTCTCTGAGAGACAGAAGCTCTTTGCATCAGATGTACATATACAACTCACCGGCAATTAAAAAAATCATACATGTGACACTCTATGCAAAAGACTGGGAGGCCCCCCTTTTGCTGCTGGACTGCTGCCTTCATCTTAAACTTGTTCAGTTCCTAGTTTAGGTTGCTATAGGTGTAGGATTGTGTACAATTAGGATCCTTTAAATGTATTAGTATATTCACTATATATCTGGTAGTGACCTATAAAGGAATGATCAAACTCTTGATAAGGTACGGGAATTTCAGAGTTTAAGTTCTAAGGCTGATTTTTTATTTTATTTTAAGTGTGAAAGTGATACCTGCCTATAAATTAAAGGATGAGCTAGGGGTGGGTGGGAGAGGGGTGGGAAGGTTGAGAAATACAAACACACAAACTTCTGTTTGTTGCCTGACTTTGATTACCTATTTAAATCAAAACACACGAACATGCTAAACAATCTACCCCAACAGTTTACTTCTCCCCAATACTTGTAAGTTTTAAAAATGTCCCCAAGCAGTACTTACTGATTCTTTCCAGCCACCAGCAAGGTGATCCTTTCCTCTCAGTGCTCAAAATACCCAAATTCAGTCCCAGAACAGCCACTCTGCACCTTGAGGGGAGAGTACAGCAGTGAAGCCCCTTTGGCTTTTTTTGAAGGGTCTTGGAGGGTTTTTTATGCTCCAGGTAGGCCCAAAATCCAACTTAGGAAAATACAACCTCTCTCTGACTTCCAAATAATACTGCCCCAGAGCCTATTGCAGAGCTCTGCTATAAAACGTCAGGACCAAGGGTATCCATTACAGCTCCGCCAGTGGGAGGGCTGTCCATGAAGGTGTTAGATGGTGGCCTCGAAAGGCCTTGCATTCTGTTAGAAATCGGATGTTTTAGTGTGCCCATGGGCCTCAGCCCAACCCCAGACAGATCCAGGACCGAACCAAGGGTTGACGGCGTGTTCCACCATGGCAGACGGTCTGATCCTCTGCCAGGCCTGCAAGCTCCCAACAACAGGATGATGTTGGAATGTGAATGGTCCTCCGACCATTCCGAGCCCTTTCGGACCTGCCGCTTGGATCGGCATGGAGCAGCAGGCCTGGCCTGAGGTCGAGGGCAGACGGGCCTTGACACGAAGACATGACAGCAGGATCGATGCAACGGCATCGCGGACGAGGACTTGACACCAAGGCTGATGCAGACAGCATCAGAGACGAGGGCTGGCACAAGACAAAACACCAAGTTAGCTGAAGACATGACACCAGGGTCGATGCAACGGCATTGCGGACAAAGACATGACACCAAGGCTGATGCGAAGACATCACGGACCAATGGTCGATGCGACGGCATCCCGGACCAGGGTCGATGCGATGACATCAGGAACAAGACGTTGACATGATACCAAGAATGATGCAACGGCATCCAGGACGAGACGAGGAACTTGACGAAGTCCAGATGAGACGAGAAGCTGGGCGGAAGGACATTGGCACTGTCTCTCAGGGCGCCCTACTCAGTTCACCCGCGGAACTGAGTTGTGGACCACCTTGTCCCACTGCGCGCCCTACACAGCCCAAGGAGGCTGGTCACGGACCACGCTGAGAATGGGACGAGTGCAGGGAAGGATCCAGTCGAAGCAGAACTCCAACGATGGAGCCGATGTCGTCCGAAGCTCCACCAACGGCTGGCAGGACATGATGGCTCAGGAGCACAGGACACCAGTCCACCTGCAGGCTAGTCCACGCTCGGGAAAGACATCATCCAAGGGACCCACGGCCTACAGGACCAGAAGGCTCAGGAGCGCTGAAGACGAAGACACAGGAGCAGGACATCAAGGAACTTGGAACATCAGGAAGCAGAAGACCAAGACGAGACACCAGGACGGGGACCTCAGGCAATGAAGACATGGCATGACATGACATGACGAGAAGAGACAAAGAACTCCATGGAGAAGACGAAGACCTGATGGAGCTCTGGCAGGCAGGAGCCTCCAGAGTGAAGTAACTACGATGCAAGGCAAAGACTGACTGATGGAGCAGCCCTTTTATAGGGCTGAAGCAGGAAGTCCAATCTTAGGTGGGACCAGCACACTTCCTGTGTCTGGCCCTTTAAATATCATAAAGAGACGCACGCCGGCGCCTAAGGGAAGCAGGAGCTTGTGCAGGACCGCGGTCAGCGGCCTGCACTGATGTCGACGTGAAGAGAGGCAGGACTGAGCCTGGACGCAGGCCCTGACGTTGGCAGTGGCTCCTGCCGCTGCAGGAAACCCTGAGGGCAGCTCCAGCCACCAGGAGAGTCCCGGGGCTTGCGGCCTATGCCGCGAAGATGGTGGAAGTCGGCGTCGGCTCTGTGCCGCGAAGATGACCAGGAAAGTCCGCGGCTCCAGCTGCGGTGAAGACTGCTGCCAGGGGCAGCCTCCGGGCCACGAGAGAACTTCAGTCCGTGGCTCCAGCCGCATAGGCAGGCCCGACGTCAGCGTCCATGCCGCGTCGGGTGAAGAGGCAGCAGCAAGGAGTGAGTGCCTGCTCACGGGGGGACCCGCGGGCAGGGTTTCATAACAGAAGGGGTACTCAATTATTCTAGACTGTTGCAAAACCTATTAGTAACCCAAAAAGTGGTCTGGGTTACATCACCTTTTCTGATCCTTAGCCTTTACTGAAATTGTTCCTTTGCTTCACCATTACTGTCTCTCTGATTCATCTAATTTTTGTTTTGGTACTTCCCCTACCCTTATTGATATAACTTCTGAATATGGCTCTTTTTCTGGTTTTCTTTCACTAGTGAACCTTATTACCTCAGCTGTGACCCTTATTACCTCAGTTCAACATGGGACACCTCCTCATCCATCATTTCTTCAAGATGACCTGTCACCTTTTGCTGCTATTCTTCCCTAGGGCTATTCTTACCACTCCCATTGCACTTTAGTGTGTCTTTTGGTGCATCTTCCACTACTGCTATCCAGTTATCAGTGTGGCCCAGAACTCTCTCCTTGACTCCTTTCCCTTCCCTCTCTACATGCATTTCCTTAGAGCTCTGATTCTTCCTATGGCTTTCATTACTATCTTTAACTCACAGATTTACTTTTCTGTACCAGAACTGTCACCCAGAATCAAATCACAAATCTTAGTTGTTTGTTCAATATCACCACCTGGATGTTCTGCCACTACCTTAAGCCTAACATGGCCAAGACAAAACTTCTTATCTTTCTTCTCAACCCACTTCCCTCCTTTCCCCTTTTTCTATCTCAGTGGATCAGTGGATAAATCAGCCATCATCCCAGACAGTCAACCACAAAACTTGGGAACATCTTCAGCTCCTTTCTCTACTCTGTGCACACCGAAAACATTGTAACCTGCACCATCTTAACTTCCTTACAGACTGCAGTCTCTCTGAGGGGCAAGGCCTTGGGTGTTGTGTCGGAGGTGGACCCTTAGGCTGAGGTGGGGTTGACGCAACCCGTAGGCAAGAACCTAAGGGTCCCCACCAT
This sequence comes from Rhinatrema bivittatum, assembly GCF_901001135.1. Classification (NCBI taxonomy): domain Eukaryota; kingdom Metazoa; phylum Chordata; class Amphibia; order Gymnophiona; family Rhinatrematidae; genus Rhinatrema; species Rhinatrema bivittatum. Next base: position 87,828,062 of record NC_042615.1, on the reverse strand, counting down.
CAGCAGGTGGAGTGGGCTGAAGCTAGAGGCCGCTGGAGCTTCACCTATACCAGCCCTCGTTCCCCTCAGGTTGAGCCTTTGGGTGCCAGGGCCGGCAGGACTTAGGTGAGTCTCGGGGTTAACTAGAGATGGAAGGTGATTCAGCCCAGAGACAGCAGCTGGTAGATGGCATAGTCCTATCCTGGACAGAATTCGGTACTGGAACTCGGGCGCCAATGGAACAATGAGTAACTGGAGGCGCTCAAGCAAAAGAAGCCTTGTAAGTCCATGTCCAGAGAATAGGCAAGGAGAGGTGTCACTATCAAGCGAGGATCAGAGCCAGCAGCAAGTGGAAGTTGTGGCAAGCGGCGTAGAACTCTGGACACAGGAAAGTCTGTAGCGTAGTCGTTCAAAGCAAGGGTCAGGACACGGAGTAGGCAGGCGTGGTCAATCAAAGCAACGGTCAGGACATGGAGAAGGCAGACGTGATCAGGCGTAGCAGAGGTCTGGGGCTGGAGAGAAGCTGAAGAATAGTCAGGCGTAGCAATGGTCAAATCCAAGAGTCAGTCCATCACATAGACGAACAGGAACGAGGAGAACAGGAACCGGGAACCACAGGAAACAGGAACACCACGAAGACACAATTCTAGGATCAACAACAAGTACGAGGAGACCTGTTGCAAAGGCAATGCTATGGAGCGAGGCCTGAGCTTTTATACGCTGAAGAATCTGATGTCAGCATCCAGGTCCGTGGCCAGGTTCCCGCCGTGGACCCTTTAAAAGAATCAATGATGCGCACGCGTATGCCTAGGAATGGGTGGCATCTCTCTGCGGGCCAAGTGGAGAGGCCCGACAAGCAGGGACATCTTGGCTGGCAACACTAGGTAGCGTAGCAGAACCAGAGGCACTGGAGGGAACTTGAGGTTGGAGCTGGTGGCCCACCGCCGCCAGAGAAGAGGATACAATCACTGGAATCCATCTGAGAAGGTGAGAGGGCTGCGCCATGGGACTGCTGCGGGTGGCACGCGTAACTTTGGGTGTTCCTTCCTCACCAGTCCATGATCATATACGATCCAAATGAAATATGGTAAATACTCTAGTTGTGTCCAACCATCTTGTTTATTTGCTTACACATATTTAACATGGTACTTGGCATTAAACCAGTAAGGAGGTAGATGTAACAATTTAACCACATCCTGAACTAATGGTGGTAAATACATTTCTGGTGTATTGCTCAGTGATCCTGAGATTCACTAAAAGTAGACTAATGCATCTCCATGGTACTTGCAAAAAATGGTTTACTCCAAGCTTCATTGAAAAAGAATCCAATTAAATGAATTTGTATTGTTTTCTTTCTAGCTTACAATTGCTGTACAGTTACTGGCTTCTCTAAGACTACATGCTGTAGAGAGAATGTCTTGCCAGATCCTGAGCTCTCCAAAGAATGACACAAAAATAGTTGGAGCATTCTCAAACAAAACCAGAACAAAGCATTAGCAACCCCACATGGGGTATGCTAAAGCGGATTATTTCAATAAACAACGAAGAGTTACAATTTATTTCTGTATAACATCACCAAAATCTATATCTTTTTTTCTGAACACATTACCAAAATCTTCAGTCAGTCTCATCACCTTTTAAACTACTGCTATCTGGAGTAGCCTAGTTAGAATAGCAGGCTATGATCTAGGGAAGCCACTGTTCAAATCCCACTGCTGTTCCTTGTGACCTTGGACAAGTCACATCACCATCCCTTTCCTCAGCTACAAAACTTAGGTTGTGAGTCCTCTGGGAACAGAGAAATACCTACAGTACCTGAATGTAATCCACTTTGATGTGGCTGAAAGGTAGAATATAAAATCATAAATAAATAAACCATCTGTCTCTGCTTCAGTCTATTTAAAATTCAGCTGTTATTCTGACCATATAACCTCTCTTCTTAAGTCATCACATTGAATTCCCCATCTGGTTCTGCAGGCAGTTCAAGTTTCTCTTGTTCACCCTCAAGTGCCTTTACTCTGAAATACTCATCTCTCTCCTCTTATCTCCCCCTCACCTATTCAGCAGAAAAGCTGCTCTTTTGTGTCCTTTTCATCCATCATCAATTCCGAACTCAGCGCTTTGCACCACGCTGCGCCATATGCTTGGAGAACAGGCTTCCTGAGTTCGTACCTCATGCCCCTTCTCTGGCCATATTCAAGCCCTGCCTAGAAACCCATCTTTGTAAGGTTGCTTTTAAATCTTAAACCTTGGTGCTTCCCAGTCATAGCTCTGTTGATTTTAGTATGTATACTATAATACATTTTTTGAAACCTCTTATTAATCTAGTCTGTGTGTCTTGGCTAATTTGTAAGCTTCACATAGTAGTTGTATCTGTACTAGCACTGTTTGGGCCGGATATTAAAAGGGTTACGCGCATAAGGTACGCGCGTAACCCTTTTAAAATGCCCCTGCGCGCGCCAAGCCTATTTTGCATAGGCTCGGCGGCGCGCGCAAGCCCCGGGACGCGCGTATGTTCCGGGGCTTGCAAAAAGGGGCGGTCGGGGGTGGGGCCTTGTCGGGGCCTGCCGCGCCAGCAGACAGCCGGCGCGCGTAAGTTACTACTGCCCGGAGGCAGGCGTAACTTTTCGAATAAAGGTGGGGGAGTTTAGATAGGGCTGGGGGGGGGGCGGGTTAGGTAGGGGAAGGGAGGGGAAGGTGCGGGGGGGGGGGGGTGGGGTGGAAGGAAAGTTCCCTCCAAGGCCGCTCCGATTTCGGAGCGGCCTCGGAGGGAACATGTGCAAGGTGCACAAATGTGCACCCCCTTGCGTGCGCCAACCCCGGATTTTATAAGATACGCGCAGCTGCGCGCGTATCTTAAAAAATCCAGCGTACTTCTGTTTGCGCCTGGTGCGCGAACAAAAGTACGCGCGCGCGTATATTTATAAAATCTACCCCTTTTGTGTAGTAGCACCACAGAAATGACAGGAATAGTAGATGGCAGGGTTTCTCTATGTGTGATTTTCTAGTTTTGGTCTGACAATTTGTGCAAGATATCCCAGGATCAAGGCATGAAATGTTAGTCCTTCTAGGCCAGGGGTCGGGAACCCATGGCTCGCGAGCCAGATATGGCTCTTTTGAGGGCTGCATCTGGCTCGCAGACAAGTGTCGCCATACTTCGCGGTTCCCCGCTGACCCAGCTGCTCCCCGGTCCTCCGCCGCCCGGGCTTAAAATGCTGTCAGCCCGGGCGGAACGCGGCAGGACAGCTGGAGTCAGCGGCACCGGCGTGCTCTCTTCTCCCCCCTCCCCCGCGGCCCGGAAGAGGAAGTGGAGAGCATCGGGTGCCTGCGCGGGAAGAAGAGACCACACTAGCGTGGTCTCTTCTTCCGCGCAGGCACCCGATGCTCACCACTTCCTCTTCCGGGCCGCGGAGGGGAGGAGAAGAGAGCACGCCGACTAGAGTCATCCGGGTGCCTGCGCGGGAGTCATCGGGTGTCAGCCGGGTGCCAGCGCTGGAGTCATCGGGTGCCTGCGCGGGTCTTCCCGCGCAGGCACCCGATGCTCTCCACTTCCTCTTCCGGGCCGCGGGAAGAGAGCACGGCGTGCTCTCTTCTTCCCGCGGCCCGGAAGAGGAAGTGGAGAGCATCGGGTGCCTGCGCGGGAAGACCCGCGCAGGCACGCTAGTGTCCGACGGGAAGAAGATTGCAGCGCGGCTCGGAGGAAAATGAAAATCTTCAACCGCGGCCGATGGGACTCCGCCTTCGCCTCCGCGAGGGCTGAAAATGAAGGAGGTTAGCGTTGGGAGGTGGCTGCTGCTGCCGCGAGTTCCCGGGGGGCGGGGGAGAGAGAGAGAGAGTGAATGAGCGAGATGTGTGTTTGAGATCCTGTGTGTGTGAGTGAGAGATTGCATGTATGTGAATGATTGAGAGCCTGTATATGTGAAAGAGAGTATGTCTGTGATTGAGATCCTGCCTGTGAGAGAGAGAGCATGAATTAAGTTTACCATTGGGAACCTGTATGTGTAAGTTTGTAATTGAAAACCTGTTTGTTTGAAAGAGTATGTGTGTATGATTGAGATCCTTTGTGTGTGAGAGAGATCATGTGTATGTATGATTAAGAGCCTGTGTGTATAAGTAAGAGAGAGATCATGTGTGTCTGTGTCTGATTGACAGCTGGTTTAGGTGATGGAGCATGTGAGTATGTGATTGAGAGCCTGTGTTTAAATGAGAGAGAGAGACCATGTGTGTCTGTGTGATTGAGAGCTGATTTAGGTGAGGGAGCATGTGAGTATGTGATTGAGAGCCTGTGTTTAAATGAGAGAGAGAGACCATGTGTGTATGTGTGTGATTGAGAGCTGATTTAGGTGAGGGAGCATGTGAGTATGTGATTGAGAGCCTGTGTGTAAATGAGAGAAAGAGAGGACATGTTTGTAAGCATGTGAATGAGAGTCTGTGTGTGAGAGAAAAAGACAGCATGTATTTATGTGATTGAAAGCCTGTGTGTGTGTAAGCGTGAAAAGATAGACAGCATGTGTGTAAATGTGTAATTAAGAGCCTATATAAGTGAGAGAGAAAAAACATTTGTATATGTGAGTGACTGAGAGCATGTGTGTATAGGTGTGTCATTGAGAGCCAGTGTGAGAGAGAGCGCTGGTATGTGACTGAGAGAGGAGAAAGTTCCAAGCAAACCACCCCACCTCCTGCTAATTCAGAACAATCTCAGGACACCTGGATATCAAACGTTCCCAGGTATGCAGAGCAAAAAAATTTTTGTATCCTTATTATTTTTCATTACTGGATCTTTGTGTCTGCTATTTTGAAATATTTTGTTGGTATCTGGAAATGTTTTATATGAGTTTTTAATTATTGGATATTCCACTCATCAGCTGTTTCGAAATATGTTCTTTTTGTTAGTACAGTTTTACTGCTGATGATTTTATATTTCTTGATTTGTTTTATAAGGATGTGTGATGTTTCTTTTTTCCTTTGTTACACTGCATACAGAGACTCTGGCTTGTTGCAGTTTCCAATTCAGTTTTTGTCTGCATGCTTCTTGTTATGCGTTTTGGTCTCTTTATTCTATGTTAGGTGAGGGACAGCACGTGATTCAGGTGAGGTTTTCTGCTGGCGTGTAGTTTCTGTGTAGGACTCTATAGCAGCCTGACTTGGTCCGTTTTCCTAATAGGAGATGTATTGGTGTCTTAAGTCCTGGTGTAATATTTTCAGAGACTTATTGTACTTTAAAAGTGTGATCTTACATAAAATGCACACATTTACTTGTATTTAGTTTTAAACATATTGTATGGCTCTCATGGAATTACATTTTAAAATATGTGGCGTTTATGGCTCTCTCAGCCAAAAAGGTTCCTGACCCCTGTTCTAGGCAATATGTTATTGAGGTCTTAAGATTTTGGGGGTACTGTAGCCAAGCTTATGGTAACTTTCACTAGCGTCTGAGGAGTTCCTTTCTTATGCTGTGCTCCCCCTACTTCAGAACAGGACTTTGGGGGTTCATAATATCTGTCTTTGAGGCTCACACCCCAGCTTTTGTCATGGGCCTAATACAGCCAGGCTGGGCCTCTGAGACCTCAAAACAGTTCCAAAACTTATCCCCACAGCCTCATTTTCTTTGCCTGTGTGGAAGCTGTGGCTTTGAGTACATTCACTGCCTTCCTTTCTTGCAGTCCAATAAGCTGCCACCTTCCAGCTCAGGAGAAGACTGGTCCGGTTCACCTCTCTCCCCCTGATTTCCTGTTCCACTTTTTAAAATGTGCTCCACCAAACTCCTTCACAGGGGCCCTTCTTTGCTTTGTTTTGAAGGCTTTTTTTGGACCCTGTGGTTTCCTTCTGCTCCTTTTGGCCTCCAGATCAATCAGAGTCAGGTGCCATGAACCTTCATTCATACCAACCTGAGGTTTTTCTCCCCTGAATACTAATTCTCCCCCAGAGGCTGTGAACGTTGCCTCCACAGCATCTCCAACAGCAGCTGGCCTATGCAGTAGAAGATCCAACTTTTGAGGATCTTCCAGATGAGTGTGTTGCACTGCCACTGAGCCACCGAGCTAACCTTGCCAGGGTCCCTTCTCTTCTCTGCAAAGGCTTTTCCTCTCTTAACTATTTCTTTCTTTTCTCTGGAGATGTAAGGAAGCAAGCTTCACCAGACTGTTTGCTGGGTTCATCCTTCTTCTTCTCCTGCTGTTTGATTACACTCTTCCTGTCCAAGGTATATACCCTGTCACATAGTAGGAATTCGGGGAGGCCTCTGAGGTTTTGGCCAGCTCTGTTCCATCCTGCTTCCTAAATCAGGGTCAGACATTGAAAGCAGAGAAAATACAAAAAAAGAAGCTAATTAAGACCTGTTTTGTTTTATCCATGATATTCCTCTAAACCGCTAACTAGCTGCTACACGCCAAAAGAAAGAAATTCATATGTTATAAGAGGGGTTACAACAAATCAGAAGCTGCAGTAATATAAAAGAGTCTCTCTCAATTGGCACTGCACTCACCTAGTAAGACTTCACTTATGTCAGGAGTACGGGGTGCATCCAAAAGCGATTTTAACAAACTGTTTTCATAAGTAACTAACTGTTATGTTCTGTATGTCTTGAACTAGTAGTGGGCCCTTGGGTCGTGGCGAGTGAAGACTCCGCCCAACAGGGAGGGGCCCTTACCACAACTGGCAAGGTCTCAGCAGGGATGGACAACAGAGGAAATAACTTTATTATACAGCAATGTAGATCCGAAGAGCGAAGCAAAAGAGTCCAGTAGTAATCCGCAGCGCGGACTGGTCCGGTGAATGCCTTAACTAGGCTTAGCTAGTGCTGGCTATCCCGGTAGTGGTCCACAGCGCGGGGTAGGCTGGAAGCTGCTGGTATAGTTGCACAAGACAAGAGGGATCCGGTAGTGGCCTGCAAGCAGAGTAACCCGAGAATCCATGCCACAAAGGTAGTGTACTCACACCGGTACTTTACAGGCAGATGGAGAACAGGCACCAAGGATGACTGGAACAGGAACAGCCCGAGTAGTTTGAGAACGATGCAGGAACTCACTGAAATAGAGAGAGAGAGGAATGGCTCTCCGAGGAGCGGATAGCCCTGAGTGCGGCAAGGCCCCCGAGGAGCGGGTACCTAGGTCACCCAGAAGTCAGTGAGGTGAAGTCCCAGAGTGGCAGAACTAGCAGGACGAGATTCCTTGCTAACTTGTAGCTCAGATGGTCAGCTGGGTTTAAGTATCGTGAGTGGCTGATGTCATGTGGTGAGGTCGCCCGCGAGGTTCCCGCCATGATGTAGTTAAGAAGGGGGCAGGCGCGTGCGCACGTGCCTTAGGTAACCCCGGATGTAAGATGGCTGCCGGGAGTGCCCAAGCCGTCCCGAGCACGCCATGAGGGTCGGGGTGTGGAAGCGGAGGCCGCCATTCTGCCCAGACTCGGAGCTGCATAGAGAAAGAAGGTGAGCAGCAAAGGTCGCAGCCGCCTGTGACCGACGGGTGCAACACTAATGGGCACACATACAGGCAGTGCTTTGGTGCATGCCATGGTCATAGCTTGGTATATTACAGCTGACCGAGATAAAGGGGTTGGCATGATGCCTTAGAGTTCATCATGACCTAATGAAATCCTACCAGATGATGAGCCTTATCAAAAAAGGACTTTTCCCCATTTGGAAGACAATTTTCAAAAGCCATTACCCAGGAAAAACCGCTGTCTGAAAATTACAGCCTTGAGCCCTCCCCTCCACAGTCCTAGCCACACACACAATTAAAAATTATTAATTTATAACAGATTTTATAGGAAAAAAAGACATTCAAAGTACAGTTTCAGAGGTAAAACTATCATGTAAAATAGTATTTATATGCACTGTTGTGGTTCTTACCAGAAAATCCTGCAAAAAAGGCACTTGGAACCCATATGGCATTAGGCTTACTGTAACATATTTTAGATGTGGGCTTAGCCCTCAGAAAACAATGAAAACCATTTCAATTACAATATAGTAAACCTATCATAACAAAACAGCACTAACTGCCAGCTCTCAAACAGTAACAGCTCAACCAATGAAAAGGCAACATTTCAAATATTATGCCAGCCCTAAAACACTAATGCACCTTCTGTTAGGAAACCAGAACAAGCCAGACTGCTATATATCCCTACACAGAATCTACACACTAGCAGAATATTTCACCTCAGTCACATATACAGAACATGGAATGAGCCTCACCAAATACAGAATAAAGTGACCATAAGGTATAAACTGAAACCTATAGACAAAACCTGAAGTAAAACCACAAGCCAGACTCTGTATGCAGTGCAGCAAAGGAAAAAAACAAACATCACCATTCCTTATAAAGCATCAAACAATAAAATAATGAAATATAACAAATCAATTATGATAGTAAAACTATACTAATCAAAAGAATAAATATTTCAAAACAGATGATGACTGGAATAATAACCAATAGTTAAAAACTCATAGCAATTTTTAAAAATTAACAAAACACCACTAAAATATTTCAGACCAGCAGATATATCACATAACAGGCCACAAATAAAACTAATAAGAACAAAAAAAATCCCGCACTCTCCATACCTGTGAACTTTTGATTTCAATTCAACCTGCGATTGTTGTGGGGAGGGGGAAGGGAGGGGAATTGGGGGGAAGGGCACACACATTTTCTCCTCTGACACTCACACACACATACATCCACCCATAGTCCCACCTCCTCCTGAACTAGAGCCTTGCCAGATCTGCAGGAGCTCTGTTGTAGCAGATGTGGCGTAACCGGGCTCATCAAGGAGGAACTGCTCCAGATTGGATAGGAGAGGGTCATGTCTCCCACAGAGGGGGGGGGCCCAAGCAATGTTGAACCCCCTCAACTGAGACCAAATATATGTCACCTTAGCTTTGTCGGTAGGGAAGAGAACTGCTCGGAGGTCAAAGTGCATGCGGCACTGGTTAAGAAACATCTGCATGTCAAAAGCTTCCATGAAAATGAGGTGGAGGCAGCAGCTGTGGTACAAGTCTAGAAGCTGGAGTCGGGGCCTGCTGTGGCAGGGCTACAGGAGGAAGGTCAGCTGGTGGCATAACTGGTAACTCATCCAGATGAGTGACCAGTCTCTCCAACAGTCTCTCCAAGCCTTCCCCTAATTTCTAAAATGTCAAACCAGACTCAGCCCAACTGACTAGACTCTTGGACCAGTCCCAGTATTTACATATGTATTTAACTTCTAGTTTTTTGCTGTCTTTCTACTTCCCGGCTATTCTAGCCCCCAAGTTCAATCTCCTTGTTATATGTAACTTTGCTTTGGCCTTCTTGTTATATGGTTATTTAGTTAGTCCCTAAGTTCCATGCAAACCGGTTTGATATGAATCTTTTTCATGAAGGTCGGTATAGAAAATGTTAAATAAAATAAATAAATAAACATCCCAGTGACTTGATCCAAGACATTCTTCTGCTGCTGTATCCTTTGGGCCATGCTGAGAATGGCCTGTAGGGTGGCTAGTTCCACTGGATCCATGGCCTCAGCAAACTGTAATGGATCCGGATGGTGGACTCTTAATTTTGAGGAGTGTTTGGTGCAACCTAATGGGAAATCCGCTAGGTCCACTCCATCGGCAGGTGGGCTCGCCTTGTGACGAGATGGATTGGAGCTTCGCCTATACCAACTGCCTTTCTCGCAGGTTGAGCCCTTGGGTTCTGGTGGCTGGCAGGTCTTAGCTGGGTCCCTAGGGTGGTGGCAAGAACAAGAGTCCAAGGCAAGTTGGAAGTCAGGGCAGGTAGCAGACCGGGAGAACCAGTGGACGGGCTGGATATCGGGGCATGTAGGAGACAAAGAGGTCAGGTCCAAAGCGAGGATCAGGTTCAGAAGACAAACAAGAATGGTCAGAGTCCAGAGCCAAGGTCAGAATCCAGGAAATCAGGCTGTGGAGAGGACAAGACAAGATGAACAAATGCAAGGGGTGGGAGTGGGGGTGTGGGGGGACGACAAATCAGGAGCACAGGAACAAGGCAGGAGACAGAAACAGGACTGGGAAGAGGACACAAGGCCACAGAGCCAGACAAGGTCATTTTGGTCACAACCCTTCCAACTTCAAGCACTTAACAAAACACAGGAGCAAGAAGGTGAAGTAAAAGTCAACTCACTTTCTGGTGGCCATGATATTCTATTGCTGTGCCCACAAGACAGTGTCTAGCTGTTTCTGTCACTCTGGGCACAGCAATAGAATAATTTTGATCACCAGAAATGCAAGTTCACTCCACCTCAGACCAAAAAGGAGTTACATTTCCAGTCCAAGTACCTACAGCTGAACGAAACATAGCTCTCTGGGGAAGGCACCTTCAGCTGAATAGTATGCACTTTGGTTTTGTACATCCCAACTTTTATATTTTTTTCAGCTATAGATGCATTGTTCAGCTGTAGATTCCAACCCCAGATAACTTACAGAAACCTAAGTCCTTCCAGGTCTGAGATGGAGTACTACAGAGTTATTCTATTGCTGTGTTCAATCTGGTAGATGCAGCTAGACACTCACAGAGCAAGAATATAAATTGGCCACCAGAAATATGAGTTAAGTTCTACTCCTGCTCTGACCAAGGAGTTACATTTCCAGACTTATGGAAATGTGCTTAAGCTGACTGCCCTGCATTGCTGGGGTATAGCTAATGCCTTCTTTTAAATGAAATTTGCATACACCTGCATTGGCTTTTTTGGTGCTAAAACTCATATTACACACTCGTGTAAGGTCAGTGCCAAAAATCCCGTGGTAGGCTCAGCATGGCTTATTATATTGGCCCCATAGGAAGCACAAGTGTCCTGTTTTGCAATTAGACCCTACATGGAAAAGTAAAGTTGACTGAATTTCATATTTGACAGACAGCACGAGGATTTTAAAAGGGATTCAGATGGCAAGGTGCATCATCATTCACCTCCTCCTTCTCACCCTTTGCCCATCCCCACTTTCATCCTCCCTTCTGCTCTCTCTCTTTCTCTGTAGTCCCAACATTCTTCTTCCAGGTCTGTCCCCCACCTATCCCATCCTGTTTCTCTCGGTGACCACCACTCCTCACCCCAGGCTCTTCATCTCCTCTTCCTCGGTTACATCAATATCTCTCAGCTCCCTTAAACTCTTTTCTATCTCGGCCCTCCAAATTCCTCTCCATTTCCCCATTCGCCCTTGTTTCTCTCCATCTCCCTGTCCCCTGCCAGGTTCCGCTTCATCTCTCTCTGCCTTTTCATTCCCTATTTCTCTCTTCCGTGGTCTTATCTTCTTTTCCATTTATCTTCCCCTTCTCCCAGTGTACCTAGCTTCCTGCCCATCCAGCAAGCCTGATAAGATTCTTTTTGTCGGCCCACTCCCAGCTTCCTCCTCATCTCACTTTCAGTTTCTTGGGGCACCATATTATGGACAGCATAGTGGCAGGCCAGCAGGGTACAAACACAGTAAGCGTGTCCTCCCCATCCCCTCAGCTACTCTTCCTCCAGGGGGGGAGGAAGGGGCAATTAAAGCTGAACAGGAGCTGTGTAGATGGGCAAAACTGGATCTTTTTCTGCCACCGTGTTCTCTGCTATTAAGTTCACTTAGAGAATAGCCACTGCCATTAGCAATGGCAGTGGCTATTCTCTAATTAGTTTTTGGGTACTTGCCAGGTTCTTATGGCCTGGATTGGCCACTGTTGGAAGCAGGATGCTGGGCTTGATGGACCCTTGGTCTGACCCAGTATGGCATCTTCTTATGTTCTTATGTTTCTATAGTGTACTCTTGCACTTCCTTTGTAATCAGGACAGATAGGAGCTGCAGAAACTGAATGTGCAGTGCATGTGTAGCCCCTAGCTAGGGAATTTGCCTGCTGGGCCAAAGGGTTCCATCTATCAATCGGTCAATAAGATTTTCATTTGGACCTTGGGTACTAAGGTAACTCCTCCTTCTATCGTCACAGTCTCCAGTTTTCTGTGGCAAGATGTAGCAAATTCTGTAGAAATTATTTGGCACATTAGTATACATTTGAATTATTTTGTATCTTAAAGTAGTTTTCCTCACTTTGCTATGTGTGTGAGTAATTTAATTTTTGTCCTTTTGGGAGTTTTAACGGTGGGGAATTTCAGGTACTGATGTGCAGGAGGAGAGGAAGAGGAGATCTCAGGGATTGGGAGAGGAGGGAAGTTTGAGAATGGGTGTGGAAGAGAAGGAGAGAAGATTCTGGATGGGCATGCATGAAGAGAGGGAGGGGGTGGAGGAGGAGGAAACATTAGGATGGGGGAAAAAAAGATGAGGCAAGAAGGCACTGGGAACTTGGGGAGAAAACAGATGTGAAAAGTAGGAAGATCTGGGGGTGTCCTGGTCTCCCACGGCAATTCCACAAGGACCAGCAAATTCCACAGGAAGGATCAGATTTTGTGGCCATCTCTAGGGCTTTAAATCATGGAAGACCAAGGCCTCTGGTCTGTTGTGTGGCCACACACTTACAGAATGAAGACAAATAGTTTTCTATGCTCTTTATGAGTGCACACAGACACCACATTCCCTAGGGTAACAGTGTAGGAACTGTTAACTCTTCAATACCTTTAACTTTTGAAATTATCTTGCAACAATATGCAGATGTTACTCAACGTCCCAGTACCTATCCTCGAGGCAACTTAATTCTCTTGCTCAGCTCCAAGTTGGTCACTGTACTCAGTTACAGGAATCGGCACTAAAGAGCCATAATGAGATTTGCAGTGACAATCATAAACCATAAATAGGGATTTTTCACAGTTCCTCACAAAATCTGCTCCACGTGGGAGGGTTTTTATAAGTGGCATGACTAGGGGAAACAGCAGTGTTGCCAATTTAACAATTTTGTGGCTAGACTTGTTGACTTTTTGACCACAATGGAGGTTTTAAACATGTGAATGCAACATGGAATTAATATAGCTATTGAGGGTTTTTTTTAAAATTACTATTTAAAAGGACAAATCCTGCAACTTTCCCACAGCTCTAAAATCTCCATATGGTTCCCTACTGACTGAACATGACTGGAAGCAGGAATGTGGATTTTAGCAATCCCATACAGGAAGGCCCCAGGAGTCAATGAGAACTGTAGGATGCAGCCAATGAGCAAACACCAGAGTGGAGGGTTATGGGGTGGGCAGGAGAATGGGAAGGCAAACCACAATCACATGGAGGCAGGGGGAAAGTGTCTGTGCCCTTCTGGTGAGGCTTCCGTGTGAGGGGCAGCAGACCAACCGTAGACAGAGGGTGTGGAGCCAGAGTCTGCAGTGGGGGCATGGCAGCAAGGGGGCACTGGCTGAGAAGAAGCAGCAAGTACAGCAGCACAAACGCGTGTAAGAGTGAGAGTGTATGTGGGAGTCAGAATATCTGTGTGTCTGACAGCATGTGTGCCAATAAAGTTTCCAGCATCTGAAAATCTCCCTGTCAGCGTGTGTGTGTGTGCCTCTGTCACAGAGAGAGTACAAGCATGTGTGTGAGACACTTCTTTCACCAATCTTAGCGTGACTAGAATTCTAGCTCTGCTGGCACCACTGCAAAACAGCATAGTTCTAACTACTTTTTACCCAATCTAGAGACTTTTCATATTGGACCTAGTGACTTTCTTCAAAGAGTTGGCTGCACTAGGGGAGCAGTCACTGGTAGAAGGGAGAGGCAGTATGAGTGCTGGCCTGCTCACTGGGAGGGAGAAGAAAAGGCGTTTATCTTCCTGCCCCAGTGACCCAGAAAGCGTAACAAGTGAACAACCTGTAGAGAACTGAAGAGATCAAAATCAAAGGTCCTTCACCAAACCGGTCAGCAGAAAGGCAAGACATGAAGGCATCCTTCAGTGCTGCACTGAAGGATGCCTTCCCTTAGAGATAAAGGGGAAGTTGATAGAAGGAACAGCAGGTCCCTTCCTGTTAAGGGAGTCTTAGTTCATAAGATGTGCCATGTTCAGTCAGATCAATGATCCAGCAAGCCCAGCATCCTTTCTCAGACAGTGGCCAGTCCGGGTCAATTAGGATTATCCAAAGAGTAGATATATTTTTTGTTCCTCACAATCCACTCATGTTTTAACAAATTTGAATAATTTTGTGTCATCTGCAAATTTGATCACTTCACTCATAACATCATTTTCCAGATCATTTATGTGATCCTCCTTTGGGAAGTATGAATATCAAAATCGTAGAGCATATAGAAAGACATGATTTAATGGGACACAGTCAACATGGATTTACCCAAGAGAAGTCTTGCCTAACAAATCTGCTTCATTTTTTTGAAGGGGTTAATAAACATGTGGATAAAGGTGAACCGGTAGATTTAGTGTATTTGGATTTTCAGAAGTCGTTTGACAAAGTCCCTGATGAGAGGCTTCTACGAAAACTAAAAAGTCATGGGATAGGAGGCGATGTTCTTTCATGGATTACAAACTGGTTAAAAGACAGGAAACAGAGAGTAGGATTAAATGGTCAATTTTCTCAGTGGAAAAGGATAAACAGTGGAGTGCCTCAGGGATCTGTACTTGAACCGGTGCTTTTCAATATATATATAAATGATCTGGAAAGGAATACAACGAGTAAGGTTATCAAATTTGTGGATGATACAAAATTATTCAGAGTAGTTAAATCACAAGCAGACCGTGATACATTACAGGAGGACCTTGCATCCAAATGGCAGATGAAATTTAATGTGGACAAGTGCAAGGTATTGCATATAGGGAAAATAACCCTTGCTGTAGTTACACGATGTTAGGTCCATATTAGGAGCTACCACCCAGGAAAAAGATCTAGGCATCATAATGGATAATACTTTAAAATTGTCGGCTCAGTGTGCTGCAGCAGTCAAAAAAGCAAATAGAATGTTAAGAATTATTAGGAAGGGAATGGTTAACAGAACGGAAAATGTCAATGCCTCTGTATCGCTCCATGGTAAGACCGCACCTTGAATACTGTGTACAATTCTGGTTGCCGCATTTAAAAAAAGATATAGTTGCGATGGAGAAGGTACAGAGAATGGCAACCAAAATGATAAAGGGGATGGAACAGCTCCCCTATGAGGAAAAGCTGAAGAGGTTAGGGCTGTTCAGCTTGGAGAAGAGATGGCTGAGGGGGGATATGATAGAGATCTTTAAGATCTTGAGAGGTCTTGAATGAGTAGATGTGACTCGGTTATTTACACTTTTGAATAATAGAAGGACTAGGGGGCATTCCATGAAGTTAGCAAGTAACACATTTAAGACTAATCGGAGAAAATTATTTTTCACTCAACGCACCATAAAGCTCTGGAATTTGTTGCCAGAGGATGTGGTTAGTGCAGTTAGTGTAGCTGGGTTCAAAAAAGGTTTGGATAAGTTCTTGGAGGAGAAGTCCATTAATGGCTATTAATCAATTTTAGAGAATAGCCTCTGCTATTACTAGCATCAGTAGCATGGGATCTTCTTAGTGTTTGGGTAATTGCCAGGTTCTTGTGGCCTGGTTTGGCCTCTGTTGGAAACAGGTGCTGGGCTTGATGGACCCTTGGTCTGACCCAATATGGCAATTTCTTATGTTCTTATGTTCTAATATAGGACCAAGGGAGGGGAACTACCATAGGAAAATTAAGAATTGCTCAAATCCACCCTTGTTTGTAAGGGGAAAAGACTGCAGGTTCACCGAATTGGTGGATAGCGAGACAGAGATCTAAACCGCACCCTCCACCTCCCTCCCAATGCCATGCTAGGCACACGCCTCAGAAATTTCCTGGGCAGCGGGGCAGCCCCAGACCACACCGTTTCAAAGCTCTCTTGAAAATTCAAGCAAAACAAAAACACTAGTAATGCAAATGAGATATGCACATGCAATGAGTAACAATTTAAATAATTTGGGCACTTTACCTCTAAACATCTGACATACAGAAAAATGTGAATATATTTCTTGTACACTCACTTCTTCCTTTCTCACCCCAAGGTTCCAATCAGAGCAAAGGGAAAAAGAAAACAACCCAACCGAACTGCAGTCTCTTTGAGTTCTCTTCTTATAAGACTAATTTTAAAGCAATATCCTTTAGGTGTGTAACCCCTGCTTGCAATTTGTATAGGTGCAGGGGGCACACAGGATTCTTGGTCCCATTTATCCACTTCACATTCCCACAATTCTCCTGGGCTTCAGGGCAGGGTTCTTTTCTGGCGTGGTGGGGGCTGGGGATCTCTCCTCCGAGGCCCAAGGTAGCAGGGATGAACTAATTCTCAAAACTGGGCGAAGGAGCAGTCTTTCTTTCTGCTTTTGAGGATGTGAGCACCAATAAAATACTCAGGAGCCTCTCTGAGTGCCCAAAATAAAGTTTTTCTGAAAATGCTCTTAGAAATTAGACTGGCACGGTTCACATACGTTCTTGGCAGAGCAGATGAACTTTACCAATCTCATTTTTTTTTTCTACATCTGTGCAAGGGTCTCTCACTACCAGAGGAAGGGAAACTCTCACCCTCCAGGTCTTGGCCAAGCAAGGTTTTCAGGTGGACAGGAGTTTTCTTGTTAGGCAGAAAAGTCCTCTTCCGAAGTCTGGTATAAGACAACTCAGTCTCTGCACGGTTTCCCACAATCTCTCTCTCTCCCAGGGTGAAGACACTTGATGGAGGCCCTCAAAATGTCTTAATTGGTATTATTTACAGTTCTCCTCTTCTGATTGTCTCATGGAATCTTTCTCAACAAAAAGGTCCAGTAGGGGCCACCACAGCTCTCCAGATGTTCCACCTTCAGTGCAGGAAGCGTAGCATTAAAATCCATCCTTCCAAATCTTCAAACCAAAACTCTTTTTCCAACTAAGCCCAAACACTGGAATTTGCTTGCAGCGGGTCAACATCATACCTCCCATCCCCAAGATGGGAGAGGGGCAGGTCTTCCCTCCCCATAAAGAGACTTCCCTATAATATCTCTTCAGGGCCCCCCCCCCAAAAAAAGACAGGTGTCTCACAAGAATTCTTACAAAATAGACAAACATTCCCCTCCCAAAAACTGAAGAGAACCCAGCCAGACAAGGAGTAGCCTGAGAAGGCAGCTCCCCAACCTTTTCTGGAAATATAGGCTGAAGACTTTCCACTGACTCCAAAAACCCAAATTGCAATGCCCAATCTTGCACTGTTGCAAGGGTGCTTTTGATAACTCCAGGGCTGGCTGTTCCAGCAGCCTCAAGGGAGAAGCTGTTATGTATTTATTTATGTTTCCTATACCGTCATTCCATGTGAAAATCACTAGTGCATAAGGGTGTACAGGTTAGACATTCATAAATGAATAATGAGAACTGAGGAAGGCGCACGTACAGGTCGTAAACTAGGGAAACATTTAGAAACTAGAGGGAGCATATCAAAGACCGATACAATTAAGGAAAGACATAGAAGAGCCAAGGGTAGGGGGAATTGGTCAGGACAGTTCAGGTTATCAGATTCATGGCGAACTGGAGCTTTCAGTCAGATTGTAGGCATTTGTAAAAACCCATGTTTTAGCTCGCTGTTAAATTCTTTCAAGTCTGTTATTGTTCGCAGGACCTCCGGGATGGAGTTCCATAGTTTTGGGCCAGCGACTGAAATCGATCCCTCTCTTGTTTGTTAGACGGTTGGGATTTCTAGGAGGCCTTTGTTTTGTGATCTGAGCATTTGTGGTGGTATATGTGGTTTAAATGTTATTCCTATCAGATCGTTGTTCTGATAAATGTTATTGAATATTATTGTAAGTACTTTGTAGATTATTCTTGATTGTACAGGGAGCCAATATAGAATGATCAGAGTTATGAATTGTACCTCCTCTTTTTCTAATGCTACCTCTCCTAGCTCAACATATTTGATTAGGGCCTTTTGGTAATTAACTCAAAGGGTCATTACAGATGTAAAAATCATAGAGCTAGCAATATTTTCTCAGATATATTGTACATGTTAAGATGAGCACAATTGGGGATCACAGTTGCTTTCTATGTTGATTCTTCACTCCAAATTGAACAGATAAACAGTTCCAAAAGCTTCCCTCAGAGATCCATATCTTTTTTTCTTTTTGCAAATATTCACTGACCACGAGTCCTTCATGCAAGAAGTGTCTCTCCTTCCTACCAAGTCTGCACTTGCAGTCAGGCCCGGCGTGACCAGGCGTGCATACCATGCATTTGCATGGGGCAGCGGCAACAGGAGAGGCTGCAGGGCTGCCAGTGGAGCCAAACCCGCCGGAGGCTGAAGAGGAAGATTGGAAGACAGGCTGCTGGCAAATTTCAACCTGCCGACAGTTGAAGAGGAAGTTGGCAAAGTTCAACCTGCCGGCAGCTGAAGAGGAAGAGAGGCCCCCAGAGGCTGAAAAGAAGGAAATACCACACCATCACAGTATTCCCTGCAATATACTGCGTGTTTGCTTGTGCACAACTTTTCCTGCTTCATTGCCATCGCCAACCCCCCCCCCCCCCCCCCAAGAGCAGGAAGGTCAATTGGGTCGTGGTGGGGCTGAAGAGAAGAGGAGCCCATGGGGCCATGATGGAATTCATCCCATCAGGCCTGAAGAGAAGAGGAGCCTGCAGGGCTTTGATAGAGCTCATTCCACCAGGGCCGAAAAGAACCAGGCCTCGTGGGATGAGCTCTATCCCACCAGGCCAGAAGAGAACCAGAGGCCATATATGTGTGTGGCTGAGTTTGTGTGAAAGCTTATGTATATGTGTATGTCTGTGTGCAAGCCTGT
Source organism: Rhinatrema bivittatum (assembly GCF_901001135.1). NCBI lineage: Eukaryota > Metazoa > Chordata > Amphibia > Gymnophiona > Rhinatrematidae > Rhinatrema > Rhinatrema bivittatum. The sequence continues at coordinate 87,809,456 of NC_042615.1, read as the reverse complement.
GTGTGTGTGTCTGTGTGATAGTCTGTATGCATGTGTGTATCTGTGTGAAAAATTGTATGTATGTGTAGCTGTGTAAGAGCTTGAGTGTGGCGGTCTGAGAACCTTTGTGCTTGAATGGGTATCTGTGAGTGCCTGTGTGCATGTTTGTGTATCTGTGTGAGAGCCTGTATGTATATATGTGTGTGTGTGTGTGTGTGTGTGCGCGCGCCTGCGAGAGGCTATGTATCACATACAGGCTCTCACAGGCATGCACACAAACACATTATGTGTCTATGAAGGAGAGAGGGAGTATGTGTGAGAGCACAGACATGTATATGAGCAGAGAGTGTGTGAGAGAATCAGTGTGTTATTGTGTGTGGTGTGTGAGCGAGAGAAGATAAAGTTTGTGTGGCCCTATCTCCCTGAATCCACAAAAATGTCAAGGTGACTGTAAATCAAAAGTTCCCAGGTATGGCGAGCAGATTTTTTTTAACCCTTATTAGTTTTAATTATTGGGTGTAATTCGCTATTTTTGCTGTTTTGAAATATTTTGTTGCTTTTTTGGGAAATATTAGAACATTTTTTAATTATTGGATTTTTTAAAAATATTGTATTGGTGTTTGGTAAATTTTGGATATTCTGTTCATTAACTGGTTTGAAATATTTATTCTTTTTATGAATATTATTTTACTATTATTATGTTTTATATTTCTGATTTTATTATTTAATGTTTTATGAAGAATGGCAATGTTTCTATTTTTCCATTGATGCTCTGCATATAGAGACTGGCTTGTTGTGGGTTCCAGTTTAGTTCTTCTCAGCATGTTTCTATTTATAATTTCTGGACTCTTTATTCTGTATTTGGTCAGGGTCTGTCTATATTCTGCATAATTGACTGAGGTGAGCTATTTTGCTGGCATGTAGTTTCAGTGTAGGGATCTATGGCAGCCTGGCTTGTTCTATTTTCCCAATAGAAGGTGTATTGGTGTTCTAGGGCCTGGTGTGGTATTTGCACTGTTGCCTTTTCATAGATAAGGTTGTTATTGTTTGAGTGCTGACAGAATTGTTTTGGTATGGGAGGTTTACTATATTTTAATGGTAATTATATTTATTCATAGCTTTCTGAGGTGCCAGTATAACTTCCATAGGAGTTCCAAGTGTCTTTTTTGCAGTTTTCTGGCTGGCACCACAGCAGTGCATGTAAATATAATATATATGTTGTAAGTGATATTTTGCCTCAGAAGACTATACTTTGGATTTTTTTTTTTCATGTAAAATTTGTTACAAGTGCATAATTAACTTTTGTGTGGCTATAGAGGGTGAGGGAGTGTGTGAAGGGGGGGGGGGGGGGGGGGAGGTGTGCAAGGCTGTAAGGTTTCCCTAGGATATGTAATACCCTTCCCTTGAACATGGGTTCTGAGGAGGAGTGGGTGGCTGTCAGTTTTTAAAATTATAGATTGCTGGAGGGAGCTGGGCTTTATTTGATGGGCCTGGGACAGAGACTGCAGCACAGTAATTGCGCAGGGCAGCAACAATGCTAGCACCGGCCCTGCTTGCAATGGTAAATAGGAAAAGGATCTGAACTCACAATTAGGGTTTGAAATCAGAGATCTTCTCCAGATTCTGTGTTTTTTTATTTTTATTTTCTTGCAGAAGAGGTTTTTTTTTTTCCTAGACTGAAAGCACAGACTTGCTCCTGGCCCAGCTCCAAAAGCAAACTTTCATCCTGATTCCTCCTCCTCTATTCTCTTTCTTGATTAGTAGCTCCTGGGTTTCTCTTGGGAGTTCCCCAAAAGGGTTCTGTCTGTCTTTACAAGCAGCTACTTGGCTTTCTTTCCAAACCCTCTGAATTTTCTTGGCAGCTCTTCCTAACTGATCTCCAACATCCAGGAGGAGAGATAAAAGAGGACTGGAAGTACAAATTCTATTGGCTGTCAGGATCAGCTGAGCTCAGAAGAAAATGGTGAATTCTGAGTTCCACCAGTCTTTGAAGTTAACCCTGTGCACGCTGGTTTTTCTTTCTCCTCTGCAGACACACAGCACAAGTAGAACAGCAAAAGTAGATGTAACCCTTAGCAGCATGTTTAGTTTCAAGGGCACACTAATTTATTTATCTTCAGGGCTGCTCCCGCTAGCAGTTTACTCCCATGCTTGACTCTTAATCCCTGGGGGGGGGGGGGGGGGAGGGATTTTTTTTTATGAGGGGAAGCTCTCGCTTATGGCCCAGATGATATTGTGCTGCTCCCAGTGTGTGTGTAGACTATAGAGGCATCTCATGAGGTGAGAGGCTATGAGAAATCTGACAGGACCAAGATCTGGGTGTTAAATAAAAGTTTATTAATTGATAATCATTAAATTAAAGTCCATTTGTCCATTAGCATGAATTTACATCTGACTGTTGCAAGGCCATTTGGGTAAGGCATGCCAAGTGAAATCAAAGGGTAAGCTGTCTGGAATGGGTAACTGCAGCCGTTAGGGCTGCACAGCACCAAATGTGTATGCTTCTGCTGTAGGTGCCTTTCCTAGAGAGCTTAGGCTTTGATTTCACTTGTTATGCCTTGCCCAAATGACCTTGCATATGAGATTGTGCCCGAGTTGGGATGCCCAGTGCCAGTTTTGCATGCATGATCATTTGGATCACACTTCTTTCAACTTCAAGTATCTACATAACCTAAGAACATAAAATATGCCATATTGGGTCAGACCAAGGGTATATCAAGCCCAGTATCCTGTCTCCAACAGTGGCCAATCCAAGTCACAAGTGTTACGATCCGAGGGCTTGGAGGCCTTCGGATTCTGTTACGAGCGCATTTGTTATGGACTGAGGGCTGGGAGGCCTTCGGCTATGGTTATAGGCACGGGGGCGCGGTCGTCTCTTAAGCAGGTGATGTGAGCCCTTGAGCCACGGCATGACCCAGGGAGGAGCCCCAAGACACACCAAGGGAGGTGAGCTGGTGCAAGCACGGGTAACAAGAGCAGGACAAGGCTGAAGCAAGAACAGGGGTCCTAGGTCTGACCCTCTACTGGACCTGCACGCCCCAGGATGACCAACAACGCAATGTTGATCGATGAACAGTCCTCCAACCATTCCAAGCCCTTTCGGACCTGCCGCTGGGTACGCAATAGGCGGCAGGCCGGACAGAGGACGAGGGCAGACAGAGTCCTTAGAACACAGAAGACTTTGGACTAGGTCTGGAGCGAAGACATCATAGAAGAGGGCTGAAGCGAAGACATCACAGACGAGAGCTGAAGCGAGACATCATAGACAAGGGCTGAAGCGAAGACATCATAGAGGGCTGAAGCGAGACACTGTAGACGAGGGCTGAAGCAAGGGTCAAGAACTGGTTCGAGACTGCGACGCAGCACGCCCTACACAGTCCACCTGGGCTCGATGCGGACTCCAGGAAGAATAGTGGAAGCTGAAATCAGGACATGACGAAGATCCTGAAGAGGCCTGCCCTGGGACGCGCCCTATACAGCCCCCCACGGGACTGGTCACGGACCACGCCAGGCTCAGAGCAGGTTCAAACAGAAACTTGACATGGACGGACGCAGGGTTGCAATAGGCTCTGAAGACCGGGGCAAGACTGAAGCAGGATTTGATTCTCAAGGATTTAAAAACAACGGACTGAAGCAGGAAGTCTTCCAGAGGGTTGCACTGCGGAGATGAGGATGGCCTTGTACCGTGAGGCTCCCTACACAGCCCACCCATGGGACTGGTCACGGAGCACGACAGCGGTACGCCAGGAAGGTGGACATCTGGGAACCAAGGCATGGAGGCAGAGACGAAGACGAGGACATCAGGAACATTGAGAGAACAGAAGACCAGAACATCAGGCACTGGGAACACGAAGACATCTGACGACAGGGTCAGAGGACATCAGGAACCTGAAGACAACTGAAGACCTGGACAAAGAACATCTGGAACATGGAGACGACTGAAGACCTGGGCGAAGGACATCTGGAACATGGAGACGACTGAAGACCTGGGCGAAGGACATCTGTAACATGGAGACGAAACCGTCAAAGCAGAAGAAGACCACGGAGGACCTGGACCAGTCAGAAGACACAGACGACTGTGGAACCCGATCCGAAGGCCAGGAGTGACTGAAGAGGAATCCCTTTTATAGGGCTGAAGCAGGAAGACGTCGTCAGGTGGGATCAGCAGCATTTCCTGTCAGTGGCCCTTTAAATACAGTGAAGAGGCGCATGCCGGTGCCTAAGGGAAGGTCCTGAAGAGCTGCAGCACCGCAGATAGCGGCACCTGGCCACGCAGGAGCAAGGAGGAGCAGGCAGGCCACAGGACGGCCTCCAGGCTCCCAGGCGAGGACCCCGAGAATGACGTCGAGGCTCCCTGCATTGAAGGAAGGGTGGCAGTGGCGTCCCCCCGGCCTCAGAGGGACGGCAGATGGTCAGCGGTCCCCCGACCGCATGGGTGAAGGCCAGCATGCGACTTGGGCCGCAGAGGAGCGGCAGGCCAGGCGGTTCCCTGCCGCGGGAAGGCAGCACGGCAGCCCGACGGCGTCTGAGGTGAGAGGCCTGCTCGCGGAGGGTAGCTCCGCGGGCAGGAATTGTAACAACAAGTACCTGACAAGTACCCAAACATTAAATAGGTCCCATGCTACCAATGCCGGCAACAAGCAGTGGCTATTCCCTATTGATCAATAACAGTTTATCGACTTCTCCTCCAGGAACTTATCCAAACCTTCTTTAAACCCAGCTACACTAGTTGCCTTAACCATATCCCCCCTCAGTTGTCTCTTTTCCAAGCTGAACAGCCCTAAGCTCTTTAGCTTTTCCTCATAGGGGAGCCTTTCCATCTCCTTTATCATTTTGGTCACCCTCCTCTCTGTATTTTCTCCAGTGCAACTATATCTTTTTTGAGATGTGGCAACCAGAATCGCACACGGTATTCAAGATGCAGTCTTGAATACTGTGTGCAATATATTGAGCAATACAGAGGCATTATGACGGCCTTCATTTTATTTGATATTCCCTTCCTAATAATTCCTGCTTGCTTTTATGACCGCAGCAGCATACGGAGCCATCAATTTCAATGTAATATCAGTTATGACACTCAGATCTTTTCCTGGGTGGTAACTCCTAAAATGGAACCTAACATTATTTAGCTATAGCATGGGTTATATTTTCCTATATACATCACCTTGCACTTGTCCACATTATATTTCATCTGCCCTATGAATGCCCAATTTTCCAGCCTCGCAAGGTCCTCTTGCAATTTATAACAATCCAGTTGTGATTTAACTACTTTGAATAATTTTGGTCATCTGCAAGTTTGATCACCTCACTCATCATACCTCTGTCCAGATCATTTATAAGTACAGATCCCTGAGGCATGCCAGTATTTACCTTTTCCACTGTGAAAACTGACCATTGAATCCTCCTATCCCATGACTTTTTAGTTTTCTTAGAAGCCTCTTTTGTCATATGCCTTCTGAAAATCCAAATACACTACATCTACCAGTTCACTTTTATCCACATGCTTATTTACCCTTTCAAAAAATCTAGCAGATTTGTGAAGACAGACTTCCTTTGGGTAAATCCGTGCTGGCTGTTTCCCATTAAATCTTGTCTATCTATATGTTCTTGATTTTATTCATTGTAATAGTTTCCACAATTTTTCCTGGCACCAAAGTTAGGTTCACCGGTCTAAAGTTTCCCAGATCATCTCTGAAGCCCTTTTTAAATATCGGGGTTATTGGCCATTTTCCAGTCTTCAGATACAATGGATGATTTTAATGACAGGTTACAAAATTACTTGTAATAGGTCTGAAATTTCATTTTTGAGGGCTTTCAGAACCCTGGGATCTTTACCATCCAGTCCAGGTGATTTGCTATTCTTCAGTTTGTCAATCTAGCCTACTATATCTTCCAGGTTCACCGTGATTTGGATCAGTTCATCTGAACTGTCACCCTTGAAAACTGTATCCGGAATGAGTATGTCCCCAACATCCTCCTCACTAAACACTGAAGTGAAGAATTTGTTTAGTCTTTCTGTGATGGCCTTATCTTCCCTAAATGACCCTTTAATCCCTTGATCATCTAATGGTCCAACCAGCTTCCTCACAGGCTTTCTGCTTCTGAAGCCGTCAAGTTAGGAAAAGGGACGCTCAATTAACGTAAAATTGAGCGTCCGTTTTCCTATCTCGCTGACAGACACCTTTCCTGCTAGTCCATTGCCAAGGAGATGCTAGGGTCGCGCAATTGTTCCTAGCACCTTGTTAGCGCAACCCCTCATTTTATTATTGTATTGCGTGCCCAGGAGCGGTGGCTGGGCACGCTTTAGGAAAGCAGGCACTCAACACTGACTGCCCCTTTTCTGCGCATTTTTATTGTATTGGCCTGACACACACTCTAAAAAAAATACCCCAATTGTTTACCTTTCTCCAAAACTTTTCAAGTTCTAAAATTTCCCAAAGCAATATGTACCTATCCTTTTCAGCCACCAGCTAGATGATGCTCTCCTCTCAGTACTCTCTACCTTCTTACTCCTGTTTTAAAGCACTGTTCTGCAGTAATCTGTAATTTTCAGGTTAAATCACAATTTATTTTCATTTAGTAGTCATTTTTAAACTCCTGATTTGTATCTTATGCGTTTACTGTATCCTGTGGGGATCACTGTTTTTAACGTGTTCAGTAAAACCTGTGCAAAATTTTAATTACAGTTTCAGTGGGGGTTTTATTACATCAGTCATATTTTCATTTAGAGAAGACATTAAAAAAATATCTAGAAAAAAAAAATCAAGACAGGAAGTCCTACACCTGCTCATCCTACAGCAGACTCGGTAACCGCTATTGTGGGTAAGTTAGTAACAGATCTCCGCATTATTAGTAAAGTATTGTGGGATGGAAGGTAAGTAAGAGATTGACCTCGGTTGCATCCTCTTTTGCTATTCTGTGCGCGTGACGCGCCCCTTCAGACGCCAGGCAGCGCCAAACTGCAGCGCATTCCCCAGCAGCTGCCGCCCTCATGAGCCCCCACCTAGCAGCGTAACGTTGCTCCAGCCCCGCCCTCTCCTGACGTAGCAGCCGAAGGTCCGGACTGGAGACTGGAAGAGTAGTAGAGCCCCTGGAGACGACGCGAGGCGGCGGCTGCAGATGAGTGTGCTGGAGGGGGGCGCGAGAGCTGCGTTCGTTCCGGTTCTGCTCCTGCAAAGCAAGTAAGTGAGCAGCGCAACTGGGGAGGCCGAGAGGGAGGGAAGGAAACCCGCGAGTACTGCTCTTGTGTGCGGGCGGGGGGTCGTAACTCCGCCCTCACTTTCCGGTGCTTAGGGACGGGACCCCCTCGCTTGCTCGCTCGCTCTCCAGCACAGGGGCCGGGAGTCCCCTTCCGCCACCCGTTCCCTCCCCGCTTATGAGCCCACGGGGAGCAGAGCGCTATACATGTCGCGAGCCTGCCTCCGACTGTTACCATGGAAACGCGGGGACTGGGCTCCCTGGTCATTCTCTCGGGCAGGTTGGCTGCGTCCCCCTTTCTGTGCCCGAGCGCTCGCTCTCCCCGGTGAATGGGCGGAGTGGCGCGAGCCGGTGCCTGCTGCTGCTGCTGCGTGCACAGGGTCTGGGAGAGCACGCACAGGCCACCTCTTCTTCATGAGGAAAGTTGCAGCAGCAATTATTCTTTGTCGCCTTAGTGGTGTTTCGTTAGCCATCCTGACGCTTCCATCATTCTGTAGATGCTTGGCATTTGTATTTGTTTTAATTGATGAAAGAGGTTGCAGTCATTTTTCTTATTTTTTTTTTGGAACGCTTTTCCTGTTTTATGCAGCTATTTTATATTACAAAACGTTCTATTTGCTCAAAACTAATTGTTGCCAAATTAACTGCTTTCTGATTTTATTTGAGGGAATCGCTGATCTATTATCTATATCTGTGGTGCCACTGTACGTACGCAGTGCTGTACAAATACACATACGAGACAATTCCAGCTCCATAGTTTACAGTCAAACATCGAAGACAAAAGAGACTTTGGGAATTTAAAAAGGAAATGATTTAAATCAAAAAGCTGGTGAATGTGATAATTCTTTTGTGAAGCTTGTCACAAGGTTCTTAATAATATGCTGTTAGCAATTTATTTCGTCCTTTTGTTTAAAAAAAATGAAAATTCAAGATCAATGTTAAGTCCTAGTGAGAATTATTCTGAGCTATTTTTTTGTTTTCCCTTAGGGCGTTTTATAAGCTTCATTAATCTGTCACACAAGGGATAGTCTTTTCAGTGGTTTGAAAACTGGCGGTCATTAGATGTTAAAAATAGAATGAACATCAGTACATAAAAAAAAACTTAATTACTACTGTTATGTTCAGTTGAATAGCTCATTAAAGCTGTCCTTGCTGGGACTCTGATGACTAAATTCTCTGTGCGCTCTCTTTTTACTTTTCCTAATTTCGTTCATTGTGTGAAGCTTTTCTAAATGTTCAGCTGTACTCGGCTGTTGTAAAATATTGACCATAAAAAAAATACTTGTAGGGCTTAAATTTGTGTGTGAGGCTTTAGGTTTGTCCCTCAGTGAACAAACTTCTCCCTACAATCTTTGGTTTACTATCCAACTAAAAATTTCTAAATCTCAGTATTCTTCATTATACATTTCCCATTTCTTGATTTGTAATCTGATCATGTTCACTAAAATCAAATGTAAAATTATGAAACTGTCAAATATTAAAATGTTTAGTACAAAATTGTTTAATAATCTCCCCCCAGCATTCAGCCTGTCTTGCCAGTTGTAAAGGATGATCTCTTATGTGTAATTGGATCTATCAATGTACAATAATAATACGTTTAGTACTGACCTGGGAAACTCAGACATAGCTTCAGATCTCATTACAATTTTTTGCTCACTATGAGCAAATAAACATTTTTGCTTAATCTTTCTTTGTCTTAAGTTTAGCTTTGTGGCATAGTAGTATCCACAACAGTGGGTTTGCTTGTAAAGTGTTTTGGGAAACTGTTTGTTTAAAAAGTTGTACAAATGAAAGGATCCTCCAGGATTCCTCAGCTGGAGAATTGCTTACTTCTTTCTGGGTTATATCTTTATTTTTTTTTTCATTTGCAGAGCAGTCTTAAGTTTGGACCATAGGACACTGCTCATGCAGTAAGGAGTGGTGAAGGGGGCCACTCCTTACTGCATGAGCAGTGTCCTATGTAATCAAAGATATATATATATATATTTTTTTTTTAATTGTTATGCCTTAATTTCTCTTCCAGTGAGATAAGTCATAGTGAAAGCTTTAGGATGTGCATTACCTGGAACAGTCTTTCATTGGAAGTGATAGGAGCCAAAAAAATGTCAGAATACAAGCAGACTTAGGAAAGACCCAGAGAGCCTTGGGTGTGAGGGAGAAGACCACAGATAAGCAGGCATTCATGGGGAGACTGAGTAATTTACCTTCTCCACATCTACCAACATCTTCTCTGTGTTTACTATTGTGCACATATGCTCTGTGACGTCCACCTTTTTAAGTGTTTACTAGTTAGGAGTCATTATTTACATGTTTTGATTCATACTTCCATTGTGCTTTAATCAAAGATGTGGTATTTCTTACTCAGCATCATTAGACAATGATGGCTACTGAGGACAGCATATCCTGAGTGATGGTAACTATAATGTAGGCATCCAGGACATCACTTGCTCGCATCTGCCCTTTCACACTTCAAATAAATGCCACTGACAACGTGCTTTGGGTTAACTGGGCCGCAACTTTAATAAACCTGGAGGCCCGAGCCACTGAATTAACATTACAACTTTAAACAACAAACTCAACCAATCATCCGCCACTCCTCTAGCAAGACGATCCTCGCCAGCCACACGGCTCGTCCCTCGGCCCGCACCGAGTTCAGGCCCCCACCGCCTGCCAGCAAGGAGCCAACCCGGTGGGCCCCCGCCGCCGACCAGCAAGGAGCCAGGCCAGGAGACTCCCGCCGCCTGCCAGCAAGGAGCCCGCAACTGATAACTACCCCAGTTGTCCACCATTCTCAAATTGCCACATAATTCCATCTTATTAGTTACCCCATACATAAGCTGTATCGGCTCGGGCCATCCGCCAGCTGCGACGAACGAAAGAACACCAATTACAAACCAACAATAGAAGGGCGGGTGGGAGAGAAAAAACGGCCGGCCAGCTCTCGGGGCAGTCGCGGCAAAGTGCGAGGCCGATGATGCGCTGCCCCGAGACTCCGCCTACCCACAGATGTCCTCGTGCTCGCCCGCCAATCACGGCAGACTAACACGACAACCGCTCTTCCCTACCAATCCCTGCTCTATGCTCGCGGGGCAACTCTCCCCTGGCCGCCCCCCTTCGCCTTCCTGACCCTATTCTGACCTAACTGTCACCCCCTCCTCCCTTCCCGAGGCGCCCGCCACGGGCCTAGGCCTGCTCCCAGAGTGTGCCTGGGCCCACATTATCCTGGCCAGCCGGACACAAGGTCCGGCTGACCTCTCACATCCATAAGGACCTATATGAAAAACATAAGAAACTGAACCCCTCTCCCAGATTATACCGTAGTAACATAGAGACATAGTCCATGACAGCAGATAAAAGACCAAAATGGTCCATCTAGTCTGCCCAGTAGATGTTTAGGATTGTTAGATGCTGCTCCATTCAGATTACCTCCCTGCAGAAATATTATACCAGAAGGACCATAGGTTGTCAGTTCTTTATTTCCATCCTCTAGGGGCTCCTATTTGTTTATTCCATGCCCTTTGAATTCTGTATATCAGGACCAATGGACCTATCCACGCTAACATTTACACTGTTCTGTCCCAGGTTATCATCCTTCCATGCCCTTATTACCTACCACCGTGTTACATCTACTTCCCAGTTGTGAGCAATATAAGCTTGAGCACGATACCGTTCTTTATCCAGATTAGTTGGTTTTTGCCTTTGGTGCTGTACAATTTTGGGTGGATCAACATGCGAGATTTTATACCTAAACCAACACTTCCCATTTCTTACCCAACTTGCCCTTATACTTGTATTTATAGTTGGCCCATCTATCTGTCGCAAACATACTTAAATTCAGTTTTGATTTCTACCACCTCCAGTATAAGTTATTCTAGGTATTTATTTATTAAAACATTTCTAATCTGCCTTTTTCAGCTATGCTGTATCTATCACCCTCTCAGTAAGGAGGTATTTCCTTTGTCAGCCTCTTTCCCTCCATCCTCATATCATGAGCCCCCTATCCTTGAATTTTTTTCTATGAAAAATTGCATGTTCTGCTATATACTTGTATATTCCATTCATGTTTCCCTTCTTTTCTGCAGGACATACATTTTGAGTGACTTAAACCTCTTTGTGTAGCACAGTTTCCTCAACCTTTTTTAGGTCAGGATACACTTTGAAGTTTGCTTGATCCTCATGTTGCACCGAATCAAATTTTACAATGTCGTATATTCATACCCACTGGTCATGTGACTGTGAAAATGCCAGAAAATGCACTTTTATCTAAATTGAACAGTCTAAAAAGCCAAAAATATGATTTAGACAAGTTTAGAAATATAGGTTGGCGATCAGGCCAGAATCAATGTAAATATGCACTTATAATATATTTGTGATTTTTGCTTCATTCCCCAAGTCAGATTTGCATTTTAAATTTTTTTTAAAATGTGCTTCCACATTTCCCTGCAGCCTTTCTCTCAACTGATATTTATTTAAAATTTCTTTGTAAACCACCTAGCATAATTCTTTTATAAGTGATATAAATCAACATACACAATTTATATTTAGAAAACTCCAAGTCAGTGCATCCAGTATTATTGATTCAAAAATGAGTGAGTTAAGTGAATGTAGATTTAGTTTTTATATTATAATAGTTTCATGAAAGACATATGATTGGGCAATAGCCAGAATTGTACCCCTGATGATTGGAGCTACTGCACATAAGTTTGTGCTGATTCAGCCCCTTTCTTTGTCCATTCACTGACTTGCCAATCAATGAAAACTACAATCCATATTTTCTCACATGGATAAAAAAAAAATTATAACTAATTTAGTATGTAATATGTTTAAAATCATTTACTGATTTAAACTGGTTTGCCAAATATTTCAAAGAAAATCAGCTTATAAAGGAGATTATAAATCATTTTTTCCAAAGCACCTGTCAGATATTTCAAAATATCACAGGACAGTCAAACGATTTATTTAAAACTGTTCCCAGAAGAAGTGATTACTGAAAGATGATATGTGAGGTCTTAAGATAAATAAAATGTGAATGAAAAAATATTTTCTGACAGAACATTAAAAACCGCTTTCTGCATGAAAGTGCAAACTTTTGTTAAAATAGAAATGAAGAAGAGATCATAATACTGTAAAAACCAGTGATAAATGATAATTCTTCATAGCAAGAATTAAACAAGAACTGCACCTTTAAATGACAGACAGACCCTTAACAAATACAGACTAGAAAGACCATAAAGTATAAATAGAAATGAGCCATAAAATCTGAACTGGAAACCACAAGAAACTCGACTGTATTATGTATGCAGTGCAACAATGGAAAAACAGAAATAATTCTCAGAAAACATCAAGCAATAAAATCAAGAGATAAATCATTGATAATAAATATCAGAACAACCAGCAAACATCCAATAATTTAAAAAACTTGCATAAATGTGTTTTATTTTCCAAATACCAATAAAATATTTCAAAACATCTGATGAATAAAACATCCAATAATCAAAAAAATGTTATAAATTTCCCAAAATACCAATAAAATATTTCAAAATGGAAAAAAACATAAAATAGCACCCGATTAATCAAAATTAATAAGCATTAAAACACCTCCTGTTCTTCATACATGGTGTAGCGATGGGCTGGCTGTGGGCTGGCCCCATGACTGGTTGACTCACCCCTGGATGCCGCAGGACCTTGACGTGGCAAGTTGCCACCGTCGCCCCTCTGGTAGGATGCCATCCTCTTAGGCACACACTCCTCTCAGCGTTCTAAGTAGGCCCCACAGCGGGAAGGAGAGGTTCGGCACCTGAAAATGTCAGTGCAGCAGAGTATTTAAACCCTCTCTGCGCCTCCAGCCAACACCTCAGCAAGTTCCCTTTGCCTAGCATGGTGAGTGTTGCTCCTGGTCTTGCCTTGTCCAGCCTTGCCTTCAGCTTTGCTTTGTCCTTGCCTTGTCCAGCTTTGTCTTGTCTTTGCTCTGTACCCTTCCAGCCGTTCTGCCTGCTCACCTGGACCTGACCTTGCCAGGAACCTGGACTATGTCTTGTTCACTGCCTGCCCTGATTTTGTCCCATCTCTGGACCCTCTCTTTGGCCGCCCTCAGGACCCACCTAAGTCCTGCCGGGCTCAATCTGTGGGAATGGGGCTGGTTTAGACGAAGCTTCAGCTTGTTTCAGACCAGGTTGTGTTCGGGGACTTAGTAGGTTTACCTGCTAGGCTGCATCAGTCCTGTTGTGGCACAAGGGCTCACAATAACTTTTTGATTTCCAGTTACCCTGAGATTGTCGTGGATCGGGAGAGGTAGGGCCACACACATTTATCTTCTCTCATATACATGCCCATGCTTTTACATACACATTGTGTGTGTGTGTGCGCCTGTGAGAAGCCTATATTGACACATGGATGCACACAGTCTGTTAACACACACACACACACACACATACATACACATGCTTTTCTTGAACACATACTGATGGCCTCCTCTTCTCTTCAGGCTGCGGTGGCCTCTTTCTCTCTTTGGGCTGCGGTTAGATGGCTTCCAGTCTCTTTGTCTTCTTGGGCCATGGTGAGATGAGCTCCACTGTGGCCTCTCTGGCCTCTTTGGGCTGTGGTGAGATGGGTTCCATTGTGGTCCCATGGGTGCCTCTCTTTTTTTCGGGCCACGGCGAGATGAGCTCCACCGCACATGCAGCGGGTGCCTTCTGAACAAACAGCCTATTAGAAGGCAAGCTGCTGCGGTGGCAAGAAGAGACTGGTTGGTGGATTGAGCTGGTCACAAGCAGAGTAGGGACTCGGGGAGGATCAAAAGCTACAGGCTGCAGTGCAGTACTGGCAGGGTTTAAATGAGAACACTACCATGAGGGAGGGGAGACCACCACATCACAGGAGCAATCTTCTTAGCGTGCCACCGCACAGTGGTTATGAAGCTCTGGTGTGGGATTTACCGGTATTTATGTTGCAGCCTGTACCATGTCGGTAGCACTTCTCTGAACTGCTTTCGTTCTTGTAATGTTCTTACAAAGCTACAGCCTCCCGAATTGAACATAATGCTCAGGGCAGGGCAGGGTTTTACTAGTGACCTATACAAAGGGTAATATTACCTTTTTCCAGCTGGTGAAGCTTCTGCATACACCTGTCCATACTGTTATCTTTCCCTTCTGCTTTATGGTATTGACTGGCAGCCTTCAGGTCATTTGAGATGATTACTCTCAGTACTTTCCTGTTTAGTAGTTGATTGTTCTTGTCCTCTTAACTGATAAGTGACTAATGGATTTTTTCATCTCCAGTACATGATTTTTACACTTTTTTTTTTTTGTATTGAATTACACCTTCCAACTCCTTCACCATGGTTCAGGTTTTTCAGGCCCCCTTCCAACTCTTTTAGACTTTTGTTTCTTCTTTAAAGCATAGTTTTTTTCCCTCAAGTTTTCTGCATTGTCGCCAATAAATATATTGAAAGTACTGGTTCTAGCAGGAAGTCTGGTAACTTTACCTTGTTATGTAACGAGTTGGTCCATCATTCAATTAACAGCTTTCTGTCATCTCATACTAGCTAGCGTATTTACCAGCACTGACACTGGCATCAGATGTACATTGCAGGGGGCATCCAGGAACTCTGACAGATAAGTTGTGTTCCAGCAACCGATCACAGGAATGGTCACCTCGGGACTCATTTTTCAAGCAGTTGGGAACTGGGAGAGCGAGTCATCAGTGGTCAAGCATGAGGTTCAGAGAGTCAGGAACAGGAGAGTCTCCCACTACGCTGAACCATGAATATTTTCCTGGTGTATGACCTCCATCCTTGACACCTACCTCTGCCACTGTCCCTCCAAAAAGGGCGTGGGGAGCTGCTGCTTTCTATGGTTTCTGAGTTAGAGGATGAGCTTGCCCCCTGGGGAAACTTGAGCCCAAATTTATGGCTAAGGATTCTGGTCAGCTCCCATACACACAAGTCAAGGCCTTATAGGACACAGATGTCATCGGCTGAAGCTTGAACCTGATCCAGCTATGCAATGACTTCAGCGGTGCACTTCCTTGCAGGCTGTCTGGACTCTCTACGAAGCTGGTGCATTTCTTTCCTCATGCGTTGCATCTCCATATGTAGACGTCCATTCTGCCGTCACACTGATCTCAGCGAGTTCCTATCTCGCAGTCAGTTCCACTGCAAGCTGGTCTGCCATTGCATCTGGCGTGAGTAGTGTTTCTGTTGGTGGGACAGTGCCATAATCTAGAGCTCATGCCCACACTGGCTCCTGGAGGCCTGCAGGGTGTAGTTGGTGCGCCTTAGATGTCTGTCAAGGATGTGTCTGGCTCTGGAAAGAGCTTGACCATCTGACTATCTTGTGTTTCATATGCTAGCACCTTGCTTGCCAGCTGTTGACTGTTGGTAGATTGTCCTGCTGTTTTCATGGGTGGTGGATCCTGGGCTGTATCCTTTCAAATGCTGGCTGATTCTTTTCTGCCACTCCTGTTGTGAAAGGCTTCTCTATTTCCATTGGCGGCTGAGCACCTGAGAAAAAAAAATGTAACAAAACATATTCGTGGCAAGTATTGATCTACTATTACTCCCTACTGGCCCTCTTTCCACTGGAGATGCATACTCGCTTGCTCCTTCTGCAGCAGGTGCATCATTTATATCTATGCCAGTATGGACACCAACAACAGAATCCAGCTGAAGCGTCCTCTGTGTCAGCTGTACGTTGCGTGGTGGACCTCCTGTCATCTGGCACTTGGATCTCTCAATCGGTGCCAGCTTTGTCTGGACAGCCATTCTGCTGTCCTGCCAGTGATGATTCAGCTGATCCATAGTTCTGGTTGTCACTGACAGGCTGACATCTTGGTGATGCCCTCCCAGATTTTCCTCTTGGTCTTTGAGGATATCTTTAGGCCAAGTAGCACACTGTGCTTTTTACCCATTGCACTAGAAGGCCCATCTGTTCCTCGGTGAAGCACAGGTCATGTTGACACAACTTCTCCAGCTGTTAGTTATTGGCTGTTTGTTCCCAGTGATCATAAATACTGGATGGTTGGTATGGGTCCCTACTTCCGTTGGCGCTATTCCCACTCCCTGCTCTCCTTCCCTTCCCTCTGCTGACACCTCCACTTACCTTTTTTCTCTCCCCCCCCCCCTTTAACTGCACTTTTTACCTGCTTCTCACTTTCCCCAACTGGCTGTTGCTCCCTCTATACCCCGTCTCCTCCTGTTCCATCTCCCCCTCCGGCTATACTCCTCCAACCCATGCACCACATGCCTCCTATCTTCTCTGCTATCACTCACCATCTGGTATGCTCATCCGCTCCCTTACTCACACCCCTGTCTGTCACGCTCCACTCTCTCCTCAGCCACGAACACCTACTTCTCTCTTTCAGGAATGTAAATACAAAAATGGACAGTTCCAAAGAAAGACAATCACAGACCAGCAATCAGATCCACTTTACTCAAGAACACAAAATACAAAAAGGATGGAAAAGTGCAAGGCAAAAATAAGCGGCACAAAACAAAATACCAATCAATAATTATAAAGAACCATCACCAACACTTGTACCCCAAGAAAACCTCTTAATGCCTAGTTCAGAGCTTGCCTAACACTGACGAAATGGCCCTGGAAGAAGCTGTCTTTTATTTCCCTGAAAGGAGGAGTGTCCAAGAAAACTGATGGACATCTGTGCACACTACAGGTCGGCTAAGGTCACTTCTATCAACCAATAGGAACACTGCAGCATTTTTCAAACTTTGCGCCGTTTCTACTGTGCTTTTCTGCATTTCTGTTTTAACTCCTGTTTTTGTGTGCTTTGTGGACTTGTCATACGTGGTTTTACTCTAGCTTTATTTGCATACTTTAGTTTACAGCATCGTGCAGGGCTGCATGTTAACGCACAGTAAGTAAAGTTAGTGCTACACATTTACTCCCGATTTTGCACAGGTTTTATTACGTTGTCCCCCATAGAGATTTGCTGCTGTTTCTGAGCTGTTCTTTATTACTTTCTATGGTTTCCCCTTTAGCTCAGGGATCCTCATGTTGATCTTTGAGGATTGTAACCCAGTTGGGTTTTCAGGATATCCACAATGAATATGCATGAGATATGTTTGTATGCACTGCCACCATTGTATACAAATAGATCTAATGCATGTTTATTGTGAAAATCCTGAAAACCTGACTGGGTTGTGGCCCTCGAGCATAGTGTTTGTGGACCCCTGCTTTAGCTCTTGGATTCTTGATAGGGCTTCCTCAACTCTGTTACTCACCTTGAAATCAGTCCTCCTGAAGTCCAGGCACCAAGTCTAAGCATGGTTCAGTTTCAGGCCAGAGTCTAATATTGGCTAACGCTGTTTGATGATCACTAGACTCTAAATATTTCCCTGCCATCGGGGGTCATTGACACTGTATCTACATTTGTCCGTGTCAGATCCAGCGTAGTCTTCCCTCAGGTGGGCAAAAGTTTGGTTGTCAGGGTTTCAGGGGTTATCTTCCCTCATTGTTGTCAGCACCTCCAGCCTTTGCTAGGATGGGGCATGGAAGGTCCTTGAACTGGATATATTTGTTTTTACTGTGGCGTTTAATAATTGGGTCATCACATTCTGTCATAGAACACGGTTTCTTACAAGTAGTAACTGTGCAGGCTTTACTTATTCATTAAGATTTTAGGTTAGAGTTATGGAAAACAATCTTCATGGAGTCCCAGGGACTTCAAGCTAGAATATATTACAAAATCTTATGAATATTTGAAATTTTGTGAAAATAGAGTATACTACATATTTATAGTGCACCTGTATATTTTGCTGTATGAGATATTTCACAAAGTAAGTGTATCTGTTTCAGGTGGATACAATCTTAAATTTGAACACTGGGAATTTGTGTATTTTTCAAGTCATGCAGTGAGTGATCGGTAAGGGAATGGAGCTAGGCCAGGGGTCGGGAACCCATGGCTCGCAAGCCAGATATGGCTCTTTTGAGGGCTGCATCTGGCTCGCAGACAAGTGTCGCCATACTTCGCGGTTCCCCGCTGACCCAGCTGCTCCCCGGTCCTCCGCCGCCCGGGCTTAAAATGCTGTCAGCCCGGGCGGAACGCGGCAGGACAGCTGGAGTCAGCGGCACCGGCGTGCTCTCTTCTCCTCCCCCCCGCGGCCCGGAAGAGGAAGTGGAGAGCATCGGGTGCCTGCGCGGGAAGAAGAGACCACACTAGCGTGGTCTCTTCTTCCGCGCAGGCACCCGATGCTCACCACTTCCTCTTCCGGGCCGCGGGGGGGAGGAGAAGAGAGCACGCCGACTGGAGTCATCCGGGTGCCTGCGCGGGAGTCATCGGGTGTCAGCCGGGTGTCAGCGCTGGAGTCATCGGGTGCCTGCGCGGGTCTTCCCGCGCAGGCACGCCGATGCTCTCTTCTTCCCGCGGCCCGGAAGAGGAAGTGGAGAGCATCGGGTGCCTGCGCGGGAAGACCCGCGCAGGCACGCTAGTGTCTGACGGGAAGAAGACTGCAGCGCGGCTCGGAGGAAAATGAAAATCTTCAACCGTGGCCGATGGGACTCCGCCTTCGCCTCCGCGAGGGCTGAAAATGAAGGAGGTTAGCGTTGGGAGGTGGCTGCTGCTGCCGCGAGTTCCCGGGGGGGGGGGGGGAAGGGGGAGAGAGAGAGTGAATGAATGAGCGAGCAAGCATGTGTGTTTGAGATCCTGTGTGTGTGAGTGAGAGATTGCATGTATGTGGATGATTGAGAGCCTGTATATGTGAAAGAGAGTATGTCTGTGATTGAGATCCTGCCTGTGAGAGAGAGAGCATGAATGTAAGTTTACCATTGGGAACCTGTATGTGTAAGTTTGTAATTGAAAACCTGTTTGTTTGAAAGAGTATGTGTGTATGATTGAGATCCTTTGTGTGTGAGAGAGATCATGTGTATGTATGATTAAGAGCCTGTGTGTATAAGTAAGAGAGAGATCATGTGTGTCTGTGTCTGATTGACAGCTGGTTTAGGTGATGGAGCATGTGAGTATGTGATTGAGAGCCTGTGTTTAAATGAGGGAGAGAGACCATGTGTGTCTGTGTGATTGAGAGCTGATTTAGGTGAGGGAGCATGTGAGTATGTGATTGAGAGCCTGTGTTTAAATGAGAGAGAGAGACCATGTGTGTATGTGTGTGATTGAGAGCTGATTTAGGTGAGGGAGCATGTGAGTATGTGATTGAGAGCCTGTGTGTAAATGAGAGAAAGAGAGGACATGTTTGTAAGCATGTGAATGAGAGTCTGTGTGTGAGAGAAAAAGACAGCATGTATTTATGTGATTGAAAGCCTGTGTGTGTGTAAGCGTGAAAAGATAGACAGCATGTGTGTAAATGTGTAATTAAGAGCCTATATAAGTGAGAGAGAAAAAACATTTGTATATGTGAGTGACTGAGAGCATGTGTGTATAGGTGTGTCATTGAGAGCCAGTGTGAGAGAGAGCGCTGGTATGTGACTGAGAGAGGAGAAAGTTCCAAGCAAACCACCCCACCTCCTGCTAATTCAGAACAATCTCAGGACACCTGGATATCAAATGTTCCCAGGTATGCAGAGCAAAAAAATTTTTGTATCCTTATTATTTTTCATTACTGGATCTTTGTGTCTGCTATTTTGAAATATTTTGTTGGTATCTGGAAATGTTTTATATGAGTTTTTAATTATTGGATATTCCACTCATCAGCTGTTTCGAAATATGTTCTTTTTGTTAGTACAGTTTTACTGCTGATTTTATATTTCTTGATTTGTTTTATAAGGATGTGTGATGTTTCTTTTTTCCTTTGTTACACTGCATACAGAGACTCTGGCTTGTTGCAGTTTCCAATTCAGTTTTTGTCTGCATGCTTCTTGTTATGCGTTTTGGTCTCTTTATTCTATGTTAGGTGAGGGACAGCACGTGATTCAGGTGAGGTTTTCTGCTGGCGTGTAGTTTCTGTGTAGGACTCTATAGCAGCCTGACTTGGTCCGTTTTCCTAATAGGAGATGTATTGGTGTCTTAAGGCCTGGTGTAATATTTTCAGAGACTTATTGTACTTTAAAAGTGTGATCTTACATAAAATGCACACATTTACTTGTATTTAGTTTTAAACATATTGTATGGCTCTCATGGAATTACATTTTAAAATATGTGGCGTTTATGGCTCTCTCAGCCAAAAAGGTTCCTGACCCCTGAGCTAGGCTCTTAATTTACTGCCTCAACTATTGCATTACATTATCAGTTCAATGATGTATTATGCTCAGCCTTTATTTTTTTTGGCTAATATCCAAGTGGAAGCTCTCATCTGAGGTCCCCTCTTAGCCATTTCGCTGGGATTGAGAACCTGTACAATATAGGGGTTAAACTCTGTCACTTGACCCTGTTGAGGATATGATACATATAGTAACATGGTAACCATGGCAGAAAAAGATCAAATAGTCCATCCAGTCTTCCCAGCAAGTTTCTATGCAGGTTACCCCCCAAGCCTTATGTTAAGGGCAGTAATATTAACAATTGAAACCAAGCAACTGTCAAACCCATAACAAAAATTACTGCTAGCAACATTTTTACAGGGTGAGCATTCTTCTTAATAATTCATACCAAGCTGCTTGAACGTGCTTTGCTTTTGAACTTGGCTGTAGAAGCAGTCCTGTGCTTTATCCTTAATGTCTGTCTATCGGTACCCTGGACCGTAAAAGTCAGGGCCTAACATTGGCTGTCGTCTGAACCCAATTCCCCTTTTTTCCCCACCACCTTCAAAGCAGAGAGCAATTTTGCAGTGGCCTCAAAATCTCGTAACCTAAAGATCTAATGACCATCGCCAAATCAAGAGGGTTAGACTTGAAAAAAAATTGTATTTTCTGTTAAGAGACTGCCAGCAGTGAATTTTGCCATGTTAGTTTTCAGTTTCTTTAACCACATCTGTTGATGAAAAATCCAGTTTGATGATCACTATATTTAGGAAAGGAAAGCACTTGTTAATTAATGTTTTCTCTCCCTTAGCAAATCCAGTGCAAAGACTGAAGAGGCATGGATGTAACATAATCCACTTTGGAGCACTAAGAGCTGGGCAGTAGGTCGCAAAGTGCTGTCGGTTAAACAATGGATGAATCTGCTCTGTTGGATCTGTTGGAGTGTCCTGTTTGTTTGGAGCGCCTGGATGCTTCTGCAAAGGTCTTACCCTGCCAGCACACATTCTGCAAGCGATGTCTGCTGGGCATTGTGAGCTCACGGAGTGAGCTTCGGTGCCCAGAATGCAGGACTCTGGTGGACTGTAGTGTTGATGAGCTTCCCAGTAATATTCTACTGGTTAGGCTACTGGACGGCATCAAACAGAGGCCAAGGAAAGCAGGCACTGGAAACAGCTGCGCAAGTGCATTGAGGGCTCAAAGTGGAACTACAGTGATTTGTGGCACGAAAGACCCTCCTGGTTCTCAAAGTGGACAGCAGCAGCAGCGAGTGCAAGCACGGAGCCCCCCTGTACGGGTACGTACCTGCGTATTGGACCACCTGTTTCTGCATGCTTTGTGCATGCATTCAGAAAGAGGACAAAGTGCTGGTGTTTTTTATGGGCCTTATTGAACCAAAGGGTTTTCCCCCCAATACGTACAGAATAGGAAACAGTCCTTTTTTTGAATAAGGCCCTTTTGTCTTTTAACTGTAAACTGAATTCAGTAATCTTTTCTCTTAATTTTTGTTGTATAATGTCGAACAGAATAAAAAAAAAATCTTTGTGCATGGGTAAGGCAGTGTTTCCAATATAAAGAGAACTATGTTAGTTCAACTGGCAATTAAAAAGCTGAGTGAGGATGAGGTAAAATAAGTAGTGGCTTGAAAAATGAACCTGAATACACCCTGGCTGTGCAAAGAGACTGACATGACTTTGTATTCAGTGTTACTGCAGTCACAGTCTTGAATAAACAACTGGTAAGTAAGTTAAGCATCTGTATTTTTTGTTCCTGATTCTGTTTATACCAACAGCCTTATAGGCTATGTGCACAAAAGTGTAGTAATTGCCTGGGGAAAGCTGTTGTGATTTAAGTGCTATAGATAGTGAATTGTTTTGTTATGGCAACTGTCACTGACGATAGCCACAGGGCAGTAGACTGATGTGCTTTACTTCTCCAACTGTTAGTACAGTTAAATGCCTCTCTCTCTCTCTTTTTTTGGGGGGGTGGGGATGTGAGCCATTATTTCTCCATTACTGACTACAGATGAAAACATTTTTAATGAAGAAGCACCTTCATTTATTTATTTGTTTTTTATATACCGATGTTCTATTTTGTATAATCACATCGGTTTACAGACAACATACATTGAACGTTTAACGGCTAACAGGTAAAAATTAAATACATTGAACGTTTCTGAATATCTTGAACTGTTAACAGATAAAGTGCCTTGAACGGATAACAGATAAAAAGTTAAATTAAATTAAATATTGCGTGGTACAAATGATTGATGGTTGAAAGGTCACCTTTGTTTAGTACGGGGACATTATAACTGCTTCGAATAGTTGTTTGGTATTAGAAGTTAAACAAAACAAGTTCTGTATGTTAAGTTTCAATTCGATTTGCGGGGAGAAGAGGGTCTTGAGTGGGATTGGTTATGTTATTGCTGCGAAGGCTTTGTGAAATAACCAGGTTTTAAGATTTTTTTTTTTTTTTTTTTTAATTTGAGTTGACGGCTCAATCCTTGGTCCAATAGGGAGTTTGTTCCATAGGGTGGGGCCTGCGAGTGATATGGCTCGTTGAGTTGTTGATGCCCTGTTTGTCTTTTTTTTTTTTTTTTTAATTTTTTATTTATCAGTATTTCAAAATACATAATCAGATATTCCTGACATCTTAACATCATATGGCTTTAACAAAAAATATTCCAATTGTGGAAGAAAAGCAAGCAGTAAATTTATCCTTAACCATAGTTTCCAAAGTCCACTGTAAGAGGAGTAGATCATACATATTAGTAAAGGTCATATATAATCATATATCTAAAGAAATTAAGGAAATTTCAAAGGCATTCCAACCCGGGGGCTGATTTTTATAGCCCTTTCCGGCGTCGCTTCAAGATGACATCATCTTGCTCTGCCCCCGGTTCCACTCGTCTCCTCTGGCTCCTTTACCCAGTCTCCTCCTGTTTGTCATTTTTGAGCATCTTCTGAAGAAGCAGCTCTTGGGTGATAGTTTGATGCTAGCTCTTAAATCTTTTCACTAAATATACAGTTGGGAGTTGTTGCCTTGTCTTTTGCAAAGTAGCATAGAAATCTTCCTGAAAAAAATGGATGGTTCTGAGCAGTTTAAAAATTAAACCAGAGAAAGATGGCAGTGCCCTAATGCTTCCACCAAACAGGAAAGCCAATTCAGTTGAGTGTGGGTTTTCAATTGAGCAGCCAGTATTGCTGGAAAAAAAAAATCTTGTTCTTAGGGCTTAAATTGGTTGGAAGGTGTAATTTTCCACTTAAGCAGTTTCTGTTGACAACCTTGGCACAGAGAACAACGTTGAATAACTTCTGTTATCTAAATAGAAGAGCATATTGGGAGTTGTATTTTCATTGAGTTTTAAACAAGATACTGTTTTTAAGTTAATATAGTTGAACTAGTCATGTCTATAGCAGTTAGGTTTCACATTTTAGTAGCTAAGCTTTACAAATTTGCTTTGAATAATGGAAACAGTGTGCAACGAGACTTCATAAACGTGTTTTCATTTTTGTCTTGGCATCCATATTTCTTAAGTAAGGTGTATTTGTGGCCATCAAGACAGTATTTCAGGAGCTGGTCAAAGTAAAAAATGTTAATTTTACCTAACATAGTCAAACTTTATTCTACTAATGATGTTGGCACATTAAGGCTTCATTAAATATTATTATCATTTTGGTGTTTTCAGGTTAATGGACGTAATTTTTTTTTTTTTTTAAATCATTTGTTCATGAAATAAACCAACCATTGTATGCAAGTTAGAACTTGAAACTGCTCATTTTAACTTCAAACGGAAATCCTATGGAAGAAATATTTTCATGGCGAAAAGACAATTTATAAAAAAACTAAATTTACCAAGGCCAACTTTTGTGATCTTTGTCATTTCCATTCTAGTCTTTAAAACGAGCACTAAACACCTAAGCCTATATTCCCTTCATGTTTAATGCCATAATTGGTGTCTTAATTTGATTTATGACTACTTTTACAAAGAAATGGTATTTTAAGATGATTATTTGTAAGATAAATCGGTTATCTTTTTATCCAGTCTAATGATAGGGCAAATAAGATGTTTTTGAAAGTGTTTGATTAACTTTTAATAACACACACACAGAATACCTTCAGGGTATGAACTAAATTGTTGACATAGGCCTGCTGAAATCTGCTGTGATACCTGTAAAAAGGAATATGTTCTGCTTCGGGAGATTGTAACTACTGTTTACTTAAAAGCCATGGATATAGACATTTGTAGTGAAATAGGTGGGCTCAGGATGTGACTTGGCGATACAAAAAGAAAATTAAATGCCAGTGCATTGGTGCCAAAACAGAGTAGGGTTCAATTTATTAAGCTAAAATTGTTTTTGCAACACTTCTGCCACATAAAGAATTTTTGATTAGCAGCGAGTCAGATTTTGAAATGAAAATGGTTAGGTAAACATTTTCTTACCTTTCTATATATTTTTTTTAATCTTTTCCATCTGAGTTCTGCCTTCTGTTTATTTTGTTGTCTCTTCATTCTTTTCCTCTTTAAGTATATTTTTGCTTTACTCTGTCTATTCTTTTTCCCACAGATAAGCAGGCTGAATTAGCCATGCTGTCTGGGGAGCGCCCCCTGGCAGCCCAGAGCAGGAACTTCTCATAGAATGTGCAGAACTTTGTTCTGCGCACCTACATGGTGCCTTCTCGCGCGCCTGCCTGCATCGCTTCGGTTTCTTTCTTTCCTGCGCAGCAACAGTCGCAGGTTCTTATCACTCTCATCTCTTCTGCTTCTATTTTTTCTTTAATCTTCACTTAGGTGAATCCCAAACAGCACTTTTCAGTACCATAATGGCTCCGAAGACGCCGGGATTTTAAGTTTTTTGCCAAGGTGGCAAAATGTCCATAATTGGACATAACTATTGTTATATATGTCTTGGCCTGAAATAGGACCAGGCATCCTGCCGGGATTGTGGCAGGATGTTGCCGCGGGCTCAACGACAAAGGGCCTCGAAGCTAGAATGGCTTCATTTGCAGGAAGGTCTTTCAGTATCGTGTACCTCCAGCCAGTGTTCCATGCAGTCTTCACCAGGCCGGCAACCCGATAAATCAGAAAAACAGAGGTCTTTTGGAGCCAGCCTCCAGTAAGTCGGCTGAGGGCAAAATGGGGCATAAAATATCGGTACAGCTTGCTGAAGGCTCTTATGTGGTGCACCGCGCTCACCCGACTGCTCCTGCATTGAATGTGTCGGGAGAGACGCTTACTACAGACCAGCGTCAGAACGAAGATTCGAGACTGATGCAGGATTCCGATTGACGCAGGCTAACTGTGGTCGACGCATTCGAAGAATAAAGCTAGTACGTCTCATCTTATGTCCGCACATGATATGCGTCGGCCGACGGAACCGCATCCGACGCATACACCGAAGCCTGTAAAACCTAAGGCAGGGTCGATGCACCCAATGCACAAACATCATATGTCTGAGGGTACCAACAGGGAGTTGCCTATAGTGTTCTCCATCTCCAACATAGGTTCTGGTACCTCTGAGGGGGTTTCCCTATGGATTTCCAGACGCTCTTCTTCCTCTGTTTCGGAAAAATGTTCTACTGGCAGCAGATCATGGGCCTGAGAGCAATGAAAAACATCCGAATGGGACCTGGAATGCTTTGTAGAGTGGGTTGGGAAATCTGCTCCCCCCTTAAAAGGTCACAAAGCTTTTCCGCCAACCAAAAAGAGGAAGACATCTACTGCGGCGTACCATCTTTCTGTTGAAGGGGCTTCCATATCCACCCAACCCCTAGTCTCTTGTTTCATGAGGGGTGCTTTAAGGCTTCGACCATCGATCTCACAACCACCTTGGGACTTGAACGTTGTTTTGGAAGTGCTGATGCTTCCTCCATTTGAGCCAATGCAATCATCCTCGTTAAAGCTTCTTACGTGGAAAGTTTTGTTTTTAGTAGCTATAACATTGGCAAGGCATGCGAGTGAGTTGCAAGCATTGGTTCGCTATTCTCTTTACCTCCAGTTTTTCCATGACGGTCACCCTACGAACTTATCCTGCTTTCCTGTCAAAGGTAGTTTCAGTTTTTCATTTGAATCAAACCATAACGTTGCCGACTTTCTTCCCTAAACCACATTCATCTAGATAGGAAGCTTTACTGCACACCTTGGATAAAAAAGATCCTTAGCCTACTACAAGAAAAGAACTAGCACATCGAAAAGACATTCCCAGCTCTTTCTTTCTTTCATCCTGAATGCTCCTGAATTACCAGTAACTAAATGGATGCTAGCAAACTGGCTGACTCAATGCATCTACTTCTGCTATTCTACAAGACCCGAATGTTTAGCCTCAGGGGTCAAGGCACATCAGATGAGAGGGCTATGTCTGCTTCAATCGCCCATCTTAGACAGGTGCCTATTCAGGACATGTGCAGAGCGGCAACATGGTCTTCATAGCATACTTTCACCTCTCATTACTGCCTCCAGCACCATGCCGAATCTGATGCGGCCACAGGACAGGAGATACTGCATCATGCCACTAATTCTTAAGACTATCCACCCTTCACATTCCAGATACTTAAAGCATTTCTGACCAGAAATCCTGTGCTTTATCTCCCTAGCTGGGAACTCCTAGACAGCCTGCTTATCTGCGGGGAAAAAAAGCAAGTTTGCTTACTGTAAATGGGTGTTTTCCATAGGATGAATTAGCCATGCGTCCCCACCTTCCTCCCTGGACAGTCCAAACCCTTCTGCCTGCCGCCTTCTTGCTCTTGTTGCTTACATGCTTTAATAAAGTGAGGTGATGCAGGCAGGTGCGGGGGAAGGCACCGTGCAGGAACAAAGCTCTGCATGTTCTATGAGAAGTTCCCGCTCCAGACCGCCAGGAGACGCTGCCCAGAGAGCATGGCTAACTCATCCTGCTATCTACAGAAAACACTGCTTACGGTAAGTAGATTTGCTTTTCTCCTTGGCTTAGAGGCCTGCCTTTCATCTGTCTTTCCCCCAACCATCTTCCCTCTTACTGCAACCTTCTATTCATAATTAAGTAAGATTATTGACATTATGTTTCTACACCAGAGTTTGCAGTATTTATTTATTTATTTATTTATTGGCATTTATAGGCTGCTAATGCCTTGGCCTGAAGCGGCTTACAGATTAACATACACAGTGCAACATAAAACCAGACATCCAGCTAAAATCATGACTTCTTAAGTTGAGTAACGGGTGGGTGGTCAAGTGATTTGCTCAGGGTCCCACAGCAAAAGGGGGGTGGGACTTAATCATAAGCTATAGATTTCACCACTATACTACACTGCCAGTACTTTGACTTTTAACAGAAAGACCTCTAATTGTAAAATATTTCTAATATTTTATCTCATATATCAAAATAATACACAAGCAAGCAGTTTTCAATGGAAAAAGTTCAGGAGCAAAAGGGTCATGATATGAGTTTCAAAAGGGAATCGATTCAGAAATATTTCTTCACGGAATGAGTGGTGAATAAATGGGGGGAAAAAAGTCTCCCACTGGAAATTAAGGAGGCCAAAGCAGTGATAGAATTCAAGAAAGCACGAGATGAGCACAAAAGATTTTGGATGGCTCTGTGTATGGAACGTGAAATCTTTAGACTATATTTTTTTCTATATTATTCCCTTTCTCCTTCTGCTCTCCAAGGATATACATATTTTAGATCTGTAGAGAGTTCATGGACCAGACTGTGCAGCATTTTGGTAGCCCTTCTTCTCAGGACTCCCTCTACTCTTTTTTCAGGCTTTTAAAATGAGTACACGGGCAACCAATGTGCGTGTTATCTGAACACAAGCAGAGAGAAGCTGGTATTTTAAATCATGCGTGCACTTGCTCGTGTAGGATTTAAAATACATTTGTCGTGCACAAGTAGACTCCTAATTTTAAGATGTTACTTAAGCAAACCTACTTTGCTGGCTTTAATGCACGTCGTAGGCAGATTTTAAAACATGTTCATGAGAGGGACATTCCTTGTTTTTCCAATTCGTCAACTTATTTTGGCCAGTAAATATTGAGGTCTTCCAGTCCCCTCTGGTTCTTCATCCTGCATGCCCCCTAGTTCACCCGGACTCCTCATCCTGTCTTGTAATCCCTAAAGTTAGAGATCTACAAACTTGCTTTTCATCAGGAGCAGCAGTTAAGTTCTGTGGCTTAACAAGCTGACACGCTGCAGCCTCTAGTTTTAAAATACAGAGTTATGCGCATAAGTGTTGGCTCCATCCTGGAATGCCATTCCCCACCCATGCCTTGACCCTTTTCTGCCCCCTTATTTTTGGTGTGAACACAGGTATGTATGTGCGTAAATCGCGGCTTTTAAAATCCATGTTGCTTCTGTGCAGCCCATGTATTCGCATATGTGGGCAATTTTGCACGAGCAACGCTTTTAAAATCAACCTCTTTTTGTATCTTCCAGCTTGCAGATTTGGACATAATACACAAGTTGAGGTCTCGCTAGTGATCTGTGATAAGGCATTATCACCTTTTTTTTTTCTTTTTTTCCCCCAGGCATATTTTCAGAGTATTTGTACCATGGCATGCCTTATATGCCTGCTGATATGTCTTGTCTATGTCCCTTTATTATGTGCAACGCATCAGGTACGAACATTTGTAGGGTAATGTAGTAAGTGATGGCAGTTAAAAAGCAAAATGGTCCATCCAGTCTGCCCAGCAAGGTCTTTAGGGTTGTAACTGCTGCTATGTGCAGGTTGCCTTATGCCTTCTGTTTAGTTTTGTAACTGTCGTTTCATGCAGGTTATGCCCATACATAAATGTTACACTAATAGGTTACTCCATTTCTTCATTTCCATCCTCTAGCATTAGGGGTCCTGTCTATTTATCCCATGCCCTTTCTAATTCAATTACCATTTTTGTCTTTTCTATGCAACCACCACCCTATCTGTGAAAACATATTGCCAGGCATTGTTCTTGAGTTCAACCCCCTTGGACTTTCATATCTTGACCCTTAGTTCTACAGCTTCCTTTCCATTGAAAAATGTTTTTCTTGTGCATTATTAATACTTTTCAGGTATTTAAAGGTCCATATCTTCTCTCCTGTTTCTCCTCTCCTTTAGGTTATACATATGAAATGAAACTTAAGAACCTAAATGTGTCTCAGTGTAGACCTTGCACCATTTTGGTTGCCTTTCTCTGGGCCACTTCTAACTTCTCTCTGTCCCTTTTTTGAGATATGATCTCCAGAACTGAACAAAGTACTATGGGTGAGGCCTCACTGATGACTTGCACAGAGGCATTTTTGTCTACTTTTTTCCTGCTGTTTATGCCTTTTCTCTAGGCAGCCCAGCATCCCTCTGGCTTGAGTCACTGCCATGCCACATTGCTTTGCTACTTTCATTATCACACCTAATTGTCTCTCCCAGTCTATGCACATGTACAGCTCCTTTGGATTTCTATACTATGAATTCCTGACTGCACTTCTTGGCATTGAATTCTAGTTGCCAAACTTTCAACAACTCCTTAAGCTTTTTTTGATCACTTCTCAATGAGATATGCAACAAAGAGACAAACATTTTCTTTTAACCCCTCTTCAAATTCACTTGCAGAGATATTGAACAGGGCTGGCCCCAGAACTGATGCATGAACACTCCACTTATCAATTTTCTGTCCCCTGAGAGTGTTCTATTTACCACTTCCCTCTTGCCATCTGTCAGTCAACCAATTTCTAATATATTCCACCACTTTGGGGACCCACTCCCAGATTGCTAATTTTATTCATGAGCCTCCTATGTGGGACAGTGTCAGAAACCCAAATAGAGAATGCCGCAGGTGGAAGTGGCCCTGTGGAGCCCATCTTGCTGGGCACAAGAATGAAACCTGTTGCTGAAAACCACACTTGTCTCCTTTGACTCTTCTTATATCAGTACAAATAACTGCAGTAGAAACAAGCATACATAGGGCTGTCATTTGAGGGATAAATCATACTAATATTATTTACTATATCCAGTAAAGATCAGAATGATCCATCCAGTCTGCCCAGTAGCATGTTTAGAGTTGTAATGGCCATACTGTGTAGTTCTCCCCCATGTCTTCTGTTTAGGATTGTAACCGTCACTCTCGACAGGCAACCCCCATTCCCTGTAATAGAAATCTAGAATGACAGGTCCCAGAAATACAGTAAAAATCTTGGAAACATACCTTTTTGTTGACATAAGACTCAATGTTTGATTTCAAAGCTTCTTTAAAAATCAAGAAGCATTTGTAAAAATGTATATTCTTTCTAATTTTGGTTATTGCAGGTTTCACTGATTAAATGGAATAAAATAGCTATTCTCTTATAGGCACAGTTCCCAATTTCCTGTGGCAGGGGAAAATTCTGTGGCAAAGATTCTGAAATTCTGTAAAATATTATGGTTGCCATATTAGTGCACTTGAACATGTAGAAATAAGGGTTGTCAGGTTGTAGGAGATATACATAGATGTAGATGATGCATTATTATTGGAGTAACTCAATACAACTGGTTCGACTCTCATTTCTGAAATCGTGCAGCAATTCTTCAGTACATTTACATTAATTTGTATGCTAAATGCAATTATTGTTTTGCCAAATAAAATAGTTGCTTTCTGATCTTATGTATCTGGGTTCTTTTTTGGGTGAAGGGAAAAGAGATCATGGTGTTCAGGGACAGGGAATTGTCATGTTGTGGAGGCGCAGGGATTGGAGAGGGAGATAGGATTCCCTCTCTCACACACTTGCTCCCCCCTCCTTTGCTGATGTGCATCCCTTTTTATACAAGCTTTTTCTTCAGGTACTTGAACTGACTCCTGTAAAATAGCAAAGCTGTTAGGATTACTCTTTTTTTTTTTTGTTTTTTTTTTTCTTTTCTCTTTTTTTTGTTTTTAAATCCCCTTCCAGTATGTCTCTTGGCTCCATGCCCTCTTGAGACTGCAGTCTTATGGAAAAGTACATTTCTTAATGTGTTGAGGATCTTGGCATTTCACTTCAAGCATTTTGTGCAGAGTATAATTTAAAAGTGATTATCATGCTCTAATTTTGGTGATATTGTAACTTGCCATGAGAGAGAAACTTGTTTTTATTTCCTTTTTATTTTTTTGTTTAAATCAGAATTCATATATTTGGATCAGCATCATTTTGTTCTAAGTATTTATTTCTGTTTGCTTGCATTTTTTTTTTTAATATGATAAGTAAGAATTTGTTTTCACCATTCCATTGTTTTCATTCCATTAGTAGTCATCCGATTTGATATGTCGCATGAGAAGACTTGAATAGGAGAGTAGATGAGATTAAAATGCAGCTGCTAATTTATTCCCTGCCCCTATCCTAGGATTACTGGTTGATACTTGATGCAACTCTCTCAAGAGCCCGGTGCAAGTGTGGCCTGAGATGACCAATAAAGCAGAATGATGTCACCCTGCAGAGATGGCACTAAGAGTAGGAGCCCAACTTTGGGGACTGAACTAGGTCTTTTACACTAGGCTGACCCAATAGAAATACTTTTTGCTGTGACGATATAAGCATTTCAAGGTTTGAGTGCCTTCTCAAAAACAGAAGAATTTGTTATAGTAGTGGAATGTTTTAATCGAAAGTATGATAGGCTGCATACACATTTTTTCCCTCTCTATTAGTTGTGAAAGATTACGCTTCACAAGTATAAAAGTATTCTCCATCGACAAATAGGCCTGAATTAAACATGACATATGGCTGACGTCCTCCTATGGCATCAAACAGACTCATCTTTTAGCTCAGTGGAGCTTTTACTACTGTGCATGTGCGGGAGTTTTCGCATGCACTGACTCATGAGTCCCTTAGTCTTTTTTTTGTCCATGCTATTGCACAGATGTGTACCCTTTTTTTCTCGCTCTTAAAATGTTTTTGTTTTTTTGATCCTAGGGGCCTTTTTTTTTTTTTTTTCCCTGATTTCATTGCTGCCTAGACAGCCTCTCAAATAGCATGTTTAGTGCTGCATAAAAAAAAGAGAGAAATTTTAATAGCTTTTGTATTCTGTTTCCAAAGATCTCATATCTGTGACCGTGAGACACTTCTGCTTCAGATAAACTCGAGACAAACAGGGGCTCCTTGAACAGGGCTTTTGCTCCCTGCAGCACCGGATTCTGGATCTGCTATAGTCTCAGGGTTGAACAGGATGTGAAAGTGCAGGGTGCCAAAGCAGGTGTCCCTGTCAGGGGGCTTGTGGCACCTGCTGCCATCAATGCAGGAGCAGCCACCATTGACTGGTGCAGAAGTTGTGGCCTCCTATTCAGGGGATTCCCTCTCTATATCTGGAAATGACAGAGCCTATTTGCTCTACAGTACCTTTGGCAAACACAAGTAGTCATGAATCCTGCTTGGAGTCCCGTGCAGGATTCATGACCCAATTTAAATTTTGGAAAATGCGCAGATGAGGCATAGAAGTCTTCATTACGTTTGACTCCAAGGCTCTCCTTGTATCCTACCCCCCATGGGGCATCTCCATTATGTGTGCCCTTTCAGAGCCCCATTAGTGTCATCTGCTTGAGACACTAGGTCCAGGGCTTACTCACTGGAAAAACCAGGGCTTTTTATCATAACCCCCATTGTATTCCAGAAAGGAGACATTTCTTAACACCAGCAGGAGTCCCTTCCACCTTCTCGCCATGGCCTGCCAAGGTTCTGACTTAGTCTGCTTTAGTTGGACAATCTGTTCCCCCACGACGGAGGATTCTGGGGAGGATCAAGACGTAAGCGTCTTGAACTTTGTCAACTTCACTTCCCACTTGCAGGTGGCACTGTGAACTGCTTGGTCTATCTATCCAAGCCTCTCAGCTCTGTGCCCTTCACTTCTTCTCAGAGGCTGTCTTATTTCTTGCCTAGTCATGTATTAATACTCAAGGTTTTCCCTTAGTTGTCAGAGCTTTGTCCTATTTTCTGGTCCTCATACTCCCGTTCTGTCCTTGTTACCCATATCTAGAAGACTACTTTGTCTCTGGTTTCTGCTGCAGCGTTTCTGACTAATTTCCTTCCTGTTCCTGGTGTGCTCCAGCTCCTCACTCTGTTCCAAGCTTCAAGCCCCTTGCTTGTATTGGGGGCTCTCCATCTTCGTGCCTCGCAGGTCACCAGCACCTGAGGCCTCTACTCGAGGGGGAAGGTGGTTGGCATAGGTGGAATGTGCTCAGCTTTCCTGCTGTTAGTCATCAACCTAGATTTGCCCCTCCAGATATTAGACTGCTCATTTCCTGAGGCAGCCCACAGGCAACTAGTGCCACAGGACTCTCTCCAGGTTTTTTCCCTTCCAAGACAACTGAGGTCCCTGCCTCAATCACCGTTGTCTTCAAGGTCATGTCGTCCCCCCCCCCCCCCCCCCCCCCAATGTTAAGCTCTGAGCAGGGGTCTACAGGGATTCCCTCACCCCTTTTTCCTTGATATGCGGAACTCTGATCCCCACCAATAGATCTCTCTTGCCAGAGTTCTAGATAGGGGAAGATGATTGGCATTATTCATAGAAGGTTTTTCTGGACTTCTAGCAGTAATCCTAATACTTTTACATTCTTCTGGGCCTGCAATGAGGCAATTCAGTCCCCTGCCCTCTAGGGCAAGGAAACTGGTTCTCTTGTATAGAGA
This sequence comes from Rhinatrema bivittatum, assembly GCF_901001135.1. Lineage (NCBI taxonomy): Eukaryota > Metazoa > Chordata > Amphibia > Gymnophiona > Rhinatrematidae > Rhinatrema > Rhinatrema bivittatum. The sequence goes on along the minus strand of NC_042615.1, from coordinate 87,775,564 downwards.
TGTCATGTTTAAGGTGGGTCAGCCTTAAATTGTCTAATACTTGCATGGCAATGGCAAGCAGGATGGCATCTAGTTCTCTGGTGATATTCTTTTTGGGAGATTAAGGAGCAGCATGTGCCAACCTTTTACTTCAAGATGTCTTTTTTTATTTTTGGTTGGGTGGGGGGGATACCCATTCTATCCTTTTCAGTGGCATAACTCGACATCTGCACAGCAGTTTCCAGAAGAAGGCCACATAATGTGAGGGAAGTCAGCCCAAGGAGCGCACATTCTAGAGCCAGTTTTTTGCTGGGCCTTGAATCTCATTTGTCATCTTCAGTAGGGGAGACTTTTTAGCTATTCTTTGACCATTGGAGAAAAGTTGCCAAGGACTGTTGAGTCCTCAAGGTTGCGGAGTATGATTACTGCTTACACGTTTCCCTTCTACAGTGCAACACCATTGTTTGACCTTAAATTCAAGTCTGTCTTATTTTGCTCCTACTGCATTTTGAGGTGGTGTTGCTCCTTCAACAGCAGATGTTAGAAGCCTGTTCCTTTCGAGGAGTGTTCAAGGGGTCCTATTCCCACTGTTCTTTTTCATCTCTAAGAATTCAAGGAGTTTGAGGGAGTGTATAGGAAACTCCCTCAGACCACCTTAAAGGACCAACCACAGTTTTCTGGTCCAGTCCTACCTTAAGAACTCACCCAGCAAGGGATTATGGGTCCTTACCCTTACCCTTACCCTTATTAGGATTATTACCCTTAAGCTGGTAATAAGAGAGCAGGGCCCAGTGGGTTTAGGAGGACCCCTGGAGGAAGAAGGAAGCCTCAAGAAAGAGAATTGTACATTATGTGTGTTGAATTACATAGAACAGCAAAATAGCTTTGGCTGTTGTTTGTTACAAATAGAGATTTGTAAAAAATCTTGTCAGAGTCCAGCTTGAAGTCTGTTTTCTGGCTACCTTCTGACCGCTTGGTACCACAAGGGGATTGAGACCTATCCTGAATTTACAAAGGCTGATCAGTGCGCTGTTCTGAGAGAAGATCAAGATGAGCGCCCTCCACTCCACCGTGCCATTTTTCCAAGGTAGCAGATTGGATTCACACTCTGGATCTGATGGAGTTCTATCCTCTGGCCTTTTTTTTTTTGCCCTGAGGGTCTTCACTAAATACTTTATAGTGCTTTATAGTGCTGGTGGCAGCAAACTTATTCTAGGAAATGTGGATCTTCCCATACCTAGATGGTATGGGAAAATGCACTGAAGCAATAAAGTTTGAGGAAAGACTACTTCAGGGAGTCCCAGGTGGGACCATTTCAAGTAGGAGTCTGAGACTCCCTGAAAAAGTCTTTCAGCTCTCTGTCCTTAAACTTTATGGCTTTAGGGCATGGATTGGTGGAAAGTACATTCTCTCATCAGAAAGGGTTGTTTTTTTGCCTTGGGCATTGATTCAGATCTCGCTGCGATTAGGTCAGATCACCATGGGTCAATAATACTTGTTTTAGGTCATATGGCAGCAGCAGGGCATATATAGACCCTTTATACACACAAACCTGAGAGCTCTTCACTGTGGCCTACGCTCTACTGGATTCAACTACATCAACCCCTATTACACTCTGTTGGTTCCTTGGTGGTGGTGATGTCCCTTCCTTGGTGGCTAAAGCCATTTGTCCTGGGGATGATTTCCCCTTCAAGTTTTTCCTTTATCAGGTGTTACTGGTTCCTCCCGCCAAGAAGTGCAGAGTCTTGCATCTGGGATGCAGTACTCCAAAAGAACTATATGTGATGGTGCGTGAAAGACTAATGTGCATGGACCAAGAGAGAGATCTTGGGATGATAGTGGCTGGGGATCTGAAGATGGTAAAGCAATGTGACTAGGCGATAGCTAAAGCCAGAAGAATGCTGGGCTGCATAGAGAGAGGAATAATCCGTAAGCAAAAGGAGGTGGTGATGTCCTTGGTGAGGCCTAACCCAGACTATTGTGTTCAGTTCTGGAGCCCGTATCTCAAAAAGGATAGAGACAGGATGGGTCCAGAGAAGGATGACCAAAATGGTGTGGGGTCTCTACCAGAAGACTTATGAGGAGAGGCTGCATGATCTGAATATCTGAATACCCTGGAAGAGAGGGGGAGGTACAGCGGAGATACGATACAGACCTGCAGATATCTAAAAGGTTTTAATGATGTATGGATTTTGAACCTTTTCTGTTGGAAAGAAAATAATAGAACTAGGGGTCATGAAGTGAAACTCCAGGGGGGTGACTTAGAACCAATACAAGAAAATATTTCTTCATTGAGAAGGGTGGTGGAGGTCTGGAATGCTCTTCTGGAGGAGGTGACGAAGAAGAAAACCAGTCAAAGAAAGGAGCATAGGAGAAATGCTGTGGATCTCTATGGACTGGAGGACAGAAATGAGATAAGCGTGCCGGGGGGGGGGGGGTAACTTGCTGGTATGGCGCTTACTAACCTTAGAAGAAAGCAAGGTGATTGCTATCCTTTGCCAATGTGCTTTGAGGGTTTTAATAAACTGCAACTTTGCTCTCCGCTTAGACGGCAGGGTGAAAAGGAATTGGATTTAGATGTCCACAGAGAGCTCCGACTTCCATGTTCAGGGATACTGATATGTAGATATAAGGGAAAAAGCACAAGACTGCTTCTATGGCCAAGTCCTAAAGGAAGCAAAGAAAGCATGCATGGTGGTAACTTGCTGGTTTTGTGGTTACCACCCTTAACTAGTAAGCCTTCATACTTTTGATGCAACTCCAAAATTGCTCTCTGCTTCCACAGCAGCTGAAAAGGGTTATTGGATTCAAACAGCAACCAATGAGGGCCCCAAATTTTATGGTCTGGGGAACTGATAAGCATGATGGTGGTAACCTACACAGAGCAGCAGTTACTGCCGTTAACAGAAGGCATGGGATTACTACTCTTAACCAATAAGCCTTGATGCTTTTGATGCAACTGCAACACCACTGTCTGCTTTGAAGGAGGGGTGGAAGGAAGAGGAATTTGGATTCAGAGATGACCAACACAAGCCATGATTTTTTTTTAGTCTATAGTACTGATATGCAAATATTTAAGGAAAAAACACAGGACTGCTTATTTGACCAATTATATAAGCAAAGCACATTAAGCAGCACTGACTGATACAGGGGGAAGGGGGGTAACCTACATGGCGCAGCAGATACTACCATGGGAAGCTTGCTGGGCAGACTGAATGGTCTATTGGTCCTTTTCTCCCGTTATTTCTGTTTCAGGGACCATAGTCTGTAACGGAAATTTTGTTTTTCCAGACAAACGTATAGCTGCAAGCCATTCCAGTTTGGGCTGAGAGCTTTCTCTCATCTCAAGCAAGGAATGAGACTTTTGTTCCAAACCAATAATCAAGTGGTACGATACATAAACAGGTGGGGAGGCATAAGGTCCATGACCCTCTGCTGGAATCTCAGCAGATTGGGAGTGGTCAGTGGTGAGAGAGAGTCTGCCTGGTGTGTGTTGGGTTGGGTGAATGGTAAGAGAGGAAGTGACTGGGGTGATTGTACGGGGTGACGAGAGAGAGGTAGCCTGGTGCATTTGGGGTGTGACTGAAGTAACTATGTAGCACCAGGTCACCCCCCCCCCCCCCACACACACACACTAGACTGCTTCTCTCTCTCTTAACATCTCCCCATACAGTCACCCAGTCACTTCCCCTCTCACCAGTTCCCCACAAGCCAGGCTGCCTCACTCTCACCAGTCACCACCCCAACCAAGCTCACTCCCGCACACCTGGCTGCCTCTCTCTCAATTCACCCCATACAGCCATCCCGGTCACTTCCGATCTCACCATTCATCCCACCCAACACACACAACAGACTCCCGTGTTCTCACCAGTCACTACCGTAATCAGTCTCTCCCTGACTTGTCATCGCATACAGTCACCCCAGTCATTCCCCCTCTCATCAGTCATCCCCACATACCAGGCTGCCTCTCTCACCAGTCATTACCTGAACCAGTTTTTCTCTCCCACCTTACACATACCAGGGGAATTAAAAGTATGGTTACCCAAAATCCTAGGGCTCCTTTCCTAAAATACAAAAGATTGGAAAATTCAAAACATGCATTTTCTTTACATGCGTTTGCTGACTAGATCTTGATGTAAAGAAAATGGTATATTGACTGTTTCTAACAGATTTCTGGTTGTGGCTGCAATGGGGGAGGAAAAGGTTATACAATACCTGGTATGTTGCCATATTGTAAAGCAAATTGGCAAAAATCTTCAAACGAACAAAAACGTTTACCAAAGGCAAGCCCAAGAGCCGTTTCCAGTCTCAGATTGCCTTTGCAGAGAAAGCTGAGGAAGGCCACCAGCAGCAGTGACTGAAATGTTAGGTATGTCCTTGTGGTGCTGACTTCGGAAAGTCTATTGAGGCCTGGTTGGATTGAAGATAGCAGGTAATGCTAGAGAGAAGCTTGTTTACAATGTCTTGTTTTTGCCTGTTCATTTTTATTTTAAGTCCAAGCCCCTTTTTCAAAAGATGTTCAGAATGGTTAATCCCACATTCGAGGAAATAACATCTGAAAAGTTGTTTCAGATTCTGTTTAATAGCTATGATATGCAGCATATGTGGTTGCCTCATGCAGTAGTTATGGTTTTCTGAATGTTAGGTGCAGAGTTGTATGTTCTAGTATCTGGCTCCCAAAGTTCACTTCCTGTCTACATGTGGTAAGAAAAAAAAAAAAGCATATATTCTGGCCTTAACTTATGGAACTGTTTTGTTTTTTTTCTGGACACAAACTAGGAGAAAATCTTTTAATACATGTACCCATATGAAGTAAGGGGAATTGGAGAGGGTGATACTACCTTAAGTTAACTTGCAAAAATGAATAAAGATGTCCAGGGGAGACAGTTGTATGCTTACTTAGCTACTGTGAAGCAGGAGTTCTAACTATTGATGCAGGTTTTGATAATCAGAAGATGCAACCTCGATTTGAAAAGTTAAAACGCAGAAAAGGATAGTCAAATATATCAGGCACATGGTGGCCTGCAGAAAAATGGTTGTCACAGGTTGAAAAACTGAGCATTAGTACCAGTCAGGTACTAGTTTTGACTTTAGTTATTATCGTATCCGTTTTTCATAAATGTTCATATTTCAGTCAAAATGTTTTATGTTGTGGAGAGATCCAAAATGAAAAAAGTTGAGTTATGAAATAAGCTAAAAATTCTGTGCAGAACTAATGGAAACTACTTTCTGGAATGCACATACTTGTTTGTGCATGCCTACATGGGTATGGGAAATACCTGTGTCTGCCTTTATTTGCCGTCCCTAAGGTCTCCTGCAAATTTGGCATGGATCAAATGCAAAATACAAAACTTAAGTCATGTAATTGTGCGCCTCAATTTAAAAGTATATAGATTTTGCGCAAAAAAAAAAGCCAAACCTTTATGAAAACTTGTAGACCCTCTTGCAAGAACCAAATGTGTACCCACTAGAATTTCAAATAAATTTTAAACCAACAGCCATATATATAATTTTATTACAAAAGATAATTTATAAAAAAATTATAATCCCTGGACACTTCCAGGTATCCGTGATTTAGCACCTATTTTTCCCATAGTACAATCATCTGTCCCAAATTATCTGAACATTTTGTTCAGTTTAGCACACAAAATTAAGAGAAATTGTTTTTGAATAAGAGCACATCATCCTCCATAGTTGTCTTGCTATGTCTTGAAAATTTGGTGTGGATAGGATGCAAACCCCAAAATTATTAGGCAAATTATGTGGATCCCCCTTCCCCCAAATTGTCATGGTCCTTGTAAATCCCTCGCATCTCTTGATGATGTGATGTGGATCAGACATAAAAGCAAAAACTCATCGCATGGTGTCATTGTGAATATTTGTTGAGTAAGTAAATAAGAGAAATATACCCTTGTTGTGATCATTGTGGTCCCTCTGATATGTCTTGAAAATTTGGTGCAGATTGGATGCCAAATCAAAAAGATGATATAAGGCGACTGGTTGCAAGTGCATATTCCTGGAATACTTGGAGATCTAAAAAAAACCAAACAAACAACCAACCAACCAAAAAAAACAAAACCCCATCAGAATCTTCGTGTCCCTCCAGCATGTCCTAAAAACTTGATGGCTATCGGATGGAAAACTGCAAATTTTATTAGATGGTGTAATTGCATGCTTCTATTCCTGGAATTCCCTTCTCCCTCTCTTCCTCACCCCCCCCCCCCCCAAAAAAAAAATGTCTTCATGATCCTCATGGATGACTTGATATGTCACAAAAAAACTTTTCTGACTCAGATGCACAGCACTTGCAAGAACCAAAAACGTATTAGGGAAAGCAATTGCCCTTCCATCTTTGTCTGTCTTCTCTATCCCTTGCACTCTTCCTCCTCCAAATTTCCTAGGACTGTAAATGCTAGACTAGCAAATCTTAGGTTTAAGTTCAGTGAAAGCTTTGCAAATTACAGATTTAGTGTATTTCCCTTAATTGATTGTAATCATTCCTATCATACTCACATACTTGCGTATTTTTCATGTGCCTGTGTTCTCTCTCCTACTGTTGTGCTTGCGTTACTCTAAATCAGTTTTCCCTTCCATAGAAACATGGGGTATGATGGCAGCTAAGAACTAACTGTGCAGCCTCATCTAATCTGCCCAGATTGAGTTCTACAGTGTCATAGACCACAATTGATCTCTCACTTCCCCTCATTTCTTTGCTTCTCCCAGGCTTTCTTGAATTCTGTTGCTGCAGTTGTTTCCACCACCTCCACTGGGAGGCCATTCCATGTTGCTCTTGGAGCCTCATGCCTCTTATTTTTAGAGCATTTTTTTCCTTTGAAGATTTTATTCTTGTGCATTTTTTTAAATATCTTTGAGGTATTTGAATGTCTCTATCATAGTCCCATCTTTTTTTTTTCTCCTCCAGAGTATACCTATTTTGTTGTTTGCCTCTTGTATTGCTTTTGGTCTGGGCCTGCACCATTCAGGTAGCCTTTCCCTGGACTTTCCCCACCCTGTCCATAACATTTTGGAGGGATGACTCCCCTTAATGGGATTCCGTTTTTTAGATGCGATCTCACCAGTGACTTATGCAGAGACATCTCCTCCTTTGTTTCTACCGATTTATGCCTCTCCTTATGCATTCTAACACCCCTCTGGCTCTGACCATGACTGTATCACACCGTCTTGCTACCTTGAGATCACTGGACATGATCGCCCTACGATCGCTCTCCTGGTGGGTGCACAATAATTTCTTGCTTCCCATCATGCACTACTTCCTCTTACTTTCCTTTTCCTCTGTTTCATTTTGCCCAATTTGATGTTTTTGTATGCAAATTTGGTTTTTTTTGTCATGTTCTCATTCATGATTTTGCTTCCTGTCTGCCTTTCACCTTTTTTATATCTTTCTCCCCTTTTGTTTGGCTCTCCCCTGTTCCTTTCTTTCTTGCCTCCCTTTGTCTGTTGCAGCCCCCTGTGCTGAGAGAGGGAATCCCCAGATCTGCTATGCAGCTTGCTAGCTCCCTAGCAACCAGTTAGTCTGTGTTAGAGCTAGCAATTTGAGCCACGATGGCTTCTCTTTTTCCTGCTCTCTTATAGCATGGGTGAGTAAATTATGGCCCGCGAGCCAAACCCAGGCCATCAGCACCTTTCTTATGCTCTGCTGATCAATGCTCACAGCTTCTTTATTTCTGGTCCTCCAGCACTCTCAACTTGCCTGCTCGAGTGTCCAGTGCCATGGAAAGGCCTGATGTTGTGCCTAACGGCATCCTAATCAGCAATGTGCCTCTCAGGCAGACAGGTAGGAGTGTCACCGGCCCGGAGGTAATGCAGCTGTGAGCAGAGGTAGTCCGCTCTTTTTTGCTGAATTCATCCTTCCTCCTACCTTGGCTCTGAAAGTAATGTGAATATTACTGCCTTGGGGGTAGGGAGGAGTGCTCAGCACTATTCGCTAATCTGGTACAAATGTTTTAGAAATTTGCAGTTTGGAGGCAATGATTCTATCCTAGCATGCTGAGATGATTGGTCACTGTTACCTGAATCACTGTTGTCTACTTTCATACATTTCAGTTTGTATATGGCACCCTAATCAAGGGGCCTTACAGTCTACTTAAAATGGTTTTCCAGGACACTCCCACCCCTGGTACAGACGAGAGACAGTAATGTGACACTTCTTAAAAAGGTTTGCCTGCCCCTGCCCTATACTCCCACAACAGATTGGCTACAGACTTGAAGTGGTGCAGAGAGTGAAATGAAACTTAATTAGCACCTCTCCCCACATCCAGCATCAGCTCTGCTTCCTTGTTTATTTTAAGTGTAGTACATATGGGCTTAAATATTTTTTTTTATTTGTGTTTTTTCGATTGAATTTGGGATTCACTGCTTCTTGTGACACTTTTTTTTTTGTTTTGTTTACCCAACGTAACTTAAGCTCAATGGTCTCTAGTTGTGAAGATGTGAGAGGGAAAGCCAGAGATCAGCTGGTGTTTCATTCCTGGTATTGCACCAGGAATGAAATTTGAGCAGAATTGGCTGGGATTTACGGCTCTTATAAGCAGCAGTATTCTATACTTCAACATAAAAATATCCAGAGATCATGCCCATGAGCTTTCAAGGACCACATCAGTCCTTTACTTTTGACTCTAAAGATTTTGCTTTTTTTGAGAGTGAGTTGTGTTCTGTCCAATTCCTGAGCAGTTTCATAAGAATTCTTCTCACAACATTTGTTGTAATGGGATTCAGGGACCCCCTTGAGTGTTAGTCATTCTGTTGGCTGATGTAGGGAGGATCTAAACTGGCAGATTGTTTAGCATTCAGAAAGAATAAGTGATGTTAAGTGTTACAGGCTTTATTAAACTATGTCTTGGATTCTGGCATTGAATGTGACATTGTATGGAGATGGCTGATGCCTTCAAAAAGCTTTCCAGGCTGAACTGAAAAAAATTTCAAAAGCTGTAAACTGTTTTTGGAGCTTTTGTATTGCCAGTTTTTTCAGGAAAATATTTTTTCCTCAAGAACTGGAATAGGATCCTCTGAACTAGTAATATAACATAATGATGGCAGATAAAGAACAAATGGTCCATCCCAGCAAGTGGCTTTATGGTAGCAACTGCCATATTGTGTAAGTCACACCCATGTGATCTGTTAAAGGCAGTAATTTCTGCACCGTGCAAGTTACCTCCATGAGTTCGGTTATGGATAGTAGCTGTCATTCAATGCAAGGTGCTGCATATAGGGAAAAATAACCCTTGCTGTAGTTACACGATGCTAAGTTCTATCTTAGGACACCCAGGAAAAAGATCTAGGCATCATAGAGAATAATACATTGAAATCGTCAACTCCGTGTGCCATGGTCGTCAAAAAAGCAAACAGAATGTTAGGAATTATTAGGAAGGGAATAGCAAATAAAATATAATGCCTCTGTATCGTTCATGGTGAGACTGCACCTTGAATACTGTGTGTAATTCTGGTTGCCGCATCTCAAAAAAGATATAGTTGCACTGGAGAAAGTGCAGAGAAGGGAAACCAAAATAAGGGGCATGGAACGGCTCTCCTGTGAGGAAAGGCTAAAGAGGTTAGAGCTGTTCAGCTTGAAGAGATGGCTGAGGGGGATATGATGGAGATTTAGATTTATTAGGTTTTATATACTGTCACTAAGGACCCATCATAACTGTTCACAACAGAAATAAAACATCATGCTTCATCAAAATACAGCTAAAATACATCATGCAGCATTAATAAACCTAAAATACATCTTAAATAATCCTAAAAGTACTTCATAATATAGTAACTAAAATACAATATAATTAGCCTAAAAGCAATTAGTTAAGATCAAATCTAAAACCTAAATGATCTTAAAACTATTGCCAACTACTCAGTAAAAGAAAAGATTAATACTAGCTAAAACAGTTAACAAATTCATCACTTTACTCTCTGAACAGGGGCTCTGTTGTCAGACTGCTAGGGACTGTAGGTAAAATACTGATCAATTTAAGGTTGGCTTAAAGTGATCTACAAAATCGTGAAAGGACTTGAACAGATTAATGTAAATTGGTTAGGGGGCACTCCATGAAGTTAGCAAGTAGCTCATTTAAAACCGGAGAAAATATTTTTCACTCAACGCATTGTTAAGCTCTGTAATTCATTGCCGGAGGACGTGGTTACGACAGTTAGTGTAACTGGATTTAAAAAAAGGATTGGATAAGTTCCTAGAGGAGAATTCCATAAACTTCTATTAATCAATAGGGAATAGTAGCTTGGGAAATATTTGTTTGAGTAGTTGCCAGGAACATGTGACTTGGATTGGCCACTGTTGGACACAGGATGCTGGGCTTGATGGACTCTTGGTCTGACCCAGTATTGCATATCTTATGTACTTCCATACAGAAAAGTTACACCTAAATTTAACATAGGATACCCCTTTTCTTCATTACCAACCTGAAGCCTTTAGGGATCTGCAATGTTTATAACATGTCCTTTATTATTAATTTACTATTCTCATCCTCGCCACCTTTTCTAGGAGGACTTTCCAGGCATCCATCATCCTCTTCATGAAGAAATATCCCCCCCCCCCCCCCCCTGGAATTTCATATTTTGCTGTTTGTCTATTATTAATAATATTTTGATGTTTGTGCATTATTAATAATTTTAAGGTATCTGAAGGTCTGTATCATATCTACCCTGCTCCTCCTCTGTTCTAGGGCAGTGCTTCTCAACCCAGTCCTCAGGGCATACCCAGCCAGTCAGGTTTTCAGGATATCCACAATGAATATGCATGAGAGAGAGAGTTCCATATAATTGAAAGCAATGTATACAATCGATTCTTAAAGAAAATTACGATAGTTGACTTATGAAAGAATTAATGATTGGTGACTAATGTGATGCTGGGAAGAAAGGCTTAATAGAATGCAACATATGCAATTTATAAAAACCGCTCCGAATCAGGGACTGAATATGTGGACGCAGGGAGAGAGTCAAGTCCACTAGGATTTCTAAATCTCTAGCTTGAGATTTGATAGGAATAATATTATCATTAAAAGAGCAACTAGTAGGGGCAGAATTATTGCTAGAGTGAGAAAGTAGTACAATCCCAGTCTTTGTAAGATTTAGCGTGAGACTGTTTCTGGATAGCTGTTCGCTTTCTACAAAAGCTTTTCTTCTCTGATGGTCTGATGGTATAGTTCCATTGCTGAAGGCCAGAGTGCCTTTCCATTGAGCTACAGAATAGAAAGAGTAGTTGAGTTTGAGAATAAATTCCTATATGTCAAATGCCATAGTTGATATTTGTCTGTGAATACCATTAGAAACCACTGTGCAAGTATTTCAGTAAGGGTATTTGCTGGATTTTTAGAACTCCTTTAGATATTTGAAATCAGTGTTGACTAAACAGTTTTACTTCCTATTATTCCCCCATAGAAAGTAATTGTTCCATAAATAATGGGTTACTTAGATTTTAATGTTAACATTAAATACCCCACGTACAACCAACTGTGAGGCATTTCTCACCTCCCTCACGGCCATGGGCTTCAAGCAGAACGTCAACAAGCCTACCCACAAAGATGGCCACACCCTGGACCTTATTTTCATAAACTCTGGCCTTACGCACTCTTCCCCTCCCAAATGCACTCCGGTCCTATGCTCAGACCACTCATTAATCTTGGCCAACTTCACAATGGAAGAAACGCCTATTACACACTCCCTTCAATCCTCTTTTCACTACAGGAGATCATGCCCTTCAGAGATCCTCAGCAATCACCTGGCTAAAGAACTTCCTAACATAGACCTCTTAAATCCCAACTCAGCTCTACTCTCCTGGAGCAACATTACAGAGTCAATAGCAAATAAATTATATCCACCATCAACTAAAAAAAATCAATCCTACATCGCACAGGAAACAACCGTGGTTCACCAATGAACTCCGAAAACTCAAACAAAGTCTCAGACAGAAAATAAATGGCGCAAGGCCCCATCCCCCAGCACACTATCTGCTTACAGATCTGCCCTCCACCTCTATAGGAACTCCATCTTATGATCAAAAAGAGATTTCTATGCTCAAAGGATCCACAACCTCGTTTTCGACGCTAAAGCACTATTCTCCTATGTATCTGAACTAACACAAACTAGTGCCCCATCTATTCCAAATGACCAAGCACAATCCAAAGCCGATGAACTGGCATTCTTCTTCCAAAGCAAAATCTCAAACCTCTTAACTCTTCTACCCCCCGGCTCCTCTCCTAGCTCCTACCATCTGCCAAACAAAGGGATTTCTCTCGAATCATTTGAACTTACAATCTCCCTGGAGATTCAAACTCTTTTAAAGAAAATGAAACCCTCCATCCATCCATACGACCATATCCCAACAAAACTACTCTTGCTGGTCTCTGACACCATCTCCAAACCTTTGGCTGATATCATAAACTGCTCTCTATCACAAGGAATCTTCCCAGACGCCCTAAAACTCGCTTCCCTTAAACCTCTTCTAAAAAAAACCAAACTTAGATCCTAAGGTACCCAACAACTTCCGCCCTATTTCCAATCTACCTTTTGTAGCCAAGATCATGGAGAAATTAGTCAACTCTCAACTTTCAGATTATCTGGAAGATCACAAAATATTCCACCCTACACAATACGGGTTTCGTAAGGCACTAAGTACCGAAACTCTTCTTATCTCTTTAACTGACCACCGCATCATGGGCTTGGACAAAGGACAATCCTTCTTGACCTCTCGGCAGCTTTCGATACCATAAACCACACCACCCTCCTCAATCGACTATTTGACATAGGAATAACAGGAACTGCCTTAAGATGGTTCAAATCTTTCCTCAGTAACAGAGGCTATAAAGTCAGAATCCACAATAAAGAGTCCCTCGCATCAACTCCTCACTAGGAGTTCCTCAGGGTTCCTCCTTGTCCCCCACCCTCTTCAATATATACCTTCTTCCCCTGTGTCAACTGCTAACTAAACTAAAACACTTTCTGTATGCCGACGATGTGCAAATCCTGATCCCCATAACAGAATCCATTACAAAAACTCTTAAGTACTGGGAAAATTGTCTCCGAGAGATCAACCTCCTCCTCTCTAGCCTAAACCTGATACTCAGTTCAGCCAAGACTGAACTCCTCCTCATTTCACCGGACAACAGCGTCACCCCTCAAAACTCATCCACCAATACCTTTGTCACCCAAGCAAGAGACCTGGGAGTTTTAATCGACAACCATCTGAATTTAAAAACATTCATCAACAACACAACCAAGGACTGCTTCTATAAACTGCAAGTTCTAAAAAGAATTAAACCACTTCTACACTAGATTTCAGAACTGTCCTCCAAGCAGTCCTATTCTCCAAAATAGACTACTGCAATTCCATTTTGCTAGGTCTTCCCATGTCCTCAATCAAACCACTTCAAATGCTTCAAAATGCGGCAGCCAGAATATTGACAAACTCTGGCAGAAGAGACCACATCTTCCCCATCCTAAAAAATCTACACTGGCTACCAATACGTTTCAGAATTCTACACAAGTCCCTCACCATTATCCACAAAACCATCCACAACCAAGCACTGCTCAATCTTCAAATCCCACTCAAACTACACACCTCGGCTAGACCTATCAGAGAAGCCTACAGAGGATCCCTGCACGCACCCCCCTCATCCAAATCCACTCATCTAACCACTAGAGATCGGGCCTTCTGTACAGCGGGACCAAACATTTGGAATACTATTCCCCCTGAACTCAGACAAGAACCCTGTCTGTTGACACTTAGAAAAAGGCTTAAGACTTGGTTATTTAAACAAGCCTTTCCCTAAAGTCTCTAGCCATAGCTAAAGTCACTGATTACCACAGCGAACATTATGGAACACTCAGCACATTGCAAATAGTTATCCTTATATTTAAGTTATCTATGCTCTGTCTTCTTATTCCTAGTTCTATCACCCCTGTTTTATTGTAACTTTTTGCTTCTCTCTCATTGTTAATGTTTATGGTTATTGTACCCCCAGTTTCCTGTAAACCGACATGATACTATCATGAATGCTGGTATAAAAAGAAAAAAAAAGCTCTAAATAAAAAATAAACATGCTAATATTTATGTGGCAGAAAGTAGAAACTTCTTGTTACATAGAAAGCTAATTTATTTTTCCAACTTATAGTCCACCTTCCCAAAGTGCTGAAGGTGTAATCCAGCAAAGAGGTAAATTAATTTTTTGCTTGATGTATTTAAGATGTTAACATAAAACACAAGTCAGAACCCAGTAAGTACAAAGTTAAACACCTTAGACACAACCGGATATCAAAGTAAAATACCGGAAGGTACTATGCTCTGTTATGCTACTATCTAGTTTATGTGCTTACAACCTTGGTGCCTGGCTGCATGGGTGATAAAAATTTGATTCTCTAGTATTCATCTCCAAGCTACCTGGTGGAGTTGTGGTTGCTGCTGTGGCCTAGCACAGGCCTTGCTGCCTGTCTGTAGCATGGTCACTGCTGCTGTGGCCCACAGTGGGGTTAACGGATGAAGTTATGTGGAAAGGGAAGTGGGAGGGAGGGAAGCAAAGAGCGGAAAACGTGCAACCCCCCCCAAACACCTAAAAGATTGCAATCCTCCCCCCCCTCTGAAAAAAATACTAAAAGCAAAGCTAATGCAAAAAATGAGAGAGAATAAGTTGTGTTTTATAAAAAACTTTTTTTTTGCTGGCACTCCAAGTATTTTTTCCACCTCCGCATTTAGCAGTTGCTTTGACTGGTTTGGAAAAGCCATAAGGAATTAGTAAAATTGTATCATTAGCACTGTAATTTACAATTTTTGAAAAGGATTTTTAATGTATATCACTTTCAGCAGACACTTCAGGATGCTGAGTTGTATAAAGAAAAATGAATTGACCTGTTTTTATTTCATTATCAAAATTTCATGTTTTGACTAGTGGTGCTTCCGAATGCACACACACTAGTAAAATGTGTAGATAGGTAGAGCTGTTGCTTTATTTTTGCATTTTAATGCTAGACTACAGTTGTAAACCAGTCTTTCAACATCCTTGACAGTGTCCGTTAAGAACATTTCACCCATTCGCCTGATTTTGTGCATCATTTTAAATAACTAAATAGGTCAGTCTGCTGAAAATTAACCAAGTTTTGGTATAATGTAATTTGTAATTTTGTTTAAATTGTTCAATCTTGGAAACCCATGCACTAAAGAGCAAAAAATTGTACAAATGCCACTGAGTATGCTAGAAGGGCAAATAATGCATACACTAGTTGGCCTTTCAACTTGGGTAATTTAATAGCTTAGCAAATAGCTAAATTTGGTACATAATTTTACACCTATGAATGTTCTAATTCATAGTCACTGTAAGGCAAAATTCTGCAAAGCAGCTCAAGTGTGAGCACATAGAAAAACTACATGCAAAAATAGCTTCCGAAAGTGAATTTTGCAAAATCTTTTGCTGCAGTTCAGTGGGGTGTAGTTTAAAGTGGTTTTTTTTTTTTTTTTTTTTTCCAGAAAAGTTCATAGACCAACTACATGTGCTATTTTTCTACGAGGCTTATTTGCTTGGAAGTTGTGGTAGAAAAATAGCCCTTACCCTTTAGTAAAGTGTATGCAACATTCGGCACACACAAAACATTCACTCTTGATTGGAAATGGAGCACTTTGCAGACTGACGACCCATTACTTTATTTCTAGTTTATTATCTTGTTTTCCCCAGACAGTTGAACAAGATTCAACTAGTTTACTGACAAGTTGATTGAATTCTTCTTCATAAGACCACAGAACAGTCAGAACACTACAGCAAATTGTACCCTTGGTTATAGGGAAAGTAAGGCTTAATCTTAGATGTTTTTCCTCAAAAGGATTTGTAGTGTCATTCGCCTGGAGGAAATCCATTCCAGCCTGTGGACAAATACCTTGATAGCAGGGCTATCATTAAGGTATGCAAAATACATTTCCTTGTGATAGTTGCTATAAAATCTGTTAACTTTAAAATCTGTATGAGGGTTTAATGTTTTGGACTTTTTTCATATTTAAGAAAGCTTGTTTCTTGGCTATGATATGCAAATAAAAAAAATAAATACAATTACATATACCCTATATACTTGTGAATAAGTCGATCTCGTGGATAAGTAGAGGGCAGTTTTTGGGCCCAAAAATTAAGAAATTGGCTATGATCCGTGGATAAGTTGAGGGTAAAACTTAGGGGGCTTATGAAATTCCCTTCCTCCTCCCATGGCTATCCCCGGTTGGTTCACCCATGGGCTGAAGAAACAATCAAAGCAGCAAGAAAGAGCCTGGTGGCAGTAGAACAGCTTCTCCCCTGCAGCTCCTTCTGATTCCTTAACTCATCTGCTGCTATCCTAAAATAGCAGGATGACCATGAGAGTTGCAGCAGCTCAGGTGTGTCCTCTCCCATGGGGTCTCAGTGTCCTGCTTTGAATCATCTACTAGATAAATGAAGCTTGAGCAACTCTACCACGCATGCGCGGGCAGCACGTCGGTCAGAGCTTGCCAGTAACCAAAATGGCGCGGCGAGGAGCACGAGCAGTAATGGCGGCGCGCGCGAGAGAGGGAGGGACCTCCCCTGGAGATCTTCCGTCTGTGCCATCCGAAGGGGTTGTGAATGAGGGGAGGGAGGAGGAAGTGACTGAGGGGAGGGGAGGAGGGAGGAGAGAGTGACTGAGGAGGGAGACTAGAGGGTGAGGGAGAATGAGGGGAGGGAGGGGAGAATGAGGGATAAGGAAATGGACTGAAAAAAAATGTTAACAGCTCAGGCATGTCCTCCCTCCTCCCCTGCCAGGGCATGCCTGAGCAGGGGAGGAGGGAGGGAGGACATGCCTGAGCAGTTGCAGCTCCCATCGTCTGCTGTTTTAGGATGGCAGTGTTTGAGTTAAGGCATCAGGAGAGGATGCCGGAGAGAAGCTGCTCTATTGCCACTGGCCTCTTTCTTGATGCTTTGGTTGTGTCTTCAGCCTGCAAGTGAATTGACCAGGGGTAGACGGGGGAGGGGATGGAATATGTGAATGGAATGTGGATAATTGTTAGAATAGAATAATTACCATGGGGGTGGTGAAAGGGGGGAGGAAACTAGCATTGACCTGTGGGAAAGGCAACCCTGTTTTTTAAGGTGATTTTTAAGACTTTAATTTCTTGACCTTATATACAAGTATATACGGTAGATGAAAGGTTTGTAGTGACCACTGATAAACAAGACTTTTTAAAAATACTATTTGACTTATTTATGTTCCTGGAAGATGAGAAAACTATTAGCTTAGTAAATGTTGTTTCAGCTCTCAGGTTCCCTGTATTTTAATTGCTTCTATACTAACTACCCTAATTAGGTTGGTGTTCTTGAGTTTTAACTAAATGAGTAGGAAGAATATATATAATACAGTTCAGATTTTTATTCTGTCTTGCATTGCATGAGCTCTTTTCTAATATGACTCAGACACTAATATTATCCATGGCCTCTCTTCATTGGTACAGTTAAGATGGTTGGAAAAATATTTAGAAAACTTAGGCACAAGCCCAGAATGTTTTAGGATCCAGAGAGATTTCCATAACTTTTTTTTTTTTTTGCTTCTCTTTTTTTTTCCCTTTTGTTCTTTGTGTGGGGGTTTTTTTTTTTTCCTTCATGGGGAAGGGAAAAGGTTGCACTTGTTTAGCCTCTCTCCCCACACTTATTTTTGATTCTTTGCTTTACCTTCCCTCTCCGTCCCCAGCAGTTCTGCCCAGCCGCTGCAGCTGTCCTTGGACCTGGGCCTGGCTGTGCCTGCTCTCTCCAGGCAAGGCATCTGGCACTATATTTTAGGCAGCCAGGAATTTTCCAGCTCTGGTCAACGGTGCATAAATTGTTCACTACAATAATGCTCTGATTGGTTTCTGGACTTTATATAAGCTGATGGTTGAGTCCTTTAATGTAGGGCCTTGTGCTCTACAGCAAAAATAAGCGCATTTCTTGTTTAGCCCCTGTGATTTTAGCATGTTCTGCTTTTGGCGGCTACTCCGCACTATCTGCCTGTGGGCAGGGCAATACAACTATTAATGCTGTCCAGGATGTTTGTACTTCCTGGCTGCAAATAACATTATTTCAAGAGTTAGCTGATTCTCAGAGAGAGTAGAAAAAGAACACTAATATATTCCATCAACTGTAAAATAGTACATGAGAGAACCTGTGATAGTGTAGGCTTTATAGCGTGCTAGTTAGGGCCTGAACTGTGTGTCTAATCTATTACTTTATCAAATATGCAGGGTTCTTGAGATACGTTGTGGGCTGCATTCCAGAATTATTACTCACGCAAATGTGTAAATCATAATGTGTAATGGCTAACAGGAAATATATTTGTTTTGGCATTAGATGCACTTAAGCAGACATTTGTTTTAAATGGTGGTAGAATTTTGAACTCAAGTGCGTTTCCTGCTCTTTTTTTTTTTTTTAAGCTGGAAAGAATATTTAAAACTTTGTAATATATTTGAATCTGCTACAGAGAAACAGACCAGTAGCAACAGTGTTGTAGTTTTGTGGGCATATTGCATTTCTTTGTAAAGGAAACCACCTTTGTTCCGTGTCACCAACTCATTTCTTGAAGGTGAGGTCATTCTGCCCTGGATATGTTCTTTCATTTACAAGGATTTCCATGCCACACCCTTCACATTCCGTCTCTCAGACTGTAAAAAGAAGCTTCACTATCTACCTGTGCATTAAAAGCTTTTGAAGGACAGGAGCCAAATACACAGGCTTTGTGAGCCATGAATTGACAATAAGTCAGTATGCTTCTGTATTTGAAACGGTCTGTTAAAGGACAAAAGAGCTATTCTATCTTACAAGTCTTTCAAGTTATTGGAATAAGGGAAAGGAGGTTGTCAATTTGTTCTCAGCACAGTGCTAAGGCTGTAATCATATGAGGCTGTAGTTTCTCGTTGTTCTTTGCCAACCATTTTTGATTAGGCACCGGATCCAGACAGAGAGTGGATCTGTTCCTATTGAAAAAATGAAAAATAAAACAAAGCAACCTTTGAACTTATTTTTTGATCAAAACTGGGGAATAAGAGAGTAAAAAGATTGGTATATACGGGCATGGCTAATCTAGAAGTTTTTTCCTTTTTTTTTTATATAGAACAGTAAGGATAAGGCAACCTGGAAATATTAGCACACTTGGAAGCAAAAATTACTAGCTATTTAAGCAATCTTTGAATGTGCTAGACTATTTTTGTCCATGTCAACTATTACAATAAGATGAGAGAGAAAATTTGAAAATAGTTTTACTTTTTTTTTTCCATAATTGGCAGATGGTGGGCCAAAAAACAGGTGGGGCAATGATCACTACTGTTGTTGCCCTCTATTTACCTTCTTTCTCAAGTTATCATGTTCTGCTATCATCCTTTCTCCATTATATAGTCGTGTCTCTGATCAATTTATTTTTCGGGGTGTAAATGCATCAACATTCAAGCTGCCACTGGTGTATGACTACTAATGGTAAATGGAAATGCAGTAGTTAGACTGTGTTTCTATGTTCTTAAATATTAAGTTGGGGAGTTTGTGATTAAGCAATAACCCAGCATGGTAGAGACATCTTGATGTGGGCCAGTAGACAGAAACAGTGGACTTTAATATGTTTAGGCTTTAGGTATAGGACTGATTTGAGTATCATGAGTGACCCATAGCTTGCAGAAGATATTGGAAGGTTTACTCTGAAGAAAAATGTTCATTCTCCAGGTATCGCAAGTTTTTCAGGTGTTGCTTCTTATTGGGAGATAGGAGAAAAAGAATTGATTTTGATTTTTTTGTGATATCAGTCTGGTTGTTGGATATGTATTGGACAGAACTTGATTTTATAAACAGCAAGCAATCAAAGTGCACTCAGAGTTGAGAAAGTTCAAATGAAAGTGTTATTAACATTGAAATAGCTAAATGTGGAATTATGACCTGTGATGGCCTTAGAGTGTGTACTGCTGCCAGTTCTGCTGTATTTTCTTTAATTACAGCAGTTTGGTTTTCATTAGTACATTTTTCTGTGAGAAGCAGTTAATAAATGAAATGGCACTCATGCTGTATTTCTGCTTTGATATATTATTTCTTTGGTTGTCTTTGGTGAAAACATGCAAGGTGGTCTTGTTCATTGGTGTTTGTGTTTTATCCTTTTCTTTTTGAACCATATAAGTAGTTTTCATAATTCAACTTGAAAGTACTTGGCAGCAGTGCTCTGGAATGGATAATTGATATTGCTGATATGTTTTTGATTCAGGCTGTGGTATTGATCTTGAACTTTTTTAGTTGCAAGCATCTTATAAAGTTCAAATGAAGCTATTTATTTCTCTTAAAACTTCTTTCCTAATACAAGTGGTTACCGTAATAAGGAAATGTTTGAACTTCATGTAACACAGCATGAACAGTGTTGACTTGGCGGAGGACAGATCAGGCTGGACTCTGGCTATTATTATTTACAGGCAAATTAAACAACCAACAGCCTGCTTACCTCAGCAGTACTGGCAAAAGAAATGTAGCAGTTTACAGATATGTAGTTTCAGCAAAGCTCTAGCTTTCTTCTCCTCTCACCTGTGGTCTCTTCCCTTTCCCTCTAGGCCCTGGCGTGTTACCCCTCTCCTCAGGGGACATGCTCTGCAACCAGGATTCCCTTGTGGCTGTCTAAAGGTTTTGTTTGTTCCATCTGAAGAAAACCTCTGTCGTATTAAAACTCTGCATAATGGGCTACCAGAGTAAGCATTAATAAATGGGAAGAATTGCCATGTTCTTTTCTGTTCACGTTTTGCTTGAGTGATTGTAGAAATTGTTTGCCATTGCTAAAGTGGCAACACAGATTTTCTCCAGTCCCAGGTCTCTCTTGTAAGAGAGCCTTTTAGTCAGCTTTCCTACAAAAACACAAAGTTAAAATATATTTTCTTGGAGTGGTATAGGCCAGTGAATGGGAATTTAGTTGCATAGTAAAAAGAATGTCATCAAGAGTATTGTATTTTTTAGCTTTGCATAGCTATTTTCAGATGTTTTACATTAATTTGTTCTATGGGTTTGGACTCTGTTTATCTTGGATATCTCAATTTAACTAGACCTAGTTTCCTTAGTATTCATTTAATTCCAACAGGATTTTGTTTATAACTCTGTCACAGTAACTCTAAACTCAAGTTCATGGCATAGGAGATAAAGATACAGATACCCTCCGAGGATGCAGAAGTTAACCGAGTTTGAGTTCCTTGGCCTGATTTAGCAAACTGTCAATATGGTTAACTGATATCCAAGTTTTCAGTAAAGGTATGCATATTTGTGTTTTCACTGTTGTGATTTTTTGAGTGCATTCTCATTTTGCATGGGGCCTGTGCATTTTACAGTGCTGTAAGTGTACCTATCACGTTCACTTGGCTCTTTGGCTTTATTTTGTGTGTTTGTTTGGTTTTTATTTTGTGGTTACCATCAGATTTGTCAGAGAGAGAGTTCTCTGCTTCACTGCATTAATTAGCCATAATGCATAGGTGACGTCATCTGATATGCTAACACAGACCCAGCTCTCAGACCTCAGTAAAGACTTGACTAAGCATGTGCAGGAGTTCCTGCATGTGCACACTACTTCATGAGACCCTCGGTCTGTCTTAGTCCAAGCTACTGCATGAATTTGTCTCTCTTAAATTCTTTTGTTTTTTTGGCCTTAGTGCTCTTGTCTGCCTCACTGCTACTTGTATTTTTCTGCCATTGCCTCAATAGCCCCTCAAACAGAATTTTCAGCTCTTAAAGTATAGAAAATGCCAAGAAGCCCATTGTCCGCAGCTTTAGGGTCTGTCTCTCTGGGTACTGGATATCCATTGCAGATACACAAAAATCTGTTTTTCCTGCCTGGGCCTGGACCTGGACCATGACTCCTCCCAACTGTTACAGCTGTGGTCAGATGTTCTTTAAGACACAGCAGTACCATGCCTAGAAGATGGAAGCTCTAAAGAAGGTGCTGGTGATACTGAGCAGAAGAGCCACTCCTTATCATTGGTTACTTGCATGAACGAAAGGAGGAAGATTTCCATCTATTCTTGCATCACGTATGGGTAAGCTCCCTTCACACCTCTTTCCCAAGGCACTGATTCCTTGATCTGTCTCAGCATAGGATGTGAGCAAATGGTGTTGGGTGAGTTACTGAGAAGAGCACCTAAATGATATGGAGAACACCCTTTGGGGTCATCCCCTTTAGAGACAAAGAAAACATTGATGCTGTTGGCATAGGGCTCCTCTTGAGCCAGCCCCTTCTCCTTGCTTAGTGGAGAAGGGGCTGGCAACTTAGTAGCATAAGTTGCATCATCCTTTATGGCATGGATGATCACTATTTATTTTATCTGGATCTGAGATTGATCAGTGCTCTATCCATGTCATTGATGTGGAGCTTGTATTTTAGGGTGCAGTTAACGCACTTTGTGCAGCAAACCAAGGCATAAGCCCAAGAGTCCTGCTGGTGCTATGGCTTGAATGGAAGTGCTGCTGGCACTGTCTATGAAACAAGGCGCTGTTAAACAGTTTCAATGCAACAGATGTAGACTACCTCAGAACTGGCCGCTGCTTTGGCAGATGCAGGTGCTATGGTGCGGAGTTCCTACTTGGCTTTATTGGCAGCCCTTATTGAGGATGAGTTGATCTGTGTTTTTGAAGAAGATGTCCTTTTTCTCAACACCAGTGTAGAGGGTCCCTCAGCTAGTAGGTGTTCAGCTATTAGAGCTAGTGAAGAATGTTTTTGCCTTCTTAAGCCATGAAGGCCAGAGAGGAAGATTAGAACCTTTCTTGTCCAAGATGGAGGAAATGTTTCCAAATAATGAGGCCACCCAAAATTCCTCACCAGTAAGTACCTCTCCTCAAGAGCTTTCCAGCATTGGGAGCAATTCCACATCATGAGATGGTGGATTCTTCTGCAGGGGAGGTCCATCTCAAACTGAAAAGGGAAGCAATGATATCTGTTCCTTCTGACTTCTTAATGAACAATTCCTCCTCAAATGAGCGAAAATCTCTTTGGTCATCCTCATCATTGGGGTTGTGGCTTAGTATTCCCCCGTTGTTGGGAGAATGACGATTCCTTTAGATCCCTTGGTGGGCATACCTTAGCATACCTCTCCTCTGGAGGATTTCTGCTATTCAGCTTTTTCAAAAAAACTGCCAGAGATGCTGTCTGTCCAGCATCAAGAGGGAACATTAGAACATAAGATATGCCATACTGGATCAGACCAAGGGTCCATTAAGGTATCCTGTTTCCAAGCATGCTCCCTGGTCCTTCTGTTATCTGAGAGGGTAAATAACAGATTTACATTAATTTGTTCAAGTCCTTTCATGATTTTGTAGACTTCTATCATATCCCTTCTCCAAACTGAACAGCCCTGACTTCTTTAGCCTTTCCTCAGAGATCAGCCGTTCTATGCCCCTTATCATTTTGGTCGCTCTTCTCTGCACTTTCTCCAGAGCAGCCATATCCTTTTTGAGATTCAGTGACCAGAATTGCACACAATATTCAAGGTGTGCTCTCACCATGGAGTGACACACAAGCATTATGACATCCTCAATTTTATTCACCATTCCCTTCCTAACAATTCCTAACATTGTTTGCTTTTTTGATCGCCATAGCACACTGAGCCGACGATTTCAATGTATTATCCATTATGATACCTAGATCTCTTTCCTAGGTGGTAACTCCTAAGATAGAACTTAACATTGTTTAACTACAGCAAGGGTTATTTTTCCCTGTATGCATCACTTTGCACTTGTCCACGTTAAATTTCATTTGCCATTTGGAAGCCCAGTATTCCAGTCTCGCATGATCCTCTTGCAATTCATCACAATCTGCTTGAGATTTAATTACTCTACATAATTTTGTGTCATCCGCAAATGTGATCACCCCGCTCATTGTACCCCTTTCCAGATCATTTATAAATATATTAAAAAGCTCCAGTCCAGATCGCTGAGGCATTCCACTGTTTACCTTTTTCCACTGTGAAAACTGACCATTTAATCTTACTCTCCTTTTCCTGTCTTTTAACCAGCTTGCAATCCACAAAAGGACATCACCTCCTATCCCATGACTTTTTAGTTTTCTTAGAAGCCTTTTATGCGGGACTTTGTCAAATATCTTCTGAAAATCCAAATACACCACATCTACCTGTTTATCTTTGTCCGCATGTTTATCACCCCTTCAAAAAAAAGTAGGAGATTTGTGAGACCAGACTTCCCTTGAGTAAAACCATGTTGGCTGTGTCCCATCAAACCATGTCTATCTAAATGTTTTGTGATTTTATTCTTTGTAACAGTTTCCATAATTTTTCCTGGTACTGAAGTCAGGCTCACTGGTCTGTAGTTTCCTAGATCACCTCTAGATTCTTCTTTAAATATAGGGATTACATTGACCATCTTCCAGTCTTCAGGTACATTGGATGATTAAACCATCTGGTCCAGGTGATTTACTAATCTTCAGTTGTCAATCAGGCCTACCACATCTTCCAGGTTCACTGTGATTTGGTTCAGTTGTTCTGAATCATCACCCATGAAAACCTTCTCTGGAATGGGTATCTCTCCAACATCCTCTTCAGTAAACACTGAAGCAAAGAAATTGTTTAATCTTTTCACGATGGCCTTATCTTCTCTAAGTGCCCCTTTAACCGCTTGACCATCCAATGGTCCAACACTCGCAGACTTTCTGCTTCAGATATATTTAAAGTTTTTATTGTGAAATTTTGCCTCTATGGCCAACTTCTTTTCAAATTCTCTCTTAGCCTGTCTTATCAATGTTTTACATTTTAACTTGCCAATCCTTATCCTATTTTTTTCTGAAGGATCCTTCTTCCAATTTTTGAATGAAGTTCTTTTGGCTAAAATAGCCTTTTTTACCTCACATTTTAACCATGCTAGTAATCGTTTTTCCTTCCTTCCACCTTTCTTAGTGTGTGGAATACATCTGGATTGTGCTTCTAGGATGGTATTTTTTTTAACCATGTCCATGCCTGTTGCACACATTTTACCTTTGTAGCTGCACTTTTCAGTAGTTTTCTATCTATTTCTCATTTTATCAAAGTTTCCCTTTTTGAAAGTTTTTAGGGCTAGAGCCGTGGATTTACTTACTGTCCCCCTTCCAGTGATTAATTCAAATTAGATCATATTATGACCACTATTGCCAAGCGGCCCCATCACCATTATCTCTCTCACCAAATCCTGTGCTCCACTAAAAATTAGATCTAAAATTGCTCCCCCTCTCGTCGGTTACTGAACCAGTTGCTCCATAAAAGTGTCATTTATTATATGCAGGAAATTTTTACTCTAGCATATACACTTATCCAGTTAATATTGGTGTAATTGAAATCTCCCATTAATGCTGCACTACCAATTTGGTTAACTTCCCTAATTTCTCTTAGCATTTCACTGTATACTCCTATGACTATACACTTTCCCAAAATACAAGGGATTTCTACCCATAAAGATGTGATTGTGCATTTAGTTTCTTGCATGATCTTTATCCTGTTGGCCACTATGCCATCCCAAGTTGCTCCTCTGTCATTGCAATATAATTTGTACCCTGGTATAGCACTATTCCATCGGTTATCCTTTTTCCACCATGTCTGAGTTGCCAGATAAGTCTGTCATCATTCACTGCTATACACTCTAATTCTCCCATTTATTTATTTATTTATTTATTCATTCAATCTTATATACCGGCTTTCAAGTTCATTTCAAGGCGGTTTACATTGATTGAAGTTGCAGTAGCAACCTTCAAACACATATATACTAAAAACAAAACATGGTACATGACTAAAATACATTAAAACCAAAAGCTAGCTGACTAAAAATATATTAAACTAAACCCTTTCAAATCCCAACAATTCTGCCACATCTTCCCAGGTACCCCCCTTCCCTCCACCCATCCATCTACCCTCCTCCCCTCCACCCACCCATCTCCCCTCCTTCCCTCTTAGACTCTCCTCTCCCTCCTCTCCTAGTGTCTCTGTACTACTATGGAAAACCTTCTTAAACTGCTGGCATTAGCATACAAACATTTCAATCTGTGTTTTTTATTTGTATTAACATTGCTTTTCAGTTGACAGGGATAAATTGGAATCTTTTAGCTCAAGTGAGTCTTCAATTAATTATAGGCACATGGACTACTTTTCTTATTATTGGAACCTTTCTGCTGCGATGCCCTAACTCTAATGCTTCATTGGTATCTTTCAAAGATACCGCCCTCTGAACCATGTACTGCTGAGCAACTGTCAGCTTTCCCCTTTAATTTAGTTTAAAAGCTGCTATATCTCCTTTTTAAAGGTTAGCACCAGCTGCCTGGTTCCACCCTGGTTAAGGTGGAGCCCATCCGTTCAGAAAATACTCCCCCCCCCCCCCCCCCCCCCCCCCACCCCTTCCTCAAAAGGTTCCCCAGTTTCTTACAAAACTGAAATCTCTCTTCCTTGCACTATTGTGTCATTCACATATTGAGACTCCGGAGCTCTGCCTGCCTCTGTGGACCTGTGCGTGGAACAGGATGCATTTCAGAGAATGCTACCTTGGAGGTTCTGGGATTTCAGCTTTCTACTGAAGAGCCTAAATTTGGCTTCCAGACCCTTTCTCTCACATTTTGCTATGTCATTGGTGCTCACATGTAACATAACACCCTGCTCCTCCCCAGCACTGTCTAAAATCCTTTCCAGGTGATGTATGAGGTTCAGGCCTCCCTGAGGTTTTGGATCCACTTGCCACTATGTAGTGTTAAAGCATGCTAAGTGCACTTGTGGAAAAGGTTTGATATATTTGGGATGGAAAAAGGCTCTCAGGGATCCATGCTGAGTGCCATTACTGCAGCTCCTCAGCTCTACACAGCATAATATTTGCACGAATGCATGCAAAAGCTACATCCTTTGATGGAATTGTCATTCAGAGTGTGCAGACTTCTGTCGAGCAGTGGAGGAATGTGAGAAGCACCTCATCTGTTCAGTTTATGAAGCTTTTAATACTACGATCAGGACTTGAGATGCTTCAGTGGGAGCCTGAACACTCATGTGGTTATGTGTGGCCTCTGTGAGGATGTGCATGATTGTCTCAAAAAAGTATCCTGTATAGGGGACAACTTGTTCAGCAACAAAGTTTGAGACAGTGGCTCTGATTTAAGGAGCATTAATCCATCTTACAGTTATCAGTTGTGTCGTGGGACCACCAGCTCCTGCCGATGCCAGTATTTTTCTTACAAGCACCTGTTCTTCCAAAGGCGTCCCTGTCACTCTTGTCAGCATCCTAGAGCTCCTCCCATTCTTCAGCAGCAGCTGCCAACTCATTATTGGTAGACAGCAAGGCATCAGCCAAAGGCTCAGCTGCAGATGCTGGAATCAATTTTTGATCACTTTGAGACCTGCCTTCTCTAGTGGAAGGGAAAGATTCAGTCCTTTCTTCTGGATTGGCAACATGTTGCCAAGGACCAGTGGGTCCTGAAAATTGTAGAGTATTGCTATCGTTTATGCTTCTCTTAACTTCTAATGACCCAGTGGATTCCAGTCTTCGGCTCCAGCCCTTCTCAATCTGTCTAACTGCAGTTGGAGTCGCACTTTCAGCAGAAGGCAGTCAATCCTAACCCTTCTTGGGAGTGTGGCCAGGGATTCTATTCCTGATATTTCCTAATTCCCAAGAAATCAGGGTGATTGAGATCTATTCTGGACTTGTGGAGAATTAAGTTATTATTGATGAATTCCCTCCAGATGACTCTCCCTTTCATACAACCAAGGGATTGGGTGCATGCGCACATTCCCATTCACCCCACCCATTGAAAGCTTCTCAGGTTTGTGGTGAAGGACATGCAGTACCAACACAAAGAGCTCCCTTTGGCCTGACAGTGGCCTCAAGGTTGTTCACAAAATGCCTTGTGATAGTGGTGGAACAGCTTCATCAGCAGGGAGTCTTCATGGACCAGTCACCAACCAGTTGTTGAGATGTGGAAAAATTTCTGATAGGAGTACATCAAAGACCATGAGTTTCCTGGTCAACTGATGAAGCTGGTTAAAGTGGTGAGCTACGAACCATGGAGACTAGAGTTCACATCCTGCTTGCCTCTCCATGTGAACTTGGATAAGTCACTTTACTCTCTGTCACCTCAGGACAAACTTAGATGGTAAGCCATCTGGGGATTGGGAAATACCTATAGTACCTGAATATAATGTGCTTGAAGTGCCGAAAAGAAGAATTCAGTTCATAGAAACCTGGGTAGACTCACTTCAGGCCTAGTAAATTCTCCCACAATGGGACTGAATGTCAGCAAGATTGGTGCTGATCTTTGGTCACATGGCTGCTTCAGTGTAGGTGTTAACTCTGTCTGAATGGCATATGCGTAGCCTTCAGTGGGGCCTGCAAAGCCATTGGGATCAACTCTGTCAGCCATTGTCCCACCAGATTGTTTGTGACCCCCCCCCCCAGTCGAGA
The DNA here is from genome assembly GCF_901001135.1 of Rhinatrema bivittatum. Taxonomy (NCBI): domain Eukaryota; kingdom Metazoa; phylum Chordata; class Amphibia; order Gymnophiona; family Rhinatrematidae; genus Rhinatrema; species Rhinatrema bivittatum. The sequence goes on along the minus strand of NC_042615.1, from coordinate 87,747,188 downwards.
GCATTCCTTCAGTTATGGATGAATCTGGAGGTTCTCTAGTATCAATAGATGGAATATAAATTATAGTAAATAGATAAAATAATGGTGGGTCACTCATGCATTTTTGTTTACTGATGCCTCCTCCAATCATAGGGCATGCACACCAGTGTGGCATGAATCCAAGGATTGTGGATTTCAATGGCGAGTCATCTGTTAATTGACCACCTGGAGCTGTGAGCCATCTCATATACTGTAAGGCAGGGCTGCCGACTTCAGTCCTCAAGAGCCACCTCCAACCTCTCTAAGGAAAAGATGTGATGGGCGTTTGTGTGAAACAGGAGAGGCTGGCGAGGGGGGGGGGGGGGCTGTGTGAAATGGGATGTGTTTGTGATAGAGAGATTGTGAAGGGGCTATGGGAATGGGGCTGGGAGGAGATGTGTGACTAGAGGAATTTGGTGTTATGTGATAGGGGACTGGGGAGATGGGTGTGCATGCGAAAGAGGACCTGGGTAAGGGTGGATGGGTGGGTGTATGTGTATGGGCAGATGGTATGGGGACCATAAAAATTGAGGTTGGAGAGAGACAGGGTAGGGGCCATGGGTTGGAATGTGAGGGGAGACTAGGCTGAAGCCAAGGGAGGGACCACCCTCTACTTTCTCTAAATTCCCTTCCCCTTCAAGCTCTCAGGACCTCCTCTACCCCCTTTCCTGAGTTTTCCTCCTTCCTCAGTCTTCCCTTTCTTTGTCCTCTCCTCTACCTCTCATTCTCTTTCCTTATCCTCCCAGCTTTCCCCATCTTATCCTCCCTCTGTGCCCCAATCCCTCCTTCATTTCCCTCCTCTGAAATTCCCATGTACCTCTTTGTTTCCAGATCTTTTCCCTCCCCTCCCCTACCTCCTCAGCTCCAATCACTAAGATCAGACAAATCTGATGGATTACTTTTTGATTAGGTGACTAGAGAATTGGATCAGGGAAGAGTGCTTGATGTTTACTTGGATTTCAGCAAAGCTTTTGATACGGTCCTGCATAAGAGGCTCCTGAATAAAATGAGAAGCTTGGGAGTGGGCAGCAAGGTGGTGGATTTACAAACTGGTTGACTGACAGGAGACTGCGTGTGATGGTAAATGGAACCTGCTCTGCAGAGAGAACGGTGTTAAGTAGTGTGCCAGAGGTATCAATTTTGGGACCAGTTCTATTCAATATCTTTGTGAGCTACATTGTGGAAGTGATAGAAGGTAAAGTTTGTTGTAGAGCTTAGAATCATCCGCACATAGACAGAGTGGACACACCTGAAGGAGTACAGAGCGTGAAAAGTGATTTAAGAAAGTTTGAAGAATGGCCGAAGGTTTGGCAGCTGGGATTCATTGCCAAGAAGTGCAGAGTCATGCCCCTGGGGTGCGGTAATCCAAAACAGCTGTATGTGATGGGGAGTAAAAGACTAATACGCACTAACTGGGAGAGGGACAGTGGGGGAATAGTGTCTGGCAGTCTGAAGGCGGTGAAGCAGTGTGACAAGGCAGTATGTAAAGCCAGAAGAATGTTTGGCTGCATCGAGAGAAAAATAAACAGAAAAAAAAAAAAAGTGATGATGTCCTAGTACAGATCCTTGGTGAGGCTTCACCTGGAGTACTGTGTTCATTTCGGAGCCCATATCTCAAAAAGGATATAGGCAGGACAGAGGCAGTGCAGAAAGGCTGAAGGATCTGCATATTTATACTGTGGAAGAGAGGTGCAGGAGAGAGATAATTCAGACCTTCAGATACATGAAAGGTTTTAATGATGCATGGACTTCGAACCTTTACTGTTGGAAAGGAACCTGAAGAACTAGGCATCACAAAATGAAGCTTCAGGATGGATGACTCAGAACCAACAGATTCCTGGAATACCCTTCCGGAGGAAGTGAAGACAAAAACAGTCATTGGAAGGCACCGGGTTCAGGATTTTTCCCCACTGGGCCCTTTAAACATAGGCATGCGCCTAGAGCAAGGTCTGGGAGGAACAGGAGCATGGCAGGGCCTGGATCCCTCATCAGCATGCAAACCGTGAGGCGTAGCTCTAGTAGGCTAGAGCAGTGTTCCTGTTGCGTGCAGCTTGAGGTGGTGTCGGAGGTAAGTGAGACGGCTTGTGGGGCTTTCCCGTAAGCCACACATTGTAACTAGTGCATGGGGGTAACATGCACGAAGCGGCAGTTGCTACCTTTAACATAAGATTATGGGAACTGCTATCCTTAATTGCCTTGTTGTTTTTGACTTTGCTGCAACATTGCTCTCTGCTTCAGTGGCGGGAGGAAAAAGGGGACTTGGATTCAGACAACAACCAGTGCTGGGCCGTGACTTTTACAGTCCGGGGTACTGATACGCAGACATGAGGCAAAAACATTGAACAGTTTCTGCTGCCAGCCCAAAAGCAAAGCACGTTCAAGCAGCATTGTCTGAATTATTAAGAAGGCTGCTTACCCTGGAAAAATGTTGCTAGTAGTAATTTTGTTATAGGTTTGACAGTTGCTTAGTATTGATTGTAAATATTACTAACCTTGGGGGCATAACCAACATGGAGAGGCAGTTACTATGCTTGACAGAAACATGGGGGTAACCTGCACAGAGCGGCAGTTTTTACCATAAGAATATTTATGGATGGACCATTTTGGTTTTTTTCTGCCATCATTTATTATGTTACTAAGAATTGGTTTTTCTCTAATAAAGAATCAAATAAGTTAACTGGGCACAAAAATAACTTCTTATAAAGCTTTTAAAAAATTAAATGCAAAATTATGCAAATTTTGACATAGTTGCTGTGGAATCTTGAAAATGTGTCACAAGAAACCAGTGGCATGTGACTGCTCCATAACAGGAAGTTTTCCAGATACACAGAAGCAGTCAACTCTGAAGCATTTCTTTTGCTTCACAATAACAGTTCACCAAAAGGAAACCTTAGATATTTTAGTCTAGACAATAAAAACATTCTTTATTAATAATAAAAAGAAGTGCAAAAGACTTTGGCATGTTTGTCAATATACTAACAGAAATGGTCAAGGGGTGTTTTTCTGTTTAAGCAGTATAAATATGTGGCTATAAATCACAGTGAATCGGAGCTGCAAAGGAATGGTGAAATTGGAGTTTCCATTTGTCTTATAACATAGTAAATCATAGCAGATAAAGATTAAGTGCTCCACTTAATCTGTCCAGCAAATTTACAGTAATAATTACCCCATACCTTATGTTAAGGGTAGTAATTGCTGTTCCGTACATGTTACCCCATACAGAAACATTAAACCCAAAGTTAACATAGGTTACCCCGTTTCTTCATGTCCATTCTCTAGCCTCTAAGGATCCACAGTGATTATTCCATGCCCTCTTGAATTCCATTACTCATCTCTTCACCTCTTCCGGGAGGGCATTCCAGGCATCAACTACCCTCTCCGTGAAGAAATATTTCCTGATGTTTGGTTCTGAGTCATCCCATCCTGAAGCTTCATATTGTAACCCCTGAATCACATTGCAGTGCTTGCCTTAGTTATAAATCCAGAAGTATGTTAGATATTCTGTAATGGGGAAATTTTAAATCCTCTTGTCTTGGATGCAGTTGACATCATAAATTTGTTATTACTTTTTATTTTATTCAGCATTTTATATAGTATTCTAAACGAAGATGCTTTACAGCAAATTATAAACAGGTACAAGTCTCTTCCCCAGAGAGCTTACAATCTGGGTATCTAATGCTTAGGGCTTAGATACTTTTTGAGGGTCATGAGGCATGCCAGTCGAAACCGTGATCTCTTGGTATTTCCTATTCATTGCTCTCTGCCCTAGGCTACTCGCTGTCCATTTTTTTTTTTCATTTAAAACTTGCTGAAATGTTTTCAAGCAACCTTTTTCAAGAAAAAAAGACATGATGAATAGGTCTCCGTTATATGAGTGCTTTTTGCAGACAGACAATTTTAATGTAAAGAACGAGTAGAAGAATAAAAGTAATTGCTGCTGATCCAAGATTCCATTGGCATACTTGACCTCCAATAAGGGATTTTTTTTTTTGTTTGCAAAGTCCAGTAATGCTTTTGATTGCTTTGTCAACTCTGTTGTGTTCAAGGAAATAAAATATAGTTTATTGTTGTATATATTTTCAGGTGAGTCTCTTGAAATTCTGTTCAACATGTTTTGCAGTTCTGAGGTGTATATTTGCTCTGCATTTGGAAACATTTATTGAGAGAATTGTAACTTGTCTTAGTAATCAGTCAAAAAAAAAAGAGCAACAAAACACCAAAGCAACGAAAGTAAACATTAAAAAAGGCAGGTAAGTGACTGATGAAGGTTAACTTTTGATACTTACATATTTTATAATTATTGCTATTGTAATAACTTTTTATTTTACTATGAACCACCATGATTGTCTACAGAAAGATGGTATACAAATATAAATAAAAAAAAAAGTTGTAAAAATTTTTTACCTTTTTGGACCAATATGGTTGCAAGATTAACTTTTGTGTGTGTGTGTTTTGCTAAAGGTTGTTTAGTTTTTAGTTTATTGCAATTCTTAATTTACTGCAATTTCACTTTACAGTCAGAGTGGTTTACAAATTTTTTTAGATCTTGTATTAACAAATTCAAGGTCTAAAAAAATGATTCATATAATACATATATCAAAATAAAAATATAACTCCATAAATAAAAACACACTAAAAATGCTATGAGGATGTCATGAAAATGTTATTATTTGTGATAATTGTGTGTGGATCCTTGGGCCGGTGGCAGATGACCATGCCCTCGGGGGAAGATCCCGAGAGGGCCCACCGGTCAGGCTCAGACACACACACTCGATCTTTTATTGAACTGTATAGTGAACCACCAGAGGTGGCAGTAGTGAACTGGAAGAGCCCGGCTGGGCTGTAGTCCCTCAGGCACTATAACAGTGATCCCAGGATGGCTGAGCTGTAGAGAAACTGAAGATAGTGATTAGGCAGAGTATGTAGAGTTCAGGAGCAGAACCTTGATGGTAACACTCACACAATAGTCTCTTGAAGCAGCCCAGAGGCTGGAATGAAGTAGGCCCTCGAGCGAGTACCTGGTTCCAGGGAAAGCTCTGAGAGAGAGATGGTAACTCACTGGTGTTGTAGGCAGCAGTGATTTCCTGGCAGAAGTAGTATTCGGTAGCAGGTCCGGGAACGTGGGCCTTCGAGGAGCGAGTACCAGTTCCAGACTGCGACCTGAAAAGCAAGAGAGAGAGAGCGAGGCCCCCGAGGAGCGGATACCCCTGGTAAAGTCCGAGGAGGCAGAGTAGCAAGGTATGCAGAGAGCGAATCCCATCCGCAGCGATACCTGGAGGAATCCCCTTGCTAACTCGAATAGTTAGCAAAAACGAAGACTTTAAATATCCAGGCTTGATGACGTCATCTCAGGGGACCCCCCCCTGAGGTTCGCGCCACTGCTGGTACTTTAGTCGGGGCCGCGCGTGCGCCCTTAGGCTTCAGGAGAACATGGCGGAAAGGCAGCGACTAGCCTGTCCAGGGACGCTGGAGGAGAATAGCAAGATGACGCCGCGGCAGCCAAACTTCCATCAACCAAAGAGGGAGTCGCAAAAGAGGTAAGTTGAGCGGAGTGGAGACATCGGGGCAGCGACTGTCGCAACAGAAAAGCTTGGTAAAATAACCAAGCCTTTAATGATGACAGGAATGTTTGGTAGTTCTTCTCCAAGAACAGATCTAAAAGTAATGCATTCCCAGAAACAGGCGCATAATAGCTAAGTTATCCTTGTTGTTTCAAGCCTAGTAATATTAGGCGCTGGAACAACAAGCAAGTTTTGTTGTGACACAAAATCATACAGGCCTATATGGAATGAAAAGATTTTTTCAAGTATTGTGGATGCTCATTATGAATAACTCTTAACACCAAAGTTAAAATCTTAAACATAATTCTAAAAAGATGGGCAACCAATGAAACTCCATTAATAATGGAGTCACGTGGTCCCATTTCTTAGCCCCAAATACAGTTTTGCAGTCATGTTTTGTACCTGCAGTTGTCTAATTATCTTACAGTGTATTGCAGTAATCTATTTGGCTTAAAATTAAAGGGTAAGTTAACATCTTAATTAAAAAACTTAAGTGATAAAACACAAATGTACAGAATAAAACTTGTTCCTTCATTTTCAGTTTATTATCGAAATTAACTCCAAAAGAATAAACCATTTCTTTTGGAAAAATTTTAGTCCCTCCCAATAATTGGGTCCTGTAAAAATGTTATTGGACCTACTAACCCAAAGGGGCATCTAACTTAGATGGACTGAGTTTTAATCGGTGTTTGGTCAGCAACTAAGCAGTTATTTAATGCTGTCAACCCCATAGTTTGATCTACTCCTACAAGGTCACCAGTTGGACATTATCTGCAAATGTATAACAGCTGATGCCAAAACTCTGAATCGGGATCATCATTGGAGCAAGATAAAAAATTAAAAATAACTGGAGCGAGAGTCCAGAGCTCAGTGGGGCACTATAATATAGAGTTCTTGGGATGGAAAAACTTGATTCCCATTTTACTCTATAAATGTGTTCTGCCAGAAAGGAATCTAACCATTTCAGCACTAGTCCACTTATGCCTAGCCCATAAAGGCAGGCAAGCAACAATGTTTTACAGTATCAAAAGCCACATGCATATCAAGAAGTACAATTAAGGCATTTTTTTCCTACCATCTTCTTTCAATTGGATCTCATTTATTGTGGATAGAATTGATGTCTCTGTACTATATCCTTTCCTAAAACCTGACTGTCGAGGATGAAGGATATTTGCTTTATCCAGAAAATTTACTAACATCAACAAAATTATTTATTTAACCACCTTAGAAATAAAAGGCAGATTGGACACTGGTCTGTAGTGACTGGGATCTTCTGAGTCTAACTTTTTCCCCCTTCAATAAAGGTCTAATAACTTCCTTGTTCCTAGCTGTTCTTGACAGTTTCTAATAGATAAGGGATCATACCCAGTTCAGCTTTTCTAATAAATTTAGAAGGAATCTTGTGTAAGAGAGATGATGATGGATTCATCTCCTTCAGACTCTTTTTTAAAGTTATTTTAGTGATTATCAAATACTGAAAATCTACTACTATTGTAAATAGTTCTCCCACTGAATCTTGGCATTCAATATTGTTGATGTCAAAAACTATAAAGGGAGAAATTGAAACAAATTCCTTCTAAATATCAGCTATCTTTTACTGCAGATGGCCAGCAAGTTTATCTGCTGTCTGCAGTCCTACAGATTTGGTTATTTTTAGTCCCGTTTTCCTTAAACTCCATAACAATTTTAAAAAGTTGACTCTCTGCCTTTTGAGCTTTATAGTCAGATGATTCATTTTAGCCTTCTTAATTTCTATCAAATGAAAATTGTTTGCCTTGGATCTTTTAAAATATGAGATTTCTTGATCTCCTCCATTTTCACTCAAGCTGATGATTTTGTCTAATTATCTTTAAGCCACTTTAAAACCAGGAGGATTTTTAGATTTACATAGGAGCCACATTTGGCTAGGCACTACCTTGTTGAAAGCTATTTTAGTAGTTGAATTCCATGATCTCACTTGATCTTCCAAGGGCAGATCAACAAAATCATCAGGAAATTTAACTAACTCCAATGCTAGATGTTCTAATTGTACAATTTAAAAAATTCTAAAAATAGAGACCTAATTTTTCAAAGGTGTAATCAAAGCCATTTGCATCATAAAAGTAACTAGATAATGGTCTGATTATATCATACAATTTTGAAATGAATTATTTTTCAATACACAATTTCCCAGTGAAAAAAACAAATCAAGAGTGCTTCCTGCTTGCATTCGGGCCAGTAATATGTTGAAAGAACCTCGAATCATTCATATAAATTAGAAACTCTCTATCTAAACTTCTAATAGTATTGTCCAGATGAATATTCAGTTCTCCTAAACAAATTTGAGTGATTGACTGCTACCACAGAAAAAAATGAATATAAATTACCCTACTATCAGCAACAAAAACGTAATTTTTTTTTGTTAAATTCCAATCTCTATAGCAAGCACATCTGAAGTTACAGAATTGGAAGTGGAGGTTTCTTTTAATTTATGGCAACTCTGAAATAGTATAGCAATGCCACCTTCTAATTTCTTTGGATAACATTTAAAACAGTAGGAATATCCTGGAGGACATGCTTGCTGTAAACAGATTTCTCCTCCTTTACTGTGTTCAGTAGGCATATGTAGACAAAAATTTCATTTTGGTTCATTTATTTGTTTCAGAGGTCACTTTCATTAATTTCAATTGAAGACAAAAATTAATTTAGTAGTTTCCTTTGTCTCCCTAAAGAAACTTCTAGGGAGACAACATCATAAGAAAGAAGAGAACTCCAAATGCTAAGACTGTGGCAAAATGCACCAAAAATGGCATGAATAGCCTAAGGCACCATAAATGAGCAAAAGGGTGCCAGCAGTGGTAGGAGTTCTCCAGTGCACCATCGGAGAAGCAAAGCAAAATCAAGACTGTCAAGAATACCCCAAATCTTCAAAAGAGGGCACTGATAACAGTGGCATGAACCCTCAAAGGTAACATGAGGAGGACAGTGTCGCACAAAGAGTAGTATGAACATCCTGAGGCACAATGAAGTGGGTACAAAGCAGCGAAGGTGGCAGAAAAAAACCTTCAGATGCTGATAGAAGGCCAAAGCAGCTCAAACAGTAGCATGAAGACACCACGAGAGGTGCAAAGTATCCACCCCAAGGTGTAGAGTCTGGAGTGTGGTAGCAAGATCGCCCCGCCCCCCCACCCAGGGCCGGCGGAAGCACTACGCGAACTAGGCGGTCGCCTAGGGCGCCAGCTTCCCGGGGGCGGCACTGCCCCGGTAAAATTAAGAGAGCCGCGCTCAGCCGCTACCCCGGTAAATGAAAAGAGCTGCATTAAGCCGCCGCCCCCCCGATAAAAATAAAAGAGCCGCTGCCGGCAGCCCGCCCCAAAAGACCCATCTGACCTCCCCCAGCGGTTCGCGTGCTCCCGGTCTCTCTCGCTGCTCTTTCTTCACTGCTGCCGTTGCCGCCGGGCTATCAGCACGTTCAAGCCCAGCGGGAACGGCAGCGGTGCAAAAAAAAAAAGCTGTGGCATCCGCGGCTGCCCTTTTCTTCCTCCCGCCCCCCCCTGACCCGGAACAGGAAGTGATGCGCGGGAAGGAGAAAGAGCGGTGCCGCATGAAAAAAATAGCGGCGACAGCAGTATCGGCCCCCGAGCAATTGAAGCAGCCGGTAATCAGGAAAGGAGTCAGCAGCATGAGCCTCCCGCGGCCGATGGGATTCTTCCTTTTTGGCCTGCGGGGGCTGGAGGAGGAGGCTGTTGCAGCTACCATTTGTGCTGGGGGGGGGAGGAAGTGAGTGAGAGAAAGAGAGAGAAGCAGCCAGCCTGCCTGTGTGTGATTGAGAGAATGTGTGTGTGATTGAGAGCCTGTGTGTAAGTGAGAGAATGTATTTGATCGAGAGCATGTGTGTGTGAGAGAAACTGGTCAGAGAGCTGATGTATGTGTATATGTGAGAGACAATGAAAGTGACTGCTCAAGGAGATGACTGATGTATGAGAGTGTGAGACAGTCAGGGATGTGACTGATTGTGTGTGTGTGTGTGTGTGTGTGTGTGTGTGAAAGAGAGAAAAAGCATGGAAGTGAGAACTCTGGGTATGTGAGAAAGCATGGGAGTAAGAAGCCTGGTGTTGTGGGGGTGTGTTTGAAAGAAAGCATTGGAGTGAGAAGCCTGATTATGTGTGAGAGAGCATGGGAGTGGGAAGCCTGTGTGTGTGTGCATGTATGAGAGAGACTGGTTGGTAAGGTGACGGTGTGACTGGTGTGTATGTGAATGTGAGAGAGAGAGAATGTGATTCAGGGAATGAGAAGCCTGTGCACCTGGAGAGCGAGCATGGAAATGAGAGAGAGACTGGTGTATGTGTGTGTGTGTAACAGAGAGAAAGTGATTATGGGAATGAGAAGTCTGTGCATGTGAAGAGAGTGAGCATGGGAGTGAGAACCTGGGTGTGTGTGAGACACAGCATGGGAGGGAGAAGCCTGTATATGTAAGACAGAACAGGTGACTGGTGTGTGTTTGTGTGTATGTGAGAGAGAGAAAGAAAGTGATTATGGGAATGAGAAGCCTGTGCATGTGAAGTGAGCATGGGAGTGAGAAAGCTGGGAGTGTGTGAGATACAGCATGGGAGTGAGAAGCCTGTATATCTGAAAGAGAACATGGGAGTGGGAAGCCTGTGTGTGTGTATGCATGAGAGAGATCAGGTGACTGGTGTGTGTGTTTGTGTATGTGTGTGAGAGAAAGAAAGTGATTATGGGAATGAGAAGCCTGTGCATGTGGAGAGAACAAGCATGAGAGTGAGAGACTGGTGAGTGTGTGTGAGAAAGAGAAAGTGATTATGAGAGTGAGAAGCCCATATATGTAAGTGGAACACGGGAGTGGGAAGCCTGTGTGTGTATGGCATGAGAGAAACTGTTCAGGAAGGTGACTGGTGTGTTTGTCAAAGACTGTTTGGGAGATGATTGGTGTGTGAGAGACAGAAACTGGTCATGGGGGCATGACTGATATGGTGTGTGTGTGAGAGACATGGGCCTTAAGGAAGAGGTCCATAAGTATAGAGCTTAGCCACTACTGCTGCTTCTGGTGTGTACTACAGCCTGCATGGAAGAGGAGTAAGAGAGCTGCTGGAGGGGGTAAGTAAAGATGGCTTTTTAAGTTTATTTTTCTTGATTGACTGCCATTTTAATTATTTAATATTATGTGATGTCTGCTTTTTTTGTTTGAGCAACAAGTATAGCTTTGGTTTATGTTTATTTTATTTATTTTTATTTATTTATTTATAAAAGTTTCTATACCGTCGATAAGACAAATCATCTCAATGGTTTACATGGCATAAAAATGTCAAATAAGTGTTCTGTTATAAATATAGACTTCGTTATTTTCATTAATGCACAATGTAAGTTAATTGTGTGTGGAGGGGGCGGGGGGGGCGGCATAGCTGACGTTTCGCCTAGGGCGCCTAATACCCTTGCACCGGCCCTGCCCCCACCCCCCTCAAAGTGTAAAGTCTGGGGTATGCCAGCCAGGCTGAATGGCAGCAAGACCTCTAAGGTGGTTCATCAGGAGAATGGCAGCAAGATGTGACAACAAGATTATCATGGAGCAAAGTCTAATTATGGGAGCAATACTGAATGGAAGAAAGACCTTGAAGGTGTAGAACAAGGGGTATAGCAACAAGGCGGAGTGGCATGGAAGATGTCCGTCTTCCTGTTCAAGCTACTTGTCAGATTTAGTACCAGAAAATGATCGATCATTAATATCATTTCTGTGACATAAGCTTTTATTATATTCCCTACATCAATTTGATCTTGCTGCTGGGTGGAATTTTGGATTTTTTGTGACCTTTTGTTTTCTTATTGAAACTTTTGTCACAATCAGAACATGATAGTAGTCTCTCACCAGTGTGGCTTTCCTGGTAATTTATGAGGTTTGCTTTATTACATTTTTTCCCATATTCTGTAGCTTAATGGTGTCTCTTCCCTTTGTTTATTTTCTGGTGCGGCATTGGCTTTCTCTTTCTACTGAAATGTTTCCCACATTAAGAACATACAGAATGTCTCTCCTGTGCATGTTTGTATTGTGCCTGCATTTCTTCCTTCTGATTGAGGATTTTTCTGTAGTCTGCATATGTATATTGTCTGTCTTCAGATTTCTTGAGCTGGTGCACTGCAAAGGCCACAGAATGGTTTGAAATGAGGCAGCTTCAGACCACCCCTCAGGAGATTCAAAAGGGGTTGCTGGGAAAGACCCAATGTTTAGGCAGCTAGATGGCGGAGGGCTGCCGGGTGATACAAGACCTCCAAGATGGTACATCTGGAGCATGACAGGTCGGCAGCATGACAGCAAGACTCCCAAGACTAGGCAGCGTGATAGGTAGACCCTTAAGGTGGCAGAGAGTCAGTTATAGTTACAGTAAGACCTTCCCTGTACCTGTTTGCTCAGCAGAGTCATAGTCTTGAATGTACCACAGACTTAAATGGGAAACATAAACCAATGAAATGAAAATTTTTGTTTTAGTAGTGGGCGTTTCCCATTCATTTCAAGGGTCCACAAATGAAACAAAAATATACTTATTTGATGCGTTTTACCCATTTATTTCCCTAGTTTTCAACAATGAGATCATAAATTAAAAACATTTTGTATTTAATGGACCATATGTTCAAAAGCCCTAACTTAAAATCCTTAATATATTTAAAGTCTGCTTCAGGTTTCAAGAATAGGGAATGACATTCTCTTGTTTCTTATAAGATCTGTAGCAGCCCCATATTACAGGAATAGAAAAATTAATCATGTTCAGATTTCACAAACCACCATTAAATAAAATATGCTAAAAGTACTAATAAAATTCATTAAAAATGTGTATCCCAGAAAACAATCATTTATATCCTAAGGTAAGGGTATAATCCCTTGAGTAATTTGTAACAATTGACCCTACCAGTAGCCACAATAGTCTACCTTTATGTACATATTCCAGGGCACTGTGAAGGGGTAAGCTAAGGGGGCTCGCCCCCTTACACTGTGCCTCTCCTGGCTGGGCTGGTTTTTAAGCCCCAGTTGTCACCCGGGCCAATTGATCAGAAGAGCATTGTTTAGCCCTGTGGAGCAAGAGCCAGGAAGTGTAAAAATAAAGTTCCCAGAGTTAAATTCTTTCAGTCACAGGCAATGTAGACCGTTAAGTAGGTGTCCCTCTGTTTAGCTCAGTGAATGAATTCTGTGATAACTTCTAGATGGCTTTTAAGTTCCCAGACCCCTTGTTACAGATGGGTGGGGCTTAGCTCTTTGGAGCAGGAGTCAGGAAGTGTAAAACATTGTTTCAATGAAGGCTTTTTGATATTAATCTTTTTCCCCAAGGCAGGCAAGTGCTGAAGCATTGGCTTGATGTTGAGATGGTTTGTTGAAGCTTGACATTATCTTTATGCTTCAGAGAAATGCTTTTATTGTTGCTGTGGCTAAGAACAGGAAAGTATTTATCTTTTTCATTGTTTTAAACATGTTTTTTGCACATCACTTGTTTAATATTCTGGACACACCTTTTTCATACTTTTTAGGAATTGGGAAATTTAATATTGCAAAAAAAAATGATTTTTGAGAGGTAAATGATTATAAAAGCAAGTGGCTCCTTCCTTAGGGGCGTTTTTCTGATGTCCTTTAGCCTTCGTTGGTTTAGTGAGTGTACGTGCGTTTTTTATATCTGCATGACTTGGTAAACCAATAAATAAGTTGGCTTTATTTGAAGATGGAAAATTGTTTTGTTTTTTTTATTGAGAGAACAAAAGACATAATTGCTGAAGTATGATTTTTGAACCAGTTGAGAAATGGTTAGTTGGTAGATAACTGTAACTGTTATATCAAAGCATCACATGACAATGAAAATATAGAATACAGAGACTGATATCTGAGTGTGATTTTCAAGAAGAAGATAAAATGAATTTCTGTTGTGCATAGGGGTTTAGTAGTATGGTGCTACTGGCATTTTTGTTCATCATGGTCACCATTGCATTTATACTGGAACTGGTTATGAATCCAAATTAAATTCAAGGAATAACATGGCGTGCTGACTTGAAAGACTATTTCTCTGTCATTAGTGCTGTTAAAACAGTAGTTAGACTCCTGGTTGTTCTGTTCTTCTTTGACTACTGGCCAGAAAATATAAGAATGGAAGTTTAGATGATTTTTTCACTGTACTCAGGAGGTTCACCTTGACATATAAAGACTTCTCGGTTAATTATGGATGCAGCCGCACAACCTAGTCTGACTGCTGAAACAGGTGGTCATGAGCCTGGGGCATCTGGTGGAGAATTGGTGGACACTTGGTGACATGCAGACCTGAAATCATGTTGCCTTTGCTTACATACTGAAGATACTCTAAGGAGATGATTGTTTTCAAGGAACTTGAAAAGTAGTGGGAGGTGTGGAAGATTAATTAAGTCGCAAGTGTTTAAATGGCAAGATAAACATCTATGTAGTGTGTGAGATTGCTGGGAATGTTTGTTCAATTAAGCTCAACTTCTGCATACATTTACTGCATTGTTTGCAAACTATGGGGAAGAAGCTATTTTGGTAATTTTTTTTCCAAGTAAATATGTGAACAGTGGTAAAGAATTCTTTTTGTTGACCATTTACTTTATGCTCTTCTGAAATATTATGTAATTTCAAGTTAGCAGAAAACATCGGCCTAATTGTGTGCATAAATGGTTTCCTCCTTCAAGCTCAGACCCAAGAAGTGGCTCTCTAGTATGTGAAAAATTTCTTTTGCATTTAATTTTATGTACAACTCCTCCCCCGGGACAATTTTCAAAAGCCAATTTATATGAATAAAATTGGAGTTTATGGACCCAATACGTGTTTTGAAATGTGACTTAGGCACAGTGTCTCTTATCTTTATTTGAATTTATTAATTGTCCATATCCTGAGTGTACATAAGCACAATTGTAGTATTTCAGTATAATACACACTAGAATCTAAGTTCATGATCACAAACAGTTAAAACACACAAGGATCTTCTGCGGACTTATTAAATGCAGTGCAGCAATTCCAACACTTACCTTTTCAGATTTAATGACTTTATACAGCGTAATCAAAAAATAGGAGTGGAAAGAACACACATTGGTCAAAATAGCCCCAAAACGTAGTGTGTGTGTACACTATGACGAAGCTGTGCTGACGGTGCTTGGCCGAAAAGGGGGGCTGCCCACGCTGTGCTTCCCCTTTTCTCCAGGCACTGCCCCCATCCCGCCCCCCCGGTCCCTCCCCTAGGCCTGCCCACCTTGCCTTCCACCCCCCATTGTGCCCTGCTCCCCTAACAGATTTGCGGGCTCTTTATGTGGATATTTTGACGTGTTGGGTTCCTGCCACTCCTGTTTTTTACTGTTGCCTTTTGGTAGAGTTTCATGGGTATCACAGTTCCAGATCACACTTTTTTAGTGTTATGTCGTCCTAAAATAAATATTGTACTACTGTGATCTGTTGTTAATAAATGTAACTGTCTCTGGTTTTGTACTTGTTTCGGTTAAATTTCAAACTTCTACGTTACCTGATTCATGAAGCAATGGTGGTCTTGTCTTTCCTCATAATATTTTAAACATGGACAAACTAAATGTAAATCATGTGGTCATTTGCACAAGTTGAGATGTGTCTAATCATATTTTCATTGATCCCCCACTGGGTTGACAGATTCTTTCAGTTGGATTGTAATGGCACAGATGGAACATTCATGTATTTTCTGTGGCATCGCACAGGTTCCTGGCTCAAAGTCTGATCTGTAATTGAAGCTGATAAGCAGGGGAAATATATTCACTCATGTTCTTAGATCAAGTGTATGGCTGTGTGTGTGTGTGTGTGTGTGTGTGTGTGTGTGTAAGTACTTGTGACAGGCTCTCAACAATGCATGCACACAGGCTATCATGCATACACAAGCACAAAGGTGCGCTCTCGGACATGCGCACAGGCACATAGGCTCTCTCTCACACACACACACCCCCACTCTCAGGGCTCCCCTTCTCTTCAGGCCATGGTGAGATGTGCTCTGTTAAAGCCTTGCCACCTTCTGGTTGCAGTGGTATGGGCTCTGCCAGCCTCTCTTCCTCCTTTAGGCTGCAGTCCTGCTGGCTTTCCAGTTTGCTAAGGGGAAAAAGTTGTTTGCTGCAACGCAAAACGTTGTGCGTGCACACGCGCAGCTTAGAGAAAACACTAGTGAAGTTTATGACAAAGTATGAAAACATCATCATAAAATAAAACATAAAAAAAAAAATACATATGAAAAGTCAAGGGAGAGGCCCTTCTATGTGTTTGATATAAATATTTCATTCCTCTGCACTCAGGCAGGCCAATCTCCACAAGTGGGTTATGCACCTAGTACCAGCAGATGGAGAATGAGTAAAAGCTGGTGTCATGGACATATAGCCCTGCCCTGACATTAGCCTGCCAGTATTCTCTGTTTGCAGCACATGTGGACATGCATTTCTCTACTGTGGACTGCTTGCAGTTGAAAAAAAAAACCCACCAAAAAATAAAGTGAAGAATTTCAGGAAAAAACATGAAGTTGGATAGCAGCGCTTGCCTCCTGATGTGATACCAGTGGGTCCCTCCATAGATTGAGTGCCTTAAGTCTGATATTCTTTTCAGGTGTGGACATAAAAAAAAAAAAAAAGGCAGTTGACTGAGAGAGGCTCAACGGTGAAAGCTTTTGCCTTTTCCCCCCCCCCCCCATAGCCAGAGACCTGTTCCTGTCTTCAGCCAAGGAGGGCCGAGCTTAAGTTTAAAAAAAAAAAAAGTCACAGAGAGACTAGGGAGGTTTTTGTTTCCCTGTTTTGTCCTTGTCAGGTCTTCCTACCTTGACGTTGGTGGTTGGCGCTTTTCCCACTCACATCTCGAGCAGGCTCAGTGGTTGAGTAGCCTTTGGCTAAGTCCCACTCCCAGGCTTGGATCTTTTGGCTGCATGGTAGGCTGCAGCAGTGTTTTTCACGCATTTTCGTGGGTGCCTTCTTGGCGACATTATGACAGCGCATGTGTGCGCCTATTTGTGCGCTTATGACTGCAGTCTGTGTGGATGCTTTTGTGGCCCGCTGGTGTGCGTGTATTGAAGCATGTTTTGACTGCATAGCTGAGCTTGTTTTGTGCGAGTAGCTGAGCGCGTACTTGTGTGTGTATTTTAATTTGGGTACGCAATGAGCCAGTACAGTACTACTGTCTCGACAGGGATAGCTGTCAGGACAGTGACTTTGATAAGTCTGTTCTGCGCAACCTGTTCCAGACCTGAACCCAGCTCTCTCTACTCGTGCTCCTTGTGGTACCAGACCGCCCCTGTTCCCCACAGTGCAGCAGTTGGGTTGTGCCTGTTGGCACCTTGTTCAGCCATTATTGGTGTCTCTCTGGCTGACTAGGGTAGTCTGGAGATCTGTTCTCACCGATATGTGAGTACTACCATCCTGCTTGTCCTAGGAGAAAGCTCAGTTGCTTACCTGTAACAGGTGTTCTCCTAGGACAGCAGGATTTTAGTCCGCAGGAATCCCGCCCGCCTCCCCATGATATTGGGTTCACCTTTGGTTTATGTTGTTTTTCTCGCTCAAAGTTTCTATTGCTGGGCTCCATCTGATGATGTCACCCACATGTGAGGACTAACATCCTGCTGTCCTAGGAGAACACCTGTTACAGGTAAGCAACTGCACTTTATCATATTATTTCATTGACCGCTTCACTGAGCAGCTTTACTACTACTTAACATTTTTATAGCACTACTCAACATAATGCAGTGCTTTTGAAACACAGAAGAATCATTCCCTGCCCACTTGAATTTAGAATCTAGTTAAGACAAACCTACAGATCAACAGACAGTTTTTAAAATTAACGAGGCTGAAGGTGACCCAACAGGCTTAAGATTTAAAAGCAACCTCAAAAAGGAGGGTTTTTAGATGGGATTTAAACAAGGTGAGATGCTCCAGCTCAGGAAGTCTGTGCAAGCACATGGTGCAGTCAGATGGAAAGCATGTAGTTGGGAATTGGCAGTATATGGAAAAGGGCACAGATAAGATGAGAAGAGTGCACAAGGGGGCTGATACAAAAAAAAAAAAAAAAGCATGGAAAGCGGGCGCTGAAAAGTTGGCACCCGCAAGGGAGGTGCCATGCTATTTTATAATTAGGGGGTCGTGTCTGTTTTCATAACGCAGCCGGCCGGTTATGAAAACAGAAGCCAAGCATATCGGCATCGGTGGTCTTTAATGCAGCTGGCTGAGTGTGTTTTTTTTTTGTTTTTGTTTTTTAACTTTTTCTGCTTTTCTGTACTTCTTTTCAATGCACTCAGCTATTAATGCCTGCTCTAGGCAGGCATTAATAGCTGAGCGATAAATGTGTGTCTGAGAGACACATTTATTTTTTTTGCATTTGAAGTAAATGAGTAATAGTCTCATTCACATGCATTTGCATGTGATGAGCACTATCCCTTTCACTCTGCGTGGGGCACTCGTTAAATAGGCGCTAATCCCCAGTTGCATTAGGGGGTGGATTAGCGCCTATTTAACCCGCGTCCGATTGCGGGTTATACAGTGCGCTTGGCCGCAAGGAGGGGTGTAGCTTTAGAAGTGGGCTAATGGAAACAGCTAAATTGTGTTTGTAGCATGAAATTATGTATTTTATTAAAATTGTATTTATTACTTTGTTTTGAATTGATGTGTGAAAACTTTACTTATGAGGCCTAACCTTCCTAGGAGGAGGGAGGGGTCAGTGGTACAAACTGTGCCTAGAGTAGTAAAAACCTAAATTTGCCACTGCTCACCTGCTCCATAAAGACCACATTGAGATAAAAGGGTTGGGGTTGCCAGTTGTTGTGTATCTAGTGGTTACAGACATTACAAATGAAAAGCAGACAGGTTTCAGGCACTTACTTGCTGCCTATCCTTACTGGCTTCTCTCCAATGTTTTGGTAGGGAGAGGTGCACGCAAGGCTGTAAGGTTCACCTAGGGCACCTAATAGCTTTGCACTGGCTCTGATTGGACAGAAAATGAAAATAGACAAATGTATGGCTTGGCCAGTCATAAACAGCATAACAGATATGTCAGTCAGGACTTAAGATCCATAAATCATGATCCTTGGAAAAGGACGAGGGGGGTGAACCCCTCTATAAATGCCCTGTTCATTATATACTTCCTCAGAGCATTTACTACTTGCCATTGTTTGAGAAAGGGATTAACTAGTTTAGAATCCATAGTCTGATTCAGTGAGGCAGTTATCTTATTTAATAAATGGGGTTGGTTCCATTATTTCGCAATGACAATTTTAATTTGTGCTTTCATTTTCTTCACCTTTTTAAAATACAAAATATATACCAGAAGGGCAAAGATTAATGAGAAATCAGTATTAAATTGCTTTGTTACTTGGGTTAAAGCTATGCATCCAATTGGGAGAAGCAGTTTATGATGTGTATTTAATATGTAAATTATATTTCAGCTCTGCACACAATTACATGGTCATAAAACAGTTTATTATGTATGTAGTAATTGACTAAGTGAACAAATCAATTAAAAATTATAATTAGTTTTATATAGTGTGTTTTTTATCCCTTCTTTTCAATTTTTTGAACCTCAGAAATATGCATTAATTTACCTGTGGGGGAAGGTGATCTGTTATTACTCAATAACAGTTGGGTAAATTGGAGCAGAAGGGGTTTCTGTGACTTGCCTATGGACACATAGCCAGTAATGGTCTTAAACTTACAGTACATCACAGGATAACAATTGAATGCTGTATCCATTAATTCTCACTTTCTCCTTTAAATGCGACTTACAGCTGTCATTCTGTGTAATATAGACATGTAAGAATCACAAAATACAACTGTTAAAACGATGAATGTTACATGGTAGCCTAAAGCTTTTTCTAAAAAAAAAAATAAAGCAGGTTGCAAAAAAATAAAATTAGTTAATAGAAAACCTGCAGAGTATTTGGGTGGATAGGATTAGCTTTAAAAGACTAATGAATGTTTTACAGTGCAGGTTTTGGGGATTGCTAAGGTCCCTTCCTTATTTTAAATTTTCTGGATAAAGAATTTAGCTTTGTTCTTTGATTTTTTTTTTTTTTACATATGACTGATTTGCTAAATGAAATAGCTTATTACTAATGATACAATTATATCAATGTGTATTATGTAAGCTGAGCAAACATTTTGTTAAACATTTTTGATCACATTTAGCTGACCAATCCTTTTAATAAACTGTAAAGCACAAATGTTATATCTAGGAATTATGCAGTGGAAAGAATATAAAATTTACAGTATTTTATTTTCCTTGTTCTTTGACTAGTGTTAACATTAACAAGGTAGGGAATATTCTTCTCATTGATAGCCTTGATTTACATTTGTTTTGTAATAGACCGATTTCTGGTTTCCAGTTTATAATTACCAAAGATTCTGCTTTTCAATTTCAGCAATTGTTTTATGCTAGCAATTTATATTGTTTTAATTAGCTGAAAATAATTCTGTCTATGGTGGACTATGGCTTTAAGAGACAAGTGTTACCTGATGATGCCTATTGGTTAACAAACTACACATTTTATTTCAAAATTTTTTAAAATTTGAGATGTGGTTTTTTAAAAAAAAAATTTTTCCTTTCTGCCTTCTGTTCACTGCGTATTACTTGTGTTATCTGAGAACAGCTTTGGACAGTCAAAGACGACCGGATTACTTTTCATGAGAGATTTTACTTCGTGCATAATTCATTGCCAGAAGATGTGGTAAAAGCTGTTAGTGTAGCTGTGCTTGAAAAAGATTTGGACAACTTCCTAGAAGAAAAGTCTATAAACCATTATTAAAGCGGGCTTGGGGAAATCCGTTGCTTATCCCTGGGATAAGCAGCAAGGAATCTATCTATCCTTTGGGATCCTGCTAGGTACATGTGACTTAGATTGGGCTTGATAAACCTGGATACTGGGCCTTGATGAAACAGGATACTGGTCTTAATGGACCTTTGGTTTGACCCAATATGGTAAATCTTAAGTTCTTATGTAGTGTTCTGTATACAAAGATTGTGCATTTTTGGTCTTAATTTCTGCTAAGATGTATTATTATAATTGTATTTTCAGAATGTGCTATTAAAATGCCTTTTTTTTTTTTTTTACAAATCCTGAAAGAGGAAATATTCTATAGTATGTCTATAATTTTTTATTTTATTTTTTTGTCTGATAGCTTCCTTTTGCTTCATTGTGCTTCCAGCTCAATTGGAACTTGCCCCAGCTAGGTCTCTAGTGCCTTGGGCATTCATTCAGCTACCAGGGTTTTTATTCCCTCATCTTCCTCTCTGTATAACCTAGCCATCACAATGACAATTCTAAGCAGATAGTTAAAAACCATAACCATAACCTTGGGTGTTGCTATTGTGTAATGACTGGGACTTCTTTCCTTGGGACAATGAGCACTGTATCCACATCATCCACAATCCTTGTTGGCCCAATGCATAGAAATCTATCTAGGACTCAGGTTACATGCTGGCTGGTTCCAGAGGGCGCAGAGGTTAGTCTCTTCTGGCCAAGGACTACTGATGCAATTGATGGAAGAGATGCAAAATAGGAGAAAAGCTCTGGATAGTTGCAAATGGAGACATACGTAAGCATAGCTCTGATTTGAGCTGGATGGCCAAGAAGCAGGAAGAAACTTCCAGAATCCAATCCCAAAAGTGGCTACTACATGGCAATGCTGTGGATTGCCACTGGACCATCCAGACTGCCTTGTCACATTTTTAAATGTTTGTATGTAGGTAGCAACTTGACTTTTGCATTCTGATTATTTGTATGAGAGTCATGAATAATGACTCAGTTTTGTTTTCTTTCTCTATTAGAACTTGTGGATAACAATATAAATAATTTTATTGATATAAAGGAAGGAAGGCACTGATCTTGTTTACTGCCGCTATGTACAGTATATTTACTCTAGAAATTAACAAACAGGCCTGCCATTTTCCGATCTGTCCATCTGTGATATTTTGAATCGAATATCAGTACAGAAAAATAAATAAATAAATGTATACGCATATATACCTGATTTAATTGCATGGAAATAAAGGTTAACACACACAGATAGAAACAATATAAGGTGATACCTTTCATTGGACTAACTTAATACTTTAGACCAAAAAATGTATTGTTAGTTCATAGAAAGGTATTTTTTTGTTTGTTTTTTGTCAACATTTATTTCCTTGCATTGAAAAAGACCAACATGGCAGCCACATTACTTTATCCCTGATTTAATTATTCATTGTGGCTAGACTAAAACCTAACCTTGCTTTTGACAATCAAGGACCACATTTATTCATTTCTATTCAACAATTTCTTCACTAGTCTTCAGTAATTTAAATATGTTTCTCTGCAATAAATGTTCCATTGTGCAAGTGTCACAGAGTCTTACCAGCATATATTTAAATGTGACACTTCAGCATATCCTATTAGAAAATGAATCCCATTCTTCTCTCCCTAGAACTGCAGCCATTAAATATTCCAGGTTCTCGTTCTGTGTTCTGTGTTCCTTCACAGTTTTGAAACTGAGAGAATTGAATTAGTACAGTAAAGCAGGCATAGACTTGTTTTATGCATGGCGGGTTTTCTTCAGGTTACTTCTTTATTGAAACATGCAAGTCTAGTTTTGTTATAGAATTGCTTTGTTAGTAAGCAGTGGTTTTAAGAATCATTTTAAAGTAAAATTTATTTTCTTTTGCTGTTGAAATGAATACAAGATCTGCCGTGGTGTCATGAGTGCTAAAATGACAACATGCCAAGCAATATAAAAAATTTTAATTTGGCAAAGTAAGCCCTGCTAGTGGTACTTAGTATTATGAAAATCTACATCTTATCTTTGAGGAATGTGGTTTGCTGATGCTTCTTGTGCGACACATGATTTTGTGCTTTGAATGATATTTGTATAGAAGTAGCCTTAATCATTTCCAGCTGTCTTTGTTAAATAGAAGCCACTTAGCATCTGCAATTCCAGTGTTTGCTGCACAAACGCATAGACAGAGGAAATGTATTTTGTAGAATTTCAAGAGATTTGACTAAACCTTTCACTTGTTGAACTTGCGTGGTTAATAAACTACTGTAATCGGTTTGTCTCCTGATTTTCATTGCTGGGTATGTTTGAAGGGGGCGTATCATGGTATAAATTCTGAGAACTATGGATTTTATTTATTCTTGTATTAAGCTATATCCAATCAAATTTTCAAAGTGGATTACAATATGCATTCATAAATATGGCAGACACACAGACATGCAACATAAATTACAGAATGAAATCAGAATTAAAGATTCAGTAAAATACAGTGATTAAACTTTATCAAAAGCAGTGTTTTCACTTTATTTCTAAAAACTAAATAGCTTTGTCTTGCAACTCAGAAAAGAGTCCCATAAAATGGGACCATCGATTGAAGAGGTCCTACTTGCCTCTTCTAATTTCAATTCCCCAAAATATGGTACTATAAGCAGATTTTGAAGAGAGTAAAGTACGTGAAGCTATGCATTGCTTAAAATTTTTAGTTAATCACAGGACTTTCACCATAAATAATTTTGTAAGTGTCTTGGAAGTCATACTTTTAATTTTTGAAAAATAATGGCTGCAATGTCAACCTTTAATTCCTTTCCTAAAAGAAGCAAATTGCCATTTAAACGACAGCATCTGGTATTCAGAATTGGATTTTCATGATTGGTTTCAGGGTTGAAAAATAAAATCATCAAAGATCTTGTCTTTCTGATTTGTATCTCCTTCCCAAGGTGAAATGAGTTCAAACCCCCTCCTCCGTCCGTGAGAAAGTAAAGTTAATGGGCATGCTGCTGTGCTGGAATTCATCAGAATCTACTGTAGGTGCACATTGCTGCATCTGATCTGTGAATACTGTATTAACTACTGTAGACTGCAAATTTTTAAAAGGAGCTGTGTGCCCATAAAGATCTGCCCCTATTCTTAAACTCCCCAACCCCAAAAGGAGGCTGGATGTGAGAAGGAATAGCCTAGTGGTTAGAGCAGTGGACTATGAACCAGGCGACCAAGGTTCAAGTCCCGCTGTCGCTCCTTGTGACCTTGGGCAAGTCACTTTACCCTACATTGCCTCAGGTACAAAAACTTAGATTGTAAGCCCTCTGGGGATAGAGAAATACCTACAGTACCTGAATGTAAACCGGTGTGATATCTCAATTGAGATGAATGTCGGTATATAAAAAAAAAAAAAAAAAAAAAAAAAAAAAAAAAATATTACAGAACTGATGGAACTCGGAATAAAATCTGCAGAAAAAGACAGATACAAGATGCAGACACAGTGTTTGGCTCTTTCAAAGTTTTGTTTGGCCTGACATAATTATAGCTAAAGTAGAAAAAGTAATTATTACATCTAACCACCTGTAAATGTTTTCTTTTTTCGGGGGGATGGGGAGACAAAATGGAGGTCTGGAAGTTTCCTCCTACTTCTTGGCCATCCAGTTCAATCAGAGCCAACCTCTATTGAGCTATGCTTCCATGCATCTTCATGTGCAATTATCCAGGTTTTTCTCCTATTTTGCATCCCTTCCATCAATCGCAGCAGCAGTCCTTGGCCTAGAGTCACTAACCTCTGCCTCCTCTGCAACCAACCAGTGTGGAACCTGAGTTTGGTCCAATAGGTGTTGTTGCAGTACGCTGGCTTAGACTCCCTCGCGGGGCAATGAACATTGCTTCAGCAGCATCCCTGGCTGGTCTGGGGAGCAAAGTCCTGGCCCAGGAATTGAACCAAGTATTCTGCATGGCAGCGCACAGCATGTTTTCTGAGCTACCAGGCTGGGCCATTATTTATATTCTTATGCTGCTGTACTACTGTACTGTATACTGCTAACATCAATAAAATGCCTCCAGTATACAGTTTGGCACAAAATCCAACAGGAATGACAGTGGCATACAATGAGATTCACAATAGAGGATTCAGTATACACATACAGCAGGAAGGTGGAAGAGCACTGAAATTGGAAGAGGAACAGAGAGGCGAGCAGAAGAGTGAGATTGGATTCCAGGAGTGAATCTGGCAGTACCATTGAATGTGAGAGGAAAGAAAGATGGGAAAGAGCAGAAGTAGGGTGGGAAGAGTGGGAGAAGAGACATACAACTTTAGCAGTGAATTTAAGTGCTAGCAGGCATAAGAGCAAGTGAGGGAAGGTGGTGAATTGAAAAGGAAGGATCAAGAAAGAAGGGAGAGATGAGAGGGATGGGGCAAAGGAGCGGAGATGAAAGAGGAAGGAGAAGAGAGATGTAGATAAGTTAGGAAGGTAGAAAAATCAAATTTCTGCACAGCTTCTCCTTATCCTCACCTAAAACTACTGCAGTCATTAAAGGTGTTTTTTTCCAACCTCCTGAAGCCACTCAGCCTTTTAAAATTGTTCCTGCCCCACCCTCTTCAATCTTCTGTCCTCCTTTGAAGGTTGGGACCCTTACTTGTTGGTGCATCCTCACCTTCTCTCTTCTCCCTACCTTCCTGGCATAATCACCTTTCCTTCTCTCTATCTCCTTGGCTTCTCAAACTCAAAAAATAACCAGTAAAGTGGGAAAATATGAGACCTTCAAAAACATAGCTGAGCAACCCGAAAAGACATGGTGACTTTTCAAGTAAAAGATACAATTGGGGCTCTTCTGCTATGAAGATTTAATCATAGTTCTTAGCTTAATTTTAGGGATTCGCACTGGGCATTACAAATAAATGAACAGTTCAGCCTGACGTGACTCATGTTTCATGCTCCTTCAAAGGGGACCAGGAATTCTGTTCAAAAAATAGCATTTGTATCAAGGAGACAACGTCATCCCACTCCTCCATCTCTGCTTCTGCCACTGGTTGGGAACTTCTGGCCTAAGGGATTTACAGAATATCTTGAAGGCCCTGACAATACACCATAGGACTAACCCCAAAAAGATAGAAACATAGAAATGACAGCAGAAAGGACCAAATGATCTATCTAGTCTGCCAGCAAACTTATGGTAGGATCTACTGTGCTATGTAGGTTACCCGTGCTTATCAGTTTCCCACACCGTAAAAGCCAGGGCCCTCATAGGTTGCTGTTTGAACCCAAATTCCCGTTATGCCTTGCCGTTGAAGCAGAGAGCAGTGTTTGAGTTGCATCAAAGTATGTTTTATTGGTTAAGGGTAATAACCGCCACACCAGCAAGTTACCCCCATACTTGTTTCTCCAGACCGTAAAAGTCAGGGCCCTAGTTGGTTGCTGTACGAATCCAGTTCCCCTTTTTCCCCTGCCATTGAAGCAGAGAGCAATGGTGGAGTTGCATCAACAGTATCAAGGTTTATTGGTTAAGGGTGGTAACCGCCACACCAGCAAGTTACTCCATGCACTCTTCATTTCAATCCTTTAGGTTTTAGAGATCCATAATGTTTATCCCATGCCCTTTTGAATTCTTTCACTGTTTTGGTTTTCACCGCCTCCTCCAAAGGGCATTCCAGGCATCTACCACCCTCTCCGTGAAGAAATATTTTCTGAAGTTGGTTCTGTGCTGACTTTGCCATGCAGTTTTTGGTTTGGTGACTACTTGAACAATATAAGCAAGTTAGAGAGCAACATGAATAGGGGAGGAAAATGAGAAGTTAATATTATCAGCCTCGTAACCTGGTGCATGGCCAAAACTGTTCCTTGAAGCAGTTGTCTCCCATGAGTGCTGCAATAATGAAGTACAGTTATGGGACTGCTTTTCTAAAGGACTTCCAATTTTAAAAATAAATGAATTGACTGGGAGCCAAAATAGTGATTGGTAGGGCATGGGTCTCCTCTGTCTTGCTTTCATTCTCATCATACCGCTGCTCATCCATTGGGTGCTTCAGAAATGGTGCTGGGCAGGGCTGATGATTTAAAAAAAAAAAAAAAATAGAAATAGGAATGGGGAACTGTAGGTTGTCACTATGATCCTAGCTCCCAGCTAATTAAACTTGTGTCATGTTTTTATTTATTTTTAAACGCGACCCCTTTAGAAAGTGATTTTCATGGCTCTCCTCCCTTACTTCAGTAAAGGCTGTTTCAGTAAAAGGCTCTCTTGATTTAATTATTTTTAAAAATAATCTTACCAAAGCAGTTTCTGCATCTTTGTTTCTTGGCCTTCCCTTTCTCTCCTTGCTCCATTAAGTTAAATGGTAGGAAAGTGTTTAGAATGTATTGATATTATACTGGATGTCCTCAGCTAAGACGCCTCTCAGTCTGTCGATGCACTTTGCTTTAGCCATTTTATAATGCATAGGTTTAGATTGTATTTTGTCATGAAAAAATAGTCACTGGAATAACTATTTAGAATGTGAAACCAATTGTGTATATATATATTTTTTCAAAATAATTTTTTATTGGGAAGAAACATAGACAGTAAATCTCGCACAATAGCAGGTGAAAGCAATGTACATATCAACCAATACAATCCAAGGATATCTAATACTCAATACCAACAGCAGAACAGCAATCGTGTCTCTTTCCCAACACATTTTACCATTTTTTTCCCCAAAACTGTTCCCCCACAGTGCCCTCCAACACCTTTGGCCAACTCATTACCATTCACACCACACTCCACTCATGCCCCGACAGGCTCACACCCCACCCCCTACAGAGACCAGGGATTACGTCCAACCAGAATCATATCCACCACGTAATCCTTCCTGAACAGCTGCTGGCAACAGGTGAACACAAGTTTGCCAGCAGGCCTGGTACAGTTTATCGGGTTTCCGTTTGCCCAGCACAAAGTCGAGGCATTCAGGTTGGAGAAATGAAGCCAGTCTCTGAAACCAGGCCAAGACCGATGGAGACAAGTCCGGGGAAGCCCAGTCGGAGAGTATAAGGTCAGCCACTCTGCTAAATTTGTCTTTTGAGTGACAGACTTCAGTAGAGCAAGCCTGAGGGCTAGAAACTGCCCAGTTGCGGGTACTGGGACAGCAGTGCATTGGAAGCGATGAACATCAGTACAATAAATGCGATGCAGGATTTTGAACTGGACTTCTTGACACCCAATGTCCTGAACCTGCCTGTGCACTGCCGCAAAACACTGTTCCATGTACTGAGGAGGGAGTGGCATGGTGAGCTCAGTAGACCATTTTGTCACCAAGTGTTCCAGACGACTATCCGTCTATAAGGCCCGTCCAAGTTTGGCCCATCTGGATATAGTATTAGTATGGAGAGCCGTGTCAAACACCTTAGTAGCAAATACTGATTCAGCCGTCCGGACCTCTGTGTCCACTGTAGAGAAGTCATATAACGCCTTGCTTGCAAATATGCAAAGAAATGTTTGTTAGGTAAATGATAATTGCTAATCAGAGTAGCATAGTCCAACAGTACATGCGTTTCATGGTCATAAAAATGGCAAGCATATACTACCCTTCTGCAAGCCCAAAGTTGAAACAGAGTGCTGCAATCTCTTCCTGGCACAAAGCCCACATTGCCCAATAATGGCATCAACATCGAGGTTATCCCTGCCATGCCACCCTGCAAGTGCAACCATCGCCATGCACGGATACAGGATTCCAATGGTGTATATCTAAGTGTTAGTTTTCCTTCTAGATGATCTAATGTTCTCCACCAGATTGCACGTTTTTCTGTACATCTAGTGTGTCTGTAGATGTATCTTCAGATTTTTTATTATTCCTTGAGGGAAATCATTATTAGTTCAGTAGAATGGTTAGTTCGTAAATCTTACTCCTCATGTCTGAGACCAGAATTTTAAAAGAATAAAACGTTGCATCCTGGTTGCTTATGCACAGGTAGATGCATGTGCTTGCAGTATAAGAGACTCACTGTTTGTTATTGTGAGCACATCTCCTATGGTAGACTCTAGAGATGTGAATTTGAACCAGAATCTGTTCCGGTTCCGATTCACATCGTTAATTTTTTTTGTGCGGCCCGATCTCGGTTTTGTTTATCGACTGCGCCCGAGCCGATAAAAAAACCCAAACCCACCCAACCCTTTAAAACTGCTCCCTTAGCTTTCCCCACCCTCCCGAACCCCCCCAAAACTTTTTACAAGTACTTGGTGGTCCAGTGGAAGTCCCGGGAGCGATCTCCAGCTCTTGGGGCCGTTGGCTGCCACAAATAAAAATGGCGCCGATGGCCCTTTGCCCTTACCATGTGACAGGGTATCCATGCCATTGGCCAGGCCCTGTCACATGGTAGGAGTAATGGACGGCCGGTGCCATCTTTAAAAATGGCACGGGCCATCCAGTGCTCCTACCATGTGACAGGGGCCGGCCAATGGTACGGATACCCTGTCACATGGTAAGGGCAAAGGGCCATCTGCGCCATTTTGATTAGTGGCAGCCGACGGCCTGAGAGCGGGAGATGGCTCCCGGGACCCCCACTGGACCACCAGGTACTTGTAAAAGGTTTTGGGGGGGGGTTTGGGAGGGTGGGGGAAGCTAAGGGAACAGTTTTAAAGGGTCGGGGTGGGTTTAGGGATTGTTTTGGTGTGCTGTTTTTCCCGCCCTCCCCCAAAATAAGAGAACCCCAGGAATAAAATCATGAGGTTCTCTTATCGGGAGCCCCCGATTTCTGACTATTTTGAAAATATCGTCCGATATTTTCAATCGTCCGAAGCCCGATTCACATCCCTAGTAGACTCCACTATTATTTTTCAAATGCTGAATTTACAAATGTAGTTGAACTTTCTGTAGCTGTCCAAACAGGTTAGCAGAACCCAGGAAATGGAAAATATTCTCCCTAGAAGTTTAAGGCTGGTCTATAATTTCTGTTAGCATTTTCCAGAATTTGTGCTAGCAGCTTTCCTGGCTCCATATTATTTACTAGAATCCACAGATACTTGATCAGTTTTATGGTGCTGCCACTGATGACTCTTACTGGCATTCTTTTCCACCCAAAAGAAAACAAAGTGCAAGATTAAGTCAGGTAGTTTAAGTATACACTGCTATTGCTTTTCTATCTTAGGGCCCTATTTACTAAGCATATCTTCCATAGACATAGAATGGGAGAAAACCTTTATTGGTTTATGTGTATCTGATTCCTTACAAGTTTGTGTCCCTTGATGTGATCTACTTGGATTTCAGCAAAGCTTTATAATAAAGATACGCATAGGAGGCTTGTGAATAAAATGAGAAGCTTGGGACTGTGAACCAAGGTGGTGGCGTGGATTATAAACTTGTTGACTGATAAGAGACTGTGTGAAATGAAGAGAGAACAGTGTTAAGTGCAATGCCACAGAAATCAGTTTTGGGACCAGTTCTGTTCAATATCTTTGAGAACAACATTGCAGAAGGAATAGAAGGAAAAGTTTGTCTATTTGCGGATGATACTGCAACAGACCGAACGCGCCTGAAGCAGTAGAGAGAGAGAAAAGTGATTTAAGAAAGCTTAGTGGTCAAAGATTTGACATCTGTGATTCAGTGCTAAGAAGTGCAGAATCATGTATCTGGGATGCAATAATTCAAAAGAGTTGACCACGATAGGGCGGTAAAAGACTGATGTGCATAAACCAAGAGAGGGACCATGGGGTGATAGTGATCTGAAGATGGCGAAGCAATGTGACAGGCGATAGCTAAAACCAGAAGCATGCTGGGGTGCATAGAGAGAGGAATAACCAGTAAGAAAAAAGAGGTGATAATATCCTTGTACAGTCCTTTGGTGAGGCCTCACCTGGAATCTTGTGTTCAATTCTGGAGCCCGTATCTCAAAAAGAATAGAGAGAGGATGGGTCCAGAGAAGGGTGACCAAAATGGTATGGGGTCTCTACCAGAAGACATGAGGAGAGGCTGAAGAATCTAAATATGTATAGCCTGGAAAAGAGTAGGTGCAGAGGAGATGTAATACAGACCTTCAGGTTTTAATGATGCACAAACCTCAAACCCTTTCCATTGGAAAGGAAACAGTAAAACTAGGGGTCATGAAATGAAACTCCAGCGGGGACAACTCAGAATCAACATCAGGAATATTTCTTCATGGAGAGGGTGGTAAGATGCCCTGGAACGCCCTTCCAGAGGAGGTGGTGAAGACAAAAAAGTGAATGGAAATGAAGAAAAGGGTCCAAGGGGGTAACCTGCTCAGTGCAGCAGTTACTACTGTTAGAAGGCATTTGGATTACTACCTTAACCAATAAGTCTTGATGCTTTTGATGCAACTGAAACATAACTCTCTGCTTCGGGGGAGGAAGGGGAAATGGATTCAGAGGACAATCAACATGGGACCTGACTTTTACAGTTGGAGGGTACTGATACACAGATGTAAGGGAAAAAGCACAGGATTTCTTCTACAGCTGAGTCCAAAAGCAAAGCACGTCAAGCAGCAGCATCTGCATTTTCAAGAAGGCTCCTCACCCAGTAAAAATGTAGCTAGCAGTCATTTTTTGTGGGTTTGACAGTTGCTTGGTTTTGATTGTAAATATTACTACCCTTATCATAAGGCTTGGGGAGAACTGCACAGAGTGGGATTTACAACTCTTAAGAGCAACATGGGGGTATAGACTATTTATTTATTTAAGGATTTTTTTTATATACCGCGGCACGTTAAAAAACATCACCTCGGTTTACAATTAACAATAATTCAGCAACAAGCTTTACAATCAGATAAATTTAGAAAGGAACATAACAGATATAAATTAAAACCAGTAAACAAATTAAAATCATATAATACAATGGAGACGTACTTAACAGGTGAAGGGTATATAACGATACAATCTACCTTATAAATGGCCTGTGACCGACGGCCCGCAAATGCGCAGTAGAGCGCAGCTCTACTGCGCATGTGCGGGCAAGGACGTCGATCAGGAAAAAAAAAATGGCGGTGGGGCCGCAGGAGCGGGAGGAGAAGCAGCGGCGCCGCGCGCGCGCGGTGCCGCTGCTTCTCCTCCCCAGATCTGCCGGCAGATCTCGGGGGGGGGGGGGAGGGTGTCACTCCCGCGCCCCCCGAGATCTGCCGGCAGGAGCGGGAGGAGAAGCAGCGGCGCCGCTACTTCTCCTCCCCAGATCTGCCGGCAGATCTCGGGGGGGGGAGGGTGTCACTCCCGCGCCCCCTGAGATCTGCCGGCAGGAGCGGGAGGAGAAGCAGCGGCGCCGCGCGCGCGCGGTGCCGCTACTTCTCCTCCCCAGATCTGCCGGCAGATCTCGCGGGGGTCACTGCCGCGCGGCGGGAGTGACACTCTCCTCCCCAGATCTGCCGGCAGGAGCGGGAGGAGTCAATGGAGCCGGGTGAGGGTTGCGGGAAGTCGCGCTTACGGCGCCGGGAGGAAATGGAGGTGGGTGAAGGGAGGGACTGAGTGGGAGGGAGGGAGAGGGGGACTGAGTGAGTGGGAGGGAGAGGGGGGACTGAGTGGGAGGGAGTGAGGGAGAGGAGGGAGTGAGGGAGAGGGGGGACTGAGTGAGGAGAGGGAGGGTGGAGAGGAGTGGGTGCGGGAGGGGGGTGGTGAAGAGTGAGGGGAGAGAGAATGAGGGGGAGGTGAGAGACAGAGGGATGTAGCCCGTTTTAACGGGCTTTACGGCTTGTTATATATAATTTGGGTAATATATAACAGGAGATGTATATAACTTGGGAGTCTGTATTTTAGGATAGATCCATGGATCAGAAATAGTCTTTACAAAAGTAAAAGTAGTGCAAACATTTAGATCAATGAATGTAATTGGAGTTATTGTATAATGGCTGCTTGGAGAGTGAATGATAATTGCTAAATATATGTTACACATACAATTTCTGAAGGGGAGATGTTCATTAAGTGTAGGCTTGTTTGAAGTCTTTCTTTCAGTATTTCTGTGTTAAGGATTTGGTCTGTGGGATCCTTGGAACTGCTGGTTATTTCTGGTGTGGTGGTTTGCTGTCTGGACACCTAGACCTAGCAGTAGAGAGCAACCTCAAAACAAGCTCTCAGGTCTATATTTGTCAAACCTAAAGAGATTAATTTGGAAGGAATCTGGGAGGCAATAGCATTGGCCAAACTGTTTAACTTCCTAATCAAATACAAAAATCTTCAACAAACACGTAAAAAAATCCCCCCCAAAACAAGGTGTGGATTGTACTATGCAAATGCTATATAGAAAAATATGAGCAAAAAGCAGATTGTGAAAGAAACACTAACTTTAATTAAAGGGAATATGTTTCTTTAAAATGAAGTGGAAATGCTGAAGAATGTAGTGACACAATATTTATCAGTTGAATATTTCTCCAAATTGAAATTTCTCTCTCCATTTGAAATGTTCAAAAGATATTTATTAGAAATTCTGGTATGACCTCTGTATCAAGAGCTTATCTCCCATGCTTTAAGAAAAAGGAAGGAGAAGATTCACAGTTTCTACAACCACAAGTTTCCTTTCATCTAGAACTGAAAGGCTTTTTGGAGAAGTCTCAGGAGGAAACTCCAATTCCATTGGCACATAGTTCAGATGGTCTTGGGCTCTGATAGTGATTATCTTTTTTGAGGCTTTTTTTTTTTTTTGTAACAAAGATGTTTCCTTTTTTAAATCTGAAAATAAAAATTAATTCCAGATGTAACCAAAGCCACCAAGAATAAAAGAAGACATTTAACATTGTAACATAGTAATGATGGCAGAAAAAGACCCAATTGATCCATCTAGTGTGCCCAGCAAGCTTTTTTTTTTTTTTTTTGGTTGGTTTGTTTAAGGGTAATAACTGCCACTCTGCAGATTACCCCCATGCCTTCTTTTAAAGGTAGTAACTGCCACTCTGTGCAGGCTACACAGAAGTTACCATTTTTATTCATTTCCATCCTTAAGCCATTAGGGATCCTCTGTTTATCCCGTTCCCTTTTGAATTCCTTGACTGTTCTTGTGTTCACTACCTCTTTTGGGAAGGCATTCCATGCCTCAACCACTCTTTCTGTGAAGAAATATTTCCTAATGTTGTTCCTGAGTCTATCCCCTTAAAACTTTATATTATGTCCTGTAGTTCTTCAGATTTTTTTCCACTGGAAAAGGCTTGATATCCATGATTATTAATACCCTTCAGGAATTTATCTGTATCATATCTCCTCTGCGCCTTCTCTCTTCCAGAGTATACATATTTAGAGGTCCCAGTCTCATAAGACTTTTAGTGTAGACCCCACGTCACTTTGGTCACCTTTCTGTGGACTGCTTTCATCTTGTCCTTGTCCTTTTTGAGATGTAGTTCCAAAACTGAGCACAGCATTCCAGGTGAGGCCTCACCAGGAACCTGTACAGCTTCTCTCTGTGCAGCTCAGCATCCCCTATGTCCTTGCCACCAGCTTGGCACATTACTTCACTTCCTTCAGATCATCAGGCACTATTACACTGAGGCCTCTTTCCCAGTCTGTGCACATCAATCTTTTACACCCATCACATAGCACTCCTTTGGTTTCTGCACCCCAAATGCATGACTTTGCACTTTTTGGCATTGAACCCCAGCTGCAAACCTTCGATCACGCCTCTAGCTTTCTTAGATCAATTTTCATTCTCTTTTTTCTTTCAGGTGTGTTCAGTTGCAGATCTTAGTGTGATCTGCAAAAAGACAGACTTTTCCTTCTTACCTTTCTGCTATGTCGCTCATAAAGATATTGAACAGAACTGGCCCCAGAACCGATCCTTGAGGTGTTCCACTTATCACTCTTCTTTCCTCAGAGTAGTTTCCATTTATTACCACTATCTGTCATCTGACAGATAATCAATTTGTAGGTTTCTCATTTTGCTCTTAATCTTCCAATTTGGACGGTGTCAAAAGTTTTGCTGAAATCTTGATAAATCACATCAAGTGCTCGTCCTTGATCTAATTCTTTAGTTGCCCAATCAAAAAAAATCAATCAGATTTGTTTGACATGACCTTTTTCTGGTAAAACCATATTGCCTCAGATCCTGCAACCCAATTGGATTGTAGATAGTTGACTATTCTTTCCTTCAACAGTGTCTTCATTCATTTTACCACCACCAAGTTAAGGCCAACTTGGCTATAGTTTCCAGCCTCTTCTCTGCTCCCACTTCTCCAATCTTGTGTCACAATTCCCATTTCCAGAGATCTGTTGAATAAGTCTATTAGCGCATCCACCAGCACTTCTGTGAGCTCATTTAGTATCCGGGGATCAGGGGCGGCTCAAGGCAATCTGCTGCCTGAGGTGAAGGATGAGATGGCACCCTCGCACATGCTCTCTCACACCCCCAATGCACCCTCACGCATGTTCTTTCTCAAACCCCCAGGCTTGCAACCTCTCTCTCTCTGACACACACACAGAATTCTGTGCAGAAAATGGCAAAGATGGAAGAGACCCCAACTGCGTGGGGGGAGGGGAATTCTGCAAAATTAATTTGTTTTGGCAGCAGGGTAAGGTGGCTTTTAGAGGAGTTTGGGGGGGACAGTTTTTGCTGCTTCCAAAGTATGCTGCCTGAAGCAGCCGCCTCACCCTGCCTCATTATAGAACTGCCCCTGCCTGGGATGTCTCATTGGACCTCATGGCCTTGTCCACTTTCAGTTTTGCTTATTCTGCCTAAATACTTTCTTCTGTAAATGGTGTTGTATCTACCCCACTGCTATCCGCACACTTGTAAACCAACAATAATTCTCCTCCAGGGTTTTCTTTAGAGAACACCATACTGAAGTATTTGTTTAATATTTTGGCTTTTTCCTCATTTTCTCCACACAATGACCCTTGTCTTATTTTAATTTTGTAACACCACCTCTGGCCTTCTTCCTTTCCCTGATATATCTGAAAAATGTTGTTTTACCTCACTTAACCGCTTTGGCGATCCTTTCTTCGACATGAGTTTTTGCTATCCTGATTTCTTCCTTGTCTCTTTGCTTCACAAGATATTCTTCCCTGTCTTCCTCTTTTTGAGTTCCTTTATACTTTTTAAATGCTGATCATCTTGCCTTTATTTTTTCAGCCACCTCCTTGGAGAAGCATATCAGTTTCCTTTTCTTATTTTTATTTGCTTTTCTTACATAAATATGTTATCTTAGTAATAGCTTCCTTTATTTTGGACCACTATAGTTCCACTTCACCCAGCTTCATCCAGTCTTCTAGCTCCTCCTCAAGGTACCTCCCCATTTAAGTGTCTATATTTTTGAAATCCAGGAATTTTTTCTTCATGTGACTTCTTTCTGACGTGGGCGCTATAATCAAACCATAAAGTCTGATGATCACTGGTGCTCAGGTGGGTACCTACCCAGATATTAGAGATATTATCTCCATTTGTGAGCTCCGGGTCCAGTATTGTTCCTCCTCTTGTGGGTTCCATCACCATTTTTCTTGAAGGGCATTTACAGTCTCTCAACATTTTACAGATTCTGCAGCATGGATAATGCCAATCCTGCTGCAGATCCTGAACAAATATCCTTCTTCCTTCTTACTTTTTGGAAGTCTTCAGCCAGATCCCGGTGTAGTTCTTCTGTTTGATTTGGAGGCCTGTAGATCACAGTGTAAATGTAAGTGCAATAATCGTTTGACAGCCCATAGTATTTTCTTTTTTCCCCACACACCTTGCATTTCAGTTACTAGGATATTGTTTGACATAAAGAGCCGCCCCCTCCCCCTTTTTGGTCCTCTCTCCTTCCTTAACAGACTATAGTCTGGGATGGCTGCATCCCATTCATTTGACTCACTGAACGACGTCGCTGTATAGCAGTAAAACCCAAGTCTGCCTCCACCATTAGGGCCTGCAGATCTGGAACTTTGTAGCTGAGACTATGATTATTTATGCACATCACCTTTCAGTTTTTCTCCCTCAGCTAACTGCCATTTCTAGGCTCTTTTTCTTCTATTATATGAAAGTGTGTCCCAATTTTGTTCTTTCTCCAGTCCCTTTCTGTATTTGTATGTGATGAGGATGAACTTCCAATTCTGTTGAATTCCTTCTGCCATCCCTTCCTCTAGTTTAAACGCCTGATAATATATGTTCTGATTTTCTCACTTAGGATCCTTTTTCTTGCCATAGACAGATGTAGGCCATCTTTGCTCTATAATCTTTTATTATTCCATACATGGCCCCAGCCTGCAGTATTTTCAAATCCTTCTTTATTCCAGATTTTGAACCATACATCGAAGTTGTGTTGAGAACAGGGGTTTTGCAGTTGGGATCTCTGTTATGGTTAAATTTCCCTTGTAAATGCATTAAGTGGGAGAGTGTTAAGTAAATATTTTACAAGTGTCCCAGCTTCTCAAATTTCTGAGTGATAAGACAGTCCAGGGCTGCCCTCTTATATCCTCTTCAACTCTAATGGTATCTGGAAGCTGAAAATGCATATACATAGATAGGGAATCTCAACAGCTAATGGGGTGACTAATATATTTGGGGGGGAGGGGGGTTGAGTCAGTGTTCTCAACAGGTTTTTCTTAGATGTAAAGAAACTTGAATAAATAAAACATTTTAGAAAATAATTTTGCATACATTTGTAAGACGACTGTTGTATTTAAGGTTTGCTAGTAGCTGAAGTGAAACATTTCCGTGCTGAAATGAATTATACTAATATATTAAACCCTTTGTTGCTTGGATCTAAACATGTTTTTAACAATTTGTTAAACATGCATATAGCTACCTCTGGCTATATGCATGTCATCCTAATAATTTTGATACCCTGCCTGAACCTGCTTCTAAGGTAGAGAAGAATGAAAGGGGCAGTGGTGTTATTACCCAAGTACAGTTTGTCCAAATAAAGCACAGGGAGATGGTGACCTTTCCTGGTCCTGGAGAAGGCGATTTCAGTTTGAACTCTCCTCACTTATACTTCATTGCACTGACCAGTAGACCGCAGCAGTATTCTGTGCTTGAATAGGTAACTCATGAGTGATTAAGATTTTTGCATGCCAAGCAAATAATCGTTTCTTGAGAAGGAAAAGACACTCATAAAAAAATTCCTTCAAAAGACTGCATAGAAAATTATTGCTTCCTGTTTCTCTGTGCTTTGAGACTGAATTTGATATAGCAAATAATCAGTAACAGAACTTGTAAAATGTAACATGTTAATTTGGAAGCATGTGTTCTTTTATTTGAACTTTGTATTTGAAGTCTAGTTTCACTTAGACTCTTAACTGGCACCTAATATATATATATATATATATATATATATATATATATATATATATAAAGTGAAACTACGTTTCATTGAAATTTATTGGCCTAAAAATTGTGTTTAGGTAAGAAAGGATTAAAGATTATGTTAATGCCACAATTCAGTTACTGTCAATACGCTAGCTGTATCCTGTTTGATTTGATACATAGGATGGAGTATCAAAGGAAATGGACTAATTTTATTATGCTGGCTGCAGGAA